>NW_003852539.1:590843-594605 GCF_000181295.1 Otolemur garnettii | reverse complement strand
AGCTTGAGGCTCTGTCTCAAAAAAAAAAAAAAAAAAAAATCACTAAAACTAAAAGCAGAACCACAATAGAGTAAATCTGTGAAACCAAGACCTAATTCTTCAGGGAGAATAGTAAACTTTGAACTAGATTAGTCATGGAAAAAAGAGAGAAGACACAAATTACTAATTTAAGAAATGACAGAACATTTCTACAGATTAAAAAGATAATAAGGGAATATTATTTGATGACCTAGACACATTTCTTGCCAGAGACAAACTATAAACCTTACTCAAGAAGAAATAGCCTTAAATCTACTGGGCATGGTGGCTCACACCTATAATCCTAGAACTAAATTAAATTTGTAGTTAAAAATCTTTCCACAAAGAAAAGTCCAGGCTCAGACGGCTTCACTAGTGAGTTCTAACAGATGTTTAAAGAATAAATAATAGTGAATTTATAAAACTCTCACAAAAAGATTGAATAAGAGGGAATACTTTCAACTTTTTGTGTGATTAGTATTACCCTGATCCCAAAATTAGGCAAAGACATTGCAATATCCTAATGAATGTAGAAGAACTTGTGAAAGTACAAGGAGTAAATAGGACCAGGCACAGTGATTCATGCCTGTACTCCCAGCACTTTGGAAGGCTGACAGGAGGATTGCTTAAGGCCAAGCGTTCAAGACCAGCCTGGGCAACATAGTGAGATCCTGTATCTTTTTTTTTTTTTTTGGAGACAGAGTCATACTTTATCACTCTTGGTAGAGTGCTGTGGTGTCATAGCTCACTGCAACCTCAAACTCTTAGGCACAAGTGATACTCTTGCCTCAGCCTCCCAAGTAGCGCTGGTACTACAGGCACCTGCCACAATGCTAGGCTATTTTTAGAGATGGGGTCTCATTCTTGCTCAGGCTGGTCTTGAACCCATGAGCTCAGACAAGCCACCCACCTCGGCCTCCCAGAGTTCTAGGATTACAGGTGTGAGCCACCATGCCCAGCCTCTAAAAAAATTTTTTTTAATTAGCTGGGTGCAGTGGCACACACCTATAGTTACAGCCACTCGTGGTGCTGAGGCAGAAGGATTGCTTGCATTGAGAAGTATGAAGTCATTATATTTCTGCCTGGGTGACAGAAAGAGACCCTATCTCAGTAAAAGAAAAGAACAAAGAAAAACATAAACAAAAAATAATGATTTAAGGGGTAGTAAAATTAAATAGGATGTGCGGACCAACAATGGATTGGTTAAATAAGTAATTGTACAATGAATACCTTGGAGCTATTAAGAACGACATGGAGCTATGTGCACTGACATGAATAGATGTCTATGATATATTATCAAGAGAACAAGGCAAGTTGTAGAGTTTTACAGGTGGTAGAATGTCATTTGGATTTTTATATTTGTATGAGGGTATGTGTGTGCCCACTGGACTACTATGAACTGATATAAACTAGTATGGCAGTAAAGTTGTGAAGATGCTGGAACAATTTTGAATAAGTTGTCAATAGCTGCTTCCCTGAGTCTTCCAAGTGTTCCCACCTGCTCCAAATATTCAAGGTCCTCCTAGCAAGCCCTTTGCCTTCCCAGCTACTAAAGGGATAGTATTTGGCATGAGATGCTCTGTAGGGCTCTGTTTCAGAGCTACATTCTTATAGGTGAGAGTCCATGCTTTAAATATTTTTAACACATCTTTCGTTTGTATATTACTATATGTATATAAAATGTTCAAAGAATGTTTACCAAGTACACGTTATATGATTTAGGGATAGGGTATTGGGCAAATGTTGGATGAGAATATGCAGTATGAGCAAAACTATGTAGTTTAACAACATATCTATATTCCATTTGGGGTCAATAAAATTTGAGGTATTACACCTTCCAATTTCAAGACTTGTAGTAAAGAAACAGCATGGAATTGTTCTAAGAACAAACATATGGAGTAATGGAACAGAAGGTATGCGAGAGACTACTGAAAGGAAGCTAATAAATTTATTTTCTTGGTTGTTTCACTTTAAGAAGATAGACTCCACTGTTTTAAAATTCCACTTCCTAGAGGAACCTCTCTTTCTAGAAATCCTACACTCAAAAAATTCAACTCATTGTTCTGGCATGAGAAAGATAGAATTTTCTGTCCTGTTTCTTTAGGTTGGTAGAATATTCTAGGACTAAACTTAAGAGTCTCGTACCTGTTCTGTGCAGAAAGAGCCACATGTGCAGATACATCGTAGGACTGCTTGAGCTCAGGAGTTCCATACCAGCCTGAGCAAGAGTGAGATCCCGTTGGGCAATCGTACTTCACCAGTTTTTAGAGTTAGTGCCCCTAAAACTAAAACTTTGATCCAGTTGAGTGAACGGTGTTCTTCTCTGTTTTAGATGCAGTTGACCTACAGAAAGCAAAGGAACATAACCAGAGACTGGATGAGGAAATTCTGGCTTTAAGAAATCGGGTTCGATCACTTGACTCAGAAAAAAAGGTACTTGGAGAGATGGTAAGTTTAGTGTGTTCTTAGGATTTATTTAAATGTGTGTATGTTAACAATTAGCAGCTTGAGCAACATAGATATTCATCACCTAAATTGGTTACTAGTGAGGCCTGGTGGCTAATATTTCAGGTAGGTGTCATACATTGATGCGTTCTATCAGTACTTATTTTATACATTTTTTTCCACATTGCATATTGTTTTTCACTTATTTTATACATTTTAACTACCTATGCCAAATAGCATAGGTAGCATTGCTATTATGTAAATCTAGAATCTTTCATTTTTAATAAGGATTTAGATAATAGTTTATATTTAACATATTTAACAAATAGAAAATATAACTCTACTGGATAAGTTTAAGATTATTAATACTAAACCCTCAGTTGTATTCTATATTCTATTTTTTTTTTCTGTCTTTTTTGAGACAGAGTCTCACTTTGTCACCCTTAGTAGAGTGCCATGGCCTCATAGATGATAGCAACCTCAAATTCTTGGGCTTAAGAGATCCTCTTGTCTCAGCTTCCCCAGTAACTGGGACTACAGGCACCTGCCACAACGCCTGGCTATTTTTAGAGACAGGGTCTTTCTCTGGCTCAGGCTGGTCTCAAACTCCTGAGCTCAAGCAACCTTGGCCTCCCAGAGTGCTAGGATTATAGGCATGGGACATGACATTTAGCCTCTGTATTGTATTTCTTAACCATTTCTTCTTACTAATTTATCAATTTTTTAAATATATACTTCCAAGTTGTGGATATATTATAGTATGTCTCTTCAATTTTAGTTTATATTCATTAAACAGTCATATCTCTAGTGTCCAACAAAATGCCGGGCATAATACTAGGTGCTCAAGAATTTTTATTTTTGCCATAATGAATAAATACCCTTTAGGATCTCACCTAATGTGCACGTTGTGAGCCCCTGGGTGAGGGGCTCTTCTACAAATGGAACTTTACCCTGGAAGTGAGAACAATGTAAACTTGTAACCTAGTAACCTAAAAATTGGACCCTCATATTAATTTGAAATAATAAAAAGAAATAATCAAAAAAAAAAAGTCATTCTCAGTTAAATAAATAAATATAACCTTCAGGATAGCTGCTATCAAAACAATAGAAAATAACGAATATGCCTCCTGGTTAAAGGACTGAACCACATCTTGGACTTTACCTTACAAACTCAAAGAGTGTAACCTAATCGTGTGTACTGTCAGATTAATTTTTAAAAAGTTGGCTCGGCGCCTGTGGCTCAAGCAGCTAAGGCGCCAGCCACATACACCTAAGGTGGTGGGTTCAAATCCCCAGCCC
>NW_003852539.1:585578-590733 GCF_000181295.1 Otolemur garnettii | reverse complement strand
TGATGCCATGGCATTCTACCCAGGGGGATAGCTTGAGGCTCTGTCTCAAAAAAAAAAAAAAAAAAAGTTGAGGATGTGGAAAAATTGGAACTCTTATGCATTGCTTGTGGGAATGTAAGATAGTCTAGCCACTGTGGAAAGCAATATAGCAGTTTCTCAAAAAATTAAATATAGAGTTACCCTGTGATCTGACAATTCCACTTTTAGGTCTATACCACAAAGAATTGAAAACAGGGACTCAAACATGTATTTGTACCTCCATGTTCACAGCAGCATTATTCACAGTAGCCAAAAGATGGAAGCAACTCACGTGTCCATTGACAGATGAATGGACAAACAAATGTGGTATATTCTTACAATGGAATATTATTCAGCCTTAAAAAGGAAGGAAATTTTTATATGTATTATGACACAGATGAACCTTGAAGACATTATTCCAAATGAAATAAGCTAGCCACAAAAGGACAAACAGTATATGATTCCACTTATATGAGGTACATAGAATAGCTGAAATCATAGAGACAGAAAGTTGAACAGTGGTTGCTGGGGGGTGGGGGGAGGATGTAATGGAAGTTAATGTTCAATAGGTATTAAGTTTCATTGCAAGATGATGAGAGTTCTGGAAATGGATGATGGTGGTGGTTGTACCTAAGATAAATCTTTGTCTACTCTAAGGTCACAAAATATGTTTCTTATCTTTCCTTCTAAAGATTTTATAGTGTTTTTTTTTTTTTTGAGACAGAGTCTCACTTTTGCCCTTGGTAGAGTGCCCTGGTGTCAAAGCTTACAGCAGCCTCAAACTCTTGAGCTTAAGGATTCTCTTGCCTCATCCTCCCAAGTAGCTGGGACTATAGGCACCTGCCACAACACCCAGCTATTTTTTGGTTGTAGTTGTCATTGTTTGGCAGGCCCGGGCTGGGTTCAAACCTGCCTGCTCTGGTGTATGTGGCTGGAGCTCTAGCTGCTGAGCTATAGGTATAGGCATGAGCGTAAAGATTTTATAGTTTTAACTTTTACATTTAGATTTATGATCTATTGCAGATCATTTTTATATATTCTGTGAGGTAAGGGTTGAGGTTCATTCATTTCCAAGCATATATCTGGTTATTCCAGAACCATTTGTTGAAAGAGTTATTTCCTTATTGAATTATGGTGGCATCTTTATTAAAATCAGTTATGTGGGCCTACTTCTGGACTTTCTAGTCTTTCTATTAGTCTATGGGTTTGTTCTTAGGATAATCTACATGATAGCTTTATAATAATGCTATAATAATGCTTTCATGATAGCTTGAAATCAGAAAGTGTAACACCTCCAACTTTTTAGACTTTTTTTCTTTCAAAGTTATTTTGGCTATTCTAGGTCTTTTGCATTTCCATATATATTTTAGAATCAGCTTGTCAATTTTATTTTAAATGCCTGGTAGGTTTTTGATTGGGATGGCATAGAAGAATCTGAAAATCAATTTAGGGAGAATTTTTACTTTAACAATATTGAGCCCTCTAATTTATGAATATGATACATCTTTCTATAATATGTATTTATGTCTTCTTTAATTTATCTCAAAAATATTTTAAATTAAGTCTTTTAGTGTACAGATATCATACACATTTAATTATATTTGTTCTTTGTAAAACCCCAAATATGATTTATATACTATCCAATTTACATGCCCTTTTAAACTGTACAATTCAGTTGTTTTAGTATAGTCACAACATTGTGCAATTATCACTATTATCTAATTCTAGGACATTTTCTTCATCCCAAAAAGAAACTCTATACTCATTAGTATTTATTCCCTATTTCCCTCTTCCCCAGTCCCTGACAACCACTAAACTACTCTCTGTCTCTATGAATTTACCTATCTTGTACATTTTACATAAATGGAACCTTACAGTATGTTGCCTTTTTTGTCTGACTTCTTTCAATTAGTATAATGTTTTCAAAGTTCATTCATATTATAGCACAGATCAGTGCTTTATTCTTTTCTATGCCTGCATAGTTTTTAAATTAATTACATTTAATTTAATGTACTTAAATTAAAACCACATATATTACATTTTGTTTATTCATCGATTGGACATTTGATAGTTTCCACTTTGTGGCTATTATAATAACACTTCCATGAACATTCATATACAAGTTGTGTGGACATATTTTCATTCCTCTGAGGAATATACCTAAGAGTGGAATTATTGGGTCATATGTTAACTCTACATTTAACCTTCTAAGGAACTGCCAGATGGTTTTCCAATACAGATGTGACATTTTCCATTTCCATCAACAATGTATAAGGGTTGCAATTTCTATATACATCATGAACAACACTTGTTATTTATGTCTTTTGTATTATAGCCATTCTGGGAGGAATGAAGTAGTATTTCAATATAGTTTTGATTTGCATATTTGAACAGCTAATGATATCAAGCATCAGTTTTTTATTTGCTTATTGGCCATTTGTATATATATTCTTTATAAAATGTTCATTCAGATCCTTGGCCAATTTTTAATGTACTTATCTATCCTTTTACTATTGAGTTGCAGGAGCTCTTTATGTATTTTATATATTATTCTATATTATGGGTTGAATTGTGCTCCCCCCAAATATGTTGAAGTCCTAACCCCTAGAACCTGTGAATATGACATTGTTCAGAAATAGGATCTTTGCAAGTTTAATCAAACGAGCCATTAGAGCATGCCCTAATCCAATATGACTGGTGCAGTTATAACAAGAAGAAGTGCCATGTGAAGGCAGCCATACATGGGGGAAATGCTGTGTGATGATATAGGCCAGGCGTCCTCAAACTGCGGCCTGTGGGCCACATGCAGCCTGCCAAGGACATTTATCCAGCCCGCCGGGTGTCTTTGCCACCACTGCCTGTCCTGCTTAGCAGCCGACTCGTCCCAGGGCCCGTATTCTGGCCCTCCAACGGTCTGAGGGACAATGAACTGGCCCCCTGTTTAAAAAGTTGAGGACTCCTGATATAGGCAGTGACTGGAGTGATGCATCTACCAACCAAGGAGCACCAAGGATCTATAACCACCACCAGAAGGCAGGGAGAAGTGAAAAAAGGATTTCTAGCCGTTAGAACTTGTATGAGAATACATTTTTATTGTTTTAAGCCATCCAGTTTGTATGACTTTGTTAGGATAACCCTAGAAAACCAATACAGATTTTGGTACCTGAAAGTAGGTTGCTTATGTGACAAATATGTAAAAATGTGGTAATGACTTTGAAATTGAATAATGTGTAAAAGCTGGAAGAATTTTGACTCACTTAATATAAAATGCCTAGATTGCTTTGAAGAGATTGTTGATAGAAATATGGAATTTTGGAAGGCCAATGGCAGAATGCTATAGTTCCCTCGATAATTCATGTTAAAATTTAGACCCGGCTCGGCGCCTATAGCTCAACCAGCTAAGGCGCCAGCCATGTACACCTAAGGTGGAGGGTTCAAATTCCCAGCCCGGACCGCCAAACAACAATGACGGCTGCAACCAAAAAATAGCCGGGCGTTGTGGCAGGCGCCTGTGGTCCCAGCTACTTGGGAGGCGGAGGCAGGAGACTTGCTTGAGCCCAGGAGTTGGAGGTTGCTGTGAGCTGTAATGCCACGGCACTCTGCCCAGGGGGACAGCTTGAGGCTCTGTCTCAAAATAAATAAATAAATAAATAAATAAATAAATAAATAAAATTTAGACCCCAATGCAGTATTCTTAAGAGATGTGGCCTTGACAGCCATTGCAGTACATTGAGCTCCATAGAGACAGTACTGGGGCAAGTGAGAGCCGGATGGGCACTGGGCGACTCTGTGCCTTGCTGAGGAAAAGTAACTAAACGTGGGCAAAGGAGATCCTAAGAAGCCGAGAGGCAAAATGTCATCATATGCATTCTTTGTGCAAACTTGTCGGGAGGAGCACAAGAAGAACCACCCAGATGCTTCCGTCAACTTCTCAGAGTTTTCTAAGAAGTGCTCAGAGAGGTGGAAGACCATGTCTGCTAAGGAGAAAGGAAAATTTGAAGATATAGCAAAGGCGGGCAAGGCCCATTATGAAAGAGAAATGAAAACCTATATCCCTCCTAAAGGGGAAACAAAAAAGAGGTTCAAGGATCTCAATGCATCCAAGAGGCCTCCTTTGGCCTTTTTCTTGTTCTGTTCTCAGTATGGCCCAAAAATCAAAGGAGAACATCCCGGCCTTTCCATTGGTGATGTTACAAAGAAGCTGGGAGAGATGTGGAGTAATACTGCTGTGGGTGACAAGCAGCCTTATGAAAAGAAGGCTGCAAAGCTGAAGGAAAAATATGAAAAGGATATTGCTGCATACCGAGCTAAAGGAAAGCCTGATGCAGCGAAAAAGGGAGTCGTCAAGGCTGAAAAAAGCAAGAAAAAGAAGGAAGAGGAGGAAGAGGAGGAAGATGAAGAGGATGAAGATGAGGAAGATGAAGAAGATAATGATAAATAAGTTGGTTCTAGCACAGTTTTTTTTTCCTTGTCTATAAAGCATTTAACCCCCCTGTACACAACTTACTCCTTTTAAAGAAAAAAATTGAAATGTAAGTTTGTGTAAGATTTGTTCTTAAACTGTACAGTGTCTTTCTTTGTATAGTTAACACACTACCGAATGTGTCTTTAGATGGCCCTGTCCTGGTGGTATTTTCAATAGCCACTAACCTTGCCTGGTACAGTATGGGGGTTGTAAATTGGCATGGAAATTTAAAGCAGGTTCTTGTTGGTGCACAGCACAAATTAGTTATATATGGGGATGATAGTTTTTTCATCTTCAGTTGTCTCTGATGTAGCTTATATGAAATAATTGAATGTCACTGTGGCACTCTACCTGGGGCAACAGAGTGAGATCCTGTCTTCACCCCCCCCCCAAAAAAAAAAACAGAAAGAAGACTGTAGTTATCTTTTTTATCCAAAATGCTTTTTCTTTTTTTTGCAGTTTTTGGCTGGGGCTGGGCTTGAACCCGCCACCTCTGGCATATGAGGCCGGTGCCCTACTCCTTGAGCCATAGGTGCCACCACCCCCCCAAAATGCCAATTTTTTTTTTTTTGAGACAGAGCCTCAAGCCGTCCCCCTGGGTAGAATGCTATGGCATCACAGCTCACAACAACCTCCAACTCCTAGGCTCAAGCGAGTCTCCTGCCTCAGCCT
>NW_003852539.1:574058-585253 GCF_000181295.1 Otolemur garnettii | reverse complement strand
GGGTCCGGGCTGGGGATTCGAACCCGCCACCTTAGGTGTATGTGGCTGGCGCCTTAGCCGCTTGAGCCACAGGTGCCGAGCCGGCAATATTTTTTTATCATAGAGTTTAATCCATTTACGTTTAAAGTAATTACTGATAAGGAGAAAACTACTTTTGTCATTTTTCTATTTGTCTTCCATATGCCTTATTACTTCCCCCTTGTCATTTCCTGCATTACTCTTTTATATTTAAGTGACTTTTGGTAGTTAAACACTTTATATTTCTTCTCATTTCCTTTTGTATATATTCTATAACTATTTTCTTTGTGGTTTTCATGGAGATTGCATTTAACATCTTAAAGTTATAGCACTTTAATTTGAATTTTGTTAGATTAACTTATCAAAATATCATAAATATTCTGCTCATTTAAAATGTGTTTCCAAAAACACAAACTTAGAATTTTAAAATATATATTAGTCTCTTAAATTATATGGAAACCAAAATGTGAAGTAACAAATCAAAGTTACAATAATACTAGCTTTTAGACCAGCGGTTCTCAACCTGTGGGTCACAACCCCTTTGGAGGTCTCCTTCATATCAGATATTTACATTACAATTCGTAACAGTAGCAAAATTACAGTTATGAAGTAGCAATGAGAATAATTTTATGGTTGGGGATCACCACAACATGAGGAACTGTATTAAAATGTCGTGGCATTAGGAAGGTTGAGAACCACTGTTTTAGACTAATAATTTTTAAAAATTTAAGTCATATAGAAAAGTGGAGTTACAGACCATTGTTATAATCATTCTGACTTTTATAATTGCCAATATACTATTTTAATATTTTACTTTTACTGAAATAGTTATTCATTTTCTATGGTTTTGGATTATTATCTTTTCATTTCATGTCTTTTTTGTTTTTTTTTAAGAGACAGAGCCTTACTCTGTCATCCAGGCTGGAGTGCAGTGATTTCATAATAGCTCACTGCAGCCTTGAACTCCTGGGCTCAAGCAATCTTCCTGTCTCAGCCTCCTGAGGAACTAGGACTATAGGGATGTGCCAACATGCTCAGATAATTTTATATGTTGTTTTGGTTTTTTTTCTTTGTAGACACTAGGTCTCACTGTGTTGCCCAGGCTAGTCTTGAACTCCTGGCCTCAAGTGATCCATCTTGACTTCCCAAAGCACTGAGAGTACAGGTGTGAGCTACTGAGTACAGCCTGTCCTTTCATCTAAACCTGCAGGATTCCCTTTATCATTTCTTCAGTGGCAGGCATAATAGTAACAAATTCCCTCAGCTCTTATTTATCTGAGAATATCTTAATTTATTTTCTTAATTTTGAAAGAAAGTTTTTGCCAAATATAGGATTCTAGACTGACAATTATTCCTTCTAACATTTTGACTTTTTCAGCCCACTGCCTCTGGCTTTCAAACTTTCTGATAAGAATTCTGCTATTAATCTTATTGATGGTTCCTTATATGTGATGAATTGCTTTTCTCTTGCTGCTTTCAAAGTTTTTCTCTTTGGTTTTCAGCAGATTGATTATATTGTGCCTTGGTGTTGTTCTTATTTAGATTGGATTGAACCTTGTGGATATTTATATTCATGCTTTTCGTCCAGTTTGGAAAGTTTTCAGCTATTATTTCTTGAAATAATGTCTTTGTCCTCCTCTCTCTCTGTTCTTCTAGGACTCTCCCAGTTTGTCTATTGGTCCCCTTGTTGGTGTCCCACTGGCTCCTTAAGCTCTGTTCACTTTAATTCTTTTTCTTTTTATTCTTCACACAATATTTGAATTGCCCTGTCTTCAAATTCACTGGTTCTTTCTTCCACCTGCTCAAATTTGTCTTTTAGTCCCTGTAGTGAATTTCTCATTTTTGTTATTGTATGTCTTAGAATTTCTAAATTTGTAGAATTTCTTTTTAGGTTTTCTCTCTCTCTTTCTTTTTCTTTTTTTGTTTTTTTGAGACAAGAGTCTCACTCTGTCACCCTGTGAGAGCACTGTGGCATCATAGCTCATAGCAACCTCAAACTCTTGGGTTCAAGTGATTCTCTTGCCTCAGCCTCCCAAGTAGCTGGGACTACAAGCACCTACCACAATGCCTGGCTATTTTTAGAGATGAGGTCTTACTCTTGGTCTCCAACCTATGAGCTTAAGCAATTCCCCCACCTCCTTCTCCCAGAGTGCTGGGATTACAGGTGTGAGCCACCTCGCCTGGCCTAGATTTTCTCTTTCTTTATTGATATTTCCATTTTGTTCATACATCGCATTCATGATTTTCTCCATGTCTCCTTTAGTTCTTTGAGCATTAATAAGTTGTTTTAAAGTCTTTGTATAGGCAGCTCCTGTAGCTCAGTGGGTAGGGTGTGGGCCACATGCACCAGGGCTGGTGGGTTCAAGCCCAGCCCAGGCTTGCTAAAAATAACAAACAAAAAAAAAAAGCCAGGTGTTGTAGCAGATCATATAGGGTTTGGAAAGAAGTGAGAGTTAAACTCAGAATACTCTGTAATTAACAGCTAAAAGATCAAACAGTTCAAAGACTGGATGAATAATCTCATAATTAAAGCCATTAAATGTTATATCGTCACGGCAACTCAGATATAGCAGCTAGAAGATCAGTGAAGGCATCCCCCAGTTAAAATTAGATGCCATAAGTGTGGGAAGCTAGGCCACATGAGAAAGAGTGCCATAAAGGAAAAAACAATAAACCTCCAGGTATATGTCCCAGTATTGCAGGAAGACAAGGCCCAACAGAGAGAAAGAACACCCAAACACCACGTTTATAAGAGGAAGGGCTTTATTTACCGGCCAGGAGCTTATGGCATAGAAGATTTCCAAATGGCTATGCTCCCTGACTGGCTTGGCCTTTCCCTTTTTATTGACAGTCAAAAAGTTCCACTCCACAGGTACCCTTCTCATTGGCCAGTTTGAATCAAACGGGAGATGCTGTTCCAGCCCCTACAGAACTACAGGATTTCACAGAACTTGGAAATTTCCAAGTTCCAGGAAGTTAAGTCTACAAATTCCCAAGAGCTGAGTCACCATGGAGAGGACCCTGCAGGTGCATCCTTGCGGTCTCCATGAGAAGACCTGTTCTCCCAGACCTCAACCTTCTCCGGTATCCTCTCTCACCAGGTGTAAAAAGGGGCACCATTGGGCAAATGAAGGCCACTCTTGATTTGATAAGTATGGAACCCCTTATCATAAGGGAACTATCAGTTGGGCCAAAATCAGGACCCACTGGTAAATACAGAAAGTAAAGCACTGCAGCTTCTTTAATACCTTCATTTCAAACTATTCTTTGGTAAAGCAATATTATTCATTCAACTTTATGCCAAGGGAGGACCCTGCCCACAGTGTGCCAGATCTTTGGTACCTCAGGTACAAATATGGGGAAAGTAAGACCCCCTTTGGTGCTCCCATTAAGTAACTCTGCACCCCTTCTGCGCCCCCTTTAAGTAGCTCGGCACCTGCTTTGAGTAGTTTGGCACCCCCTTTGAGTAGCTCAGGGCCCTCTTCAAGTAGTTGGGCACCCCCCTCAATAAGGCTTGGATTCAACTAGCAAAGGGAAAACTCCGCAAGAAAAGCAATGTCTTTTGTTAGCTGGCTAATAAAGGTGGAAGAAGCAAAAGGTGGTATCTTGCTCACTAGCTACTAGCAGAAGTAGCAAGGGGTGGTGAAAGCCATAGGATCTTCTCTACCAAGGACTGCAAAACGCAGGGCCTCTGGAAAAGCAGGACCTCTGTTCCAAGCAGTAGGATCTTTGCTGCCAAGGACCATGAAAAGCGAAAAGCGAAAAGCGGGGCCTCTGGAAAAGCAGAATTTTTTTTTTTTTTAAAGTGGAACTTTTTATCTTCCCTATCAAGGATTGCGAAAAGCGGGGCCTCTGGAAAAGCAGGAGTAAGATCCTTGTTTGCAAAGACCGCAAGGAAAGCAGGACCCTTTGTTCTTAGGTTAATTACAATTCATATAGCAAAGAAAGAGCTTCACATTTAAGCGGGACTTTTATATTGTACATTCTCTCAGCCAAAGACTTTTCTCAGTTTGAAATACCTTTAAAGTCTTAACATTAGAATCACTATCTTTTCCCTAGTGGCAGCAGAAGCTTGAGTTAGACAGGGGGCTCCCTCACTTAAAGAGCCCTTACTTGGAATTCTGAACTTTGAAAATCACCTTATATTCTTTATTCTTTCTCCTAGCAAGAGAAAGGTCTGAACAACAAGAACAACTGCCCTTGCCATATTAAAAGCTGTTGTAAGGTATACAAAAAGGGGGAACAGGTAGCAGACCATATACCATATGGAAAGGAGAAGCGAGAGTTAAGCTTGAAATACTCTGTAATTAGAAGAAATATAGGTAACATCTCAGTAATATAATACCTTGGTGATAAGGGCATGGGGAAGGGATTCGCCTCTCCTTAAAAGGAGAGCTCGAGAGAAGAGAACATCAGTGATTGAACTTGTGTTGCAAGTAGCCACAGGATTGGGGCTGCAGGAGAAGGCAGTCAGGGAGTGCTCATTCTTTCACAAGCTCACTTGCTCTGACTCTTTAGCTTCTCCTGCCTGCAGGGGATCTGCCCAGCGTCTCTCCCAGAAGACTGCTAAAATTTACTTTAACTAAGAATGTTTGTCTTTCCCTTCTACTAAGGCCAGTAGCCCTCAGTCACCTAAGGGTAATTGTTCCCAACCAAGATAGCACAGCTGTACACGTCTGGACAATAGATGAGCCAGGGCCAGAGACCTGGCCAGTCCCAGTCCGTCAGGGCATTGTGGAGGGCACCTATGGAGCCTGAGGCAAGAGAATCGCTTGAGCCCAAGAGTTTGAGGTTGCATGATGCCATGGGCACTCTACCTAGGGCAACAAAGTGAGACTCTACATCAATTAAAAAAAAAAGTCTTTTGTAGTGTATTTGCCATCTGGTCTTTCTCAGGGATAGTTTCTGTTGGTTTATTTTCTTATTTTAAATTGGCCCTGCTTCCCTATTTCTTTGTCTTCTGAGTTTTTTTTCCTGAAAACTGAACATTTTTACCTAATAATGTAGTGACTCTTGAAATCAGAATCTCTACTTTCCCCAGGGTTTGTTGTTTTTTGTTTTGTTTTGCTTTTGATTGTTGTAGGATTCACCTGAAGTGTAAAATTAAGGTCTTCTCCAGCTTTTTCTGAGTGTAGTGCCTTTCCCTGGGAATATGCAGTGTGTATGTGTGTGTATTTTTTTTTAAGACAGAGTCTCTGTTACCCTGAGTAGAATGCCATGGTGTCATAACTCACAGCAACCTCAAACTCCTGGGCTCAAGTGATCCTCTTGCCTCAGCCTCCCGAGTAACTGGGATTACAGGTGCCCACCACAACGCCCATCTAGTTTTTCTGGGTTTTTTTGTTTGTTTGTTTTTGTTTTTTGAGACAGAGCCTCAAGCTGTCCCCCTGGGCAGAGTGCCGTGGCATTGCAGCTCACAGCAACCTCCAATTCCTGGGCTCAAGCGAGTCTCCTGCCTCCGCCTCCCAAGTAGCTGGGACCACAGGCGCCCGCCACAACGCCCGGCTATTTTTTGGTTGCAGCCATCATTGTTGTTTGGCGGGTCCAGGCTGGGGATTCGAACCCTCCACCTTAGGTGTTCGTGGCTGGCGCCTTAGCTGGTTGAGCTATAGGCGCCGAGCCTAGTTTTTCTGTTTTTAATAGAGACATCAACTTGCTCTTGCTCAGGCTCGTTGAACTCCTGAGCTGAAGCAATCCACCCCCTTGGCCTTCCAGAGTGCTGGGATTACAAGTGTGAGCCAACATGCCTAGCCTTTAGTGTTATATTTTTAAGTTCACTCATTTTTTTTCTGTAGTGTCTATGCCATCTACTAAATTATTCACTTCAAATATTGAAATTTTCATCTCCAGAAATTTTATTAGTTCTTTTTTTATATCTTCCACTTTTTATTCATTATGTCTCTAAAGATTATACTCTTGTTTCTGGGTCTGTTTCTCTTGGCTGATTTTTGTAGTTACATCACACTTTCTTCTCAAGTTAGTAATTTTTTTACTGGATATAGGACATTATGAATATTATGTTGATGAATGGATTTTATTTCCTTGCTTAAAGTATATTAAAATTTGTTTTCACAATAGATTGAGTTACTTGCTGAATAACTTAGTTTGTTCTGGATTGTTTTTAAGCTTTCTTTGGGCAGATTTATAAAAGCCTTTGTTCCAGGGCTAGAATAGTCCTATGCTTAAGGTGTGAACATTGATGTTCAGTAAGGACTCTCTAATCTGGCTGATCAGAACTCAAATATTTCCTAACTTCATTGGACTCTGAGAATTGTTCTTATAAATCTCTCATTGTTCTTTGCTTCTCTTTATGGAGTTTTGCTCTACTCGTATGTGCTTTGGTATTTAGGAAGGACACAGAAAAACCCTTTCCAGATTTCAGCAGTTCTTTTCTTGGTATGACTCTCTTTTCTCTATTCTCTTCTCCATGTATTTCTGCTACTTCACTTTTTCGAACTCCTTTATCTCCTAAATTCCACAAAAGTACTATATTCTGCATGAGATTCCCCTCAGATTACTACATTATGAAAAGCGCTTCCAGGCAGAAATTCTTGGTAGTTATAGTGCTCACTTAATTTTCCTCCTCACTGAGGGATTAAAGTTCTCTAATGTCTCTCATCGGATGTCTGAGAACAGTTGTTTTATTTATTTTTCACTTTTCTACTTGTAATAGTGAGGGAAAGTCTCATTCTTATTATTCCATCATGGCCATTTATTTATTTTTCTATGACATGTCTTTCATGTTCATTGCCTATTTTTCTGTTGGAAGATTCTTTTTTGGCAATCTATTACTTCTCCCTTAGAAGTTTCTGAGTTTTGACTCACTTTTTTGAATCATACAAGTGATAGATACCATCCCAAAACTTTCTCTCTGCTTGACTACCTGAATGAGTGATTGATAGTCTCTTACTGGTTCTTCTTGTCTTTATTTGGCTCTATTTTCCAGATGCTCATAGTAGCTAAAGAAATTAGTCTGTAAATATGGATCTTCTAGGATTTTTCCTTATTTATTTATTTAGAGTCTCACTATGTTGCCCTCAGTAGAGTGCTGTGGCATTACAGCTCACAGCAACCTCAAACTCTTGGGCTTAAGCAACTCTCTTGCCTCTCAGCCTCCCAAGTAGCTGGGACTACAGGGGCCCGCCACAACACCTGGCTATTTTTTGTTGCAGTTGTCATTGTTTAGCTGGCCTGGACCAGGTTCAAACCCACAACTCTTGGTGTATATGGCTGACTCCATAACCACTGTGCTATGGGCACTGAGCTGATTTTTCCTCTTTTACAAGGAATGATCTTTTAAACATGTTCTATGGAGTGTTTGAAATCAATTATATTTTGTTTTTAGATAAATATACCAAAATTTTATCCTAATATGTATATCCTGCATATCTGTGCTCGGTGATACTGTCCAAGGACAGGACCACAGGGCAATTTGTAACATAGAAAAGTATGATCAAAGAAGTTTAGTTTAGATGTTATAAGCAGGCTGGGTGTGGTGTCTCATATCTGCATTCCTACCACTCTGGGAGACTGAGGCAGCTGCATTGATTGAGCTCAGAAGTTTTGAGACCAGCCTGAGCAAGTGTGAGACTTCTTCTCTTAAAAAAAAAAAAAATAGCTGGGCATTGTGGTGGGTGCCTATAGTCCCAGCTACTCAAGAAGCTAAGGCAAAAGTATTGCTTGAGCCCAAAAGTTTGAGGTTGCTGTGAGCTCTGATGCCATATCACTCAACTGGGGGAAACAAAGTGAGACTATAAATATATAAATTTATTTATTATAAATAAATAAATAAGAATATTTATGAGCTCTGATGCCATATCACTCAACTGGGGGAAACAAAGTGAGACTATAAATATATAAATTTATTTATTATAAATAAATAAATAAGAATCTGGGGAGAGGAGACTTCAGGCACCTCTGGCTGGTGGGATCTGCCCAGAAACATCCCTTTGGAGACACAGGGAGTCAGTGAGGGACTTCTGAACCCCATAAGGAGAACAAAAGCAGTGGAGAACTGGCAGGTGTTTGCGTGTGTTCATTTGGTCTAATCCTGCTGCCATCTGTAAATTCAGCAGCAGAGAGATTGCAAACTGGAAAGGCCTTACCTGTGAGCCGTTTGGGGTTTTTTTGGACTTGGCTCTCAGTTGAACTACCTTTAGAGAACTTAGGCAAGAGAGCAGAGGACTAAGCATTGTCTAGGGCCCCAGACTGAGCCGCTGAGCCACACAGAGCTAATAGCTTTCTACTGTGGGCTGGACAGAGACATTGTGGGAGAACTGCCCTGACAAGCTCCGCCCTCAGGGTTGCAGAGCAAGGATCTGGCAGGAGCGAGTCATCTAGTGACTGAGCAGCCTAAAGGTGGAAATTGAGACGCCTTACAGCCTGGCCCCTCAGGGCCATAGTGTGAGACTGGTTTTGGCATACTGGGTAAGTGGATAGCCACTTCAGGAGTGATCCCAGTCACAAGTTCTTTCCCAGGAAAGCTTCTGCTTAGCCCAGGTTGGCAGTTCAAAGTGCCTTTTAAGCGGGCTGAGGTGAGATTTAGGCTCTCCACCCTGCGTGGTTTGAGAAATCAGCAGAGGAGGCCTCCAGTCTCCATCTTGTACAGCCATATCAGCATTGTGATTATCATCTCATACCCCAGAAGACCACCTGTTGCCCAGACAATATTCAGCAAGATACATATATATACCGCTTTGGGTTTTTCTTGTTTATTCGTTTGTTTGCTTTTTGTTTTTTTGTTTTGGGGGTTGGCTTTTTTTTTGTCGTTTTTGTTTGTTTGTTTGTTTTTTAATTTCAACATTTTCCCTATAGATTTTTCTTTTCTTTCTTCATTTTTCTAGTTTAAATATAATTTTGCACTGTTGCCTTTTTTAACAATTAGAACTTCATTTGTGCTAGTGTTCCTACCCCTATTATTTGGTTTTTTGCCTAATTTTATCCCATAAAGTTTTCTGTTTGCTTGTTTTGATTTGATTTATAGCATTTTGGTCTTTCCTCTCTACTTGGTGGAGGTATGTACTATGTCGAACAGGCTAGCAAAGGGCTGCTGACCTCAAGGAAACAACCCAACCTGGCACCCCTAGAGGTTGGGGGTTTTTAAGGTTGGGTCAAAGTACCCTACTGTGTACCTATATTGATCCTGTCTCCCTCTTTCTGTGCCTTTCTTCTTTTTGTTAATATTGCCTTTTACCCACCCCCTCTCCTTTCTCTTTTTTCCTTCTTTTTGCTCTTCCTGCTCTTTAATCTTCTTATCCTTCTGGTCCTGTACCAAAAGGACTCATCCAAACCCTAGTCCAGAGGCACAGTAACTTAAAGAGCAAGAGGAAGTGAAAGGAAAATTAGGGCAAGGAAGCAGATAAATCACTCATGAGGAAGAACCAGCAGAAAAATCCCAGCAACATAAAAAACCAGTTCAGAGCAAACCCCCCCCCCACACACAAGGGACTGTGAGGTAGCTACTGTAGAGGATTCCACCTATAAAGAAATGTTAGAAATGACAGAAAGGAATTTAGAATACAGATGATGAAAACAATGAAGGAAATGATGGAAACAATGAAGGAAAATACTGATAAAAGTGGAGAATAACCAAAAGGAAATCCAAAAAAGAATCAAATAAAAGATGAATGATATGAAGAATGTAGAAAGGATATAGCAGAGCTGAAGGAACTGAAGCAATCAATTAAAGAACTTAAAGATGCAATAGAAAGTATCAATAACAGGTCCTGAATGGGGGTGAGCGGTAGGTTGGTGGAATGGGAGAGGAGGCGGCTGCACCCGGTTTGGGCCACCGGCTGGGCTGCGAACAGAGTTGGCCTCATACCCCTCGGTGGGGGCGTGGTTGCTACCTGTGGCCTGCAAGTCGGGACATGCAGGCTGACAGGAGACAATGTCTGAGTGCTCCTTTGCCAGGACCAGCACACTCGGCAATTCTTCAATTGGGGATTCTGAGACCAGGATTCATAATGCCCTCCCCTTCATGTTGTGGTTGCCTGACGCTTGGGTTTGGAGGAAAGTGAGCAAGGCCACCATAATAGTTTTGGAAAGCCCGGGCGGAAACCTATGGCCAAAGCAAGTGACATGACCTGGCTCTGGCCGCGGACTCTTACCAGTACGGTGACTCTGCCACGTTAGCAATTTGGGATTCATGCTCCTTTAAACTGAGCTAGAAGAGATGAGTGGTACTCTGATAAGATTGTGAGAGAAGATACTATTCATTTTATTAAAACTTGGAGTGAGGCCTCTGCCTGCTTTCAACAGTAAGCTGAACTTACCCCTCTCTTTAGTCTCAGCCTAAAGCTTTCAAGAAAGACCAAGCTTTGCGGTCAAAAGCAACTTTAAGACTTTCTTGCCAAGTGTCTGCTCTATCTGTTGTTGATTAATATCTAAATTAAAATTTCTTTTACACCTCTCTGCCTCTCCCCTAGCCTCATACTTCCTTTTATTCTCTGACTTCTTTCAAAATAATGCTGGAGAAAGTTTTTGAAAGGTGTACTGTGTTATGAAAGTTTTTGTGAAAGAAGAATTTATTGAACAATTTTTTGGCAATTGCTTGTCAAGGATAATATTTTTTTAAATTTTACCCAAAGGTATCAAGAGACTGATTATGTTTCCTTGAATTTGCTTCTGTATTGGCATCATCAATGTCTCTGATATTGAATATCTTAAGAAAGATGCTGGAATATTTTGGTGCCCCTATAGACCAGGTTTTTCAGATTTGGGAAAATAAAGACTATGGATCAACTCAGAGTATCATTTGTATTATTGGGAAAATGCTTCCATTAGAACCTTGTCGAATATTATTTAGCATAAATGCTGAATAGATACTTGGAAACATTTTCCTAAGCAAGTATACCTCTTAATTTAACAACCTTTGAATCTCTTAAAAATTGGTAGTGGATCTGATTTACTTGTCCTCCAGCAACTTTGAGATATTCAAGGAAGATAATATTATACTGTTTTTCATCAAGATAGTCATAGTTTGAATTACATAGGTTGAGCCTTCTAAAATTTCTGAGATGATAAATTGTTCTTTGAAAGTGACTTTGTTGGCTCGGCGCCTGTGGCTCAAGCGGCTGAGGCGCCAGCCACATACACCTAGGGTGGCGGGTTCGAATCCAGCCCGGACCCGCCAAACAACAATAATGGCTGCAACCAAAAAATGGCCAGGCATTGTG
>NW_003852539.1:572674-573898 GCF_000181295.1 Otolemur garnettii | reverse complement strand
AAAAAAAAAAAAAAAAAAGAAGTAACTTTGTTAAATTATAAAAGTAAAGAGTCTTGACAAGTTCTACTTATACTGCTATGTAAATAATGTGTATGCCTGTCAATTTTTGTTCCTTTGTTTCTGTTACATCTATATTCTGTTTCTTTGTAAATAGAGGGTGAAATCAATGTTCCTTTTGAACTTAAAAAAAAAAAGAAAGTATCAACAACAGATTAGACCATGCAGAAGAAAGAATCTCAGAGGTAGAGGACAAAGCTCTTGAGATGTCTCAGATAAAGAGGCAGAAAAGAAGAGAGAGAAAGCAGAACGTTCACTGACAGAATTATGGGACTTTATGAAGCGTTCAAACATACAAGTTATAGGTATCCCAGAAAGGGAAGAAGAATGCCCTAGGGGAATGGAAGCCATACTTGAGAATATTATAAATGAAAATTTCCCAGATATTACCAAAGATTCTGACACACTCCTTTTAGAGGGATATCGGACCCCAGGTGGCCTCAACTCTAACCGAGCTTCTCCAAGACACAATGTGATGAACCTGTCCAAAGTCAAGACAAAAAAAAAAAGATTCTTCAAGCTGCCAGGAGTAAGTACCAGTAGACCTACAGGGGCAAATCCATTAGGATGACTGCAGACTTCTCTAATGAAACTTTCTAAGCCAGAAGACAGTGGTCATCTATCTTTGATCTACTTAAACAGTACAATTTCCAGGCAAAAATTCTTGGTAGTTATAGTACTCACTTAATTTTCCTCCTCTCTAAGGGATGAAAGTTCTCTAATGTCTCTCGTCAGATGTCTGAGAACAGTTGTTTTACTTATTTATTTTTCACTTTTCTACTTGTAATGGTGAGGGAATTCTATATCCTGCTAAGCTAAGCTTTAAAATTGATGGAGAAATCAAATCATTTACTGATATACAAACATTGAGGAAATTTGCCACAACAAGACCAGCTCTACAGGAAATATTTCAACCCATTCTACACACCGACCATCACAATGGATCAACAGCAAAGTAAGAACTCAGAAATTAAAGGACAGAACATAACTTCCACAGTGATGCAATAGATAAAACTAAGCAATGGACTCTCACAAAATAAGATGAATAGAACACTACCACACTTATCAATTATCTCAATAAATGTTAATGGGGCTCGGTGCCTGTGGCTCAAGCGGCTAAGGTGCCAGCCACATACACCTAAGGTGGCGGGTTCGAATCCCCAGCCC
>NW_003852539.1:571246-572400 GCF_000181295.1 Otolemur garnettii | reverse complement strand
GGCTCGGCGCCTGTGGCTCAAGTGGCTAAGGCGCCAGCCACATACACCTAAGGTGGTGGGTTCGAATCCAGCCGGGCCCGCCAAACAACAATGATGTCTGCAACCAAAAAATAGCCAGGCGTTGTGGCAGGCACCTGTGGTCCCAGATACTTGGGAGGCTGAGGCAGAAGACTGGCTTGAGCCCAGGAGTTGGAGGTTGCTATGAGCTGTGATGCCACTGCACTCTACCCAGGGGTACAGCTTGAAAAAAAAAAAACACAAGCCATCCATTTGCTGTCTGCAGGAAACACACCTACCTTCAAAAGACAAATTAAAACTCTGAGTTAAGGGGTGGAAGACAATTTTTTCAGGCAAACAGAATTCAGAAAAAAGAGGAGTTGCAATCTTCTTTTCAGATGCATGTGGATTTAAAGGAACTAAAGTCAAAAAAGACAGAAATGGTCACTTTATATTAGTCAAGGGCAAAATACAGCAAGAAGACATTTCAATTCTAAATATTTATGCACCCAATTTAAATGCTCCCAGATTCTTGAAACAGACATTATTCAGTCTGAGCAATATGATATTCTGCAATAGCATAATAACAGGGGACTTTAACATTCCTCTTACAGAGCTGGACAGATCCTCTAAACAGAAATTAAACAAAGATATAAGGGACTTAAATGAGACCCTAGAGCAACTGCACTTGATAGACGCATATAGAGCGCTCCATTCCAAAGATAAAGAATATACATTCTTCTCATCACCTCATGGAACATTCTCCAAAATTGATCATATCCTAGGACACAAAACAAACCTCAACAGAATCAAAAGAATTGAAATTTTACCTTGTTTCTTCTCAGACCACAAGGCACTAAAGGTGGAACTGAACTCCAACAAAAACATTCAACCCCACACAAAGGCATGGAAATTAAACAACCTTCTGTTGAATGACACTTGGGTGCAGGAAGAAATAAAAGAGGAAATCATTAACTTCCTTAAGCATAACAACAATGAAGACACAAGTTACCAAAACCTATGGGAAACTGCAAAAGCAGTTTTGAGAGGAAAATTTATCACTGTAGAGGCCTACATTTGAAAAACAGAGAGTGTATCAACAAACTCACAAGCCATCTTATGGAATTGGAAAAAGAAGAACAATCTAAGCCTAAACC
>NW_003852539.1:564695-567316 GCF_000181295.1 Otolemur garnettii | reverse complement strand
CTCTGTCTCAAAAAAAAAAAAAAAAAAGAAAGAAAGAAATACAAAAAATAATAAAATAAATAAATAAGGCTTGGTACCCGTAGCTCAGTGGTTATGGTGCCAGCCACATACACCAAGGATGGCAGGTTAGAACCTGGCCTGGGACAGTTAAACAACTGCAACAAAAAAAATAGCCAGGTGTTGTGGTGGGTGCCTATAGTCCCAGATACTTGGGAGGCTGAGGCAAGAGAATCTTTTAAGCCCAAGAGTTGGAGGTTGCCGTGAGCTGTGATGCCACATCACTCTACTGAGGGTGACATAATGAGACTCTGTCTCAAAAATAATAATAAATAATAAAAAAATAGATGTTATGAGCATACTTCGTAACCAGTCTGCTTAAGTTCAAATCCTAACTCTTATCACTTACATTGTGACCTAGAACAAACTCTGTTCCTTAATTTCCTTATCTATAAATGGGAATAATAGTAATACTTATTAATGCTGCATCTCAGGATTCAACCAAGTACCAAGGCATATTTGCACTCACCAATTGTTTAGCTGAATCAATGAATGAATGAATGAGTGGATCAATGAGAAAGATGATCTTCAGTATTTAACAGGATAATATTTCATTAAAAATAATTGAAAGAAAATGTCATATACATGAAACACTATAGTTTCAGGGGTTTTTTTGTTGTTGTTGTTGTTGTTTTGAGACAGAATCTTATTTTGTCGCCCTGGATAGAGTGCTATGCAAACTCTTGGGCTCAAGAGATCCTCTTGTCTCAGCCTCCTGAGTAGCTGGGACTATAGGCACCTGCCACCATGCCCAACTAGTTTTTTCTATTTTTAGTAGAGATGAGGTCATGTTCTTGCTCACTCTGGTCTTGAACTCCTGAGTTCAAACAATCCACCTTCCTCAGCCTCCCAGAGTACTAGGATTACTAGTAATCCTAGGTAATTAACCTAGCTGCACCTGGCTGGCACTATAATTTTTATTATATTTCATTGTATTGTATTGTATTGTATTTTTTTGAGACAGAGTCTCACTATATTACCCTGGGTAGAGTGCCATGGCGTCATAGCTCACAGCAACCTCAAACTCTTGGGCTCAAGCGATTCTTTGCCTCAGCCTCCCTAGTAGCTGGGACTACAGGTACCTGCCACAGTGCTAAGCTATTTTTAAAGGTGAGGTCTTGTTCTGGCTCAGGCTGGTCTCAAACCTGTAAGCTCAGGCAATCCACCTGCCTTGGCCTCCCTGAGTGCTGGGATCATAGGTATGAGCCACCTCGCCCAGTCCTACAACATAGTTTTTAGAAGGTAAAACTTTTCTCATAAAACATAAACAAGAGGTTAAAAACCTGCCTGACAAGTACAATGAACACTAATAGCTCTGACCTAAGCTTTATAATAGCTATCCATGTAACAAAAATATTTGTACCCCTTAATATTTTGACAAAAATATAAAGGAATGAATCTCTCATGAAAATCTCACTCCTTTTCCATTCTTCCTTCAGACATTCTAGGAAAAAAGTTAATGATGTCCAGTATTGCCTTTTGTTGTGGTTTCTGGGAAGGAGGGTAGTTATGGTACCGAATCCTTCCACCCATTTCCTCTATCCTTTCAAGTGACAACAAAGTCTAGAACAAGTTGATTAGAGCATAGGAGAGGTATGATTGCTCAGATAAGTTGTCTACCAAAATATAAATATTTTTTAGAGACTTAACCTGTGTGAGAATAGCTTAAACTCTTTGACTTTTTATACAGTCTTTTTGTTTGTTTGTTTGTTTGTTTGTCTTTCATTGTGACCTTGATTGTGGCCCGTACCTTGTCCTGTCATCCATATGTCCACATTAGGAAGGCTAATCTGATAAGCAGCCCCCAAGATGAACTTAGAATTGCTAGAGAGTTATTCAGGGTGGTACCTGTGAAGGATAAAGGAAAAGAGTAGACAACGGGAGGGAGTATCTACAGGTCGCAATCCAGGTCTGACATCTTTTAGAGATGAGGGAAATGGAAGAAAGATAGGATAGGAAGAGGCTCAGACTGTGCTGTAGCTCTGGGAAAGTCTCAGCCAGACCAACAGGGAGCTTTAGAACAATAACTTTTAGAGGAATTCAACACTGGACAGAAATAGCCAGGCCTTAATCCCCCCATGCTCATTTACTGGAAGCTGCCTGGGAAAAGTGTGATAAGTACTTTCTTGAAAGGAGATGTCAGTGGTACACCGCCATGTGGCCCTTTGTATTATAAAATTCTTGAGCTTGGAGAATAGCTAATCGGCCTCCCTCTTTGATAAATGTTATCTTTGAGATCCTGGATAAATGACCTTGTATTTTATTTTAAAAGATGTTCAGAAATGATCATCCTATTTTCTCTAATGTTTAAGATTAAGTGTCAGAATTTTTTTTGGTATGTCTAATCTCAATCCTCTAGGCTGTGGTACAAACCAATTTTCTTTTCCTTGTCATCAAGACATGAAATTATACGGGTTTCTGAATTAATAAAGATTTATATTGACTCTGATAATGCTTTTACTTACTTTCCCACATAGAGCCATCTGAAATGGCTAATGAGGAACTTTGTGAATAAACCTTTCATCTCTTTAAAGGTATTAACAAGTAGAAATCTTTTTTTTTTT
>NW_003852539.1:541974-564434 GCF_000181295.1 Otolemur garnettii | reverse complement strand
GGCGCCGAGCCTACAAGTAGAAATCTTTAAAACTGGAATAGGTTCTCAGTGAATATTAATCAATTAGATTGAAATGACTTTTTATTTATTTATTTATTTTGAGACAGAGTCTCAAGCTGTCACCCTGGGTAGAGTGCTGTAGTGTCACAGCTCACAGCAACATCCAACTCTTGGGCTTAAATGATTCTCTTCCTTCAGCCTCCCAAGTAGCTGGGACTACAGGCACCTGCCACAACGCCCAGCTATTTTTTGGTTGTAGTTGTTATTTGGCAGGCCCAGGCTGGATTCAAACCCACCAGCTCTGGTGTATGTGGCTGGCACCCTAGCCATTTGAGCTACAGGCGCTGAGCCTGAAATGACATTTAAAGTCATTTCTTGAAGAAAGAGGAAGTAACTAAATAGATTTTGGCTTCAAAGTTCTCTCTTAATCTTTAATGAAGGCTCATAAATTTTAAATTCGATGATGTTCTGGGTGAAAACCCCCTGCTATTCTGCTCAGGACATGAATCATCCCTTTGATCATCATATCCACACTGTACATACTACCTAACTGTTGGTCATCAACACCTTTGCTCCTGACATCAGACCATTAACATCATTATGGCAGTAATTATGGGTGATCCAGGATCACTGAACCAGATAATCCTACATCCCACATTATCATCAGAAGGTCAATTATAGCCTAATGCATCTCAATGCCTACTACATCATTCACTTCATGTTATCATGAAGGTATTATAGCATCTCACATCATCACAAGAAGAAGGGTGAGTATAGTACAATAAGATATTTTGATAGATGACATTCACATAACTTATTATAGTATATTGTTCTATTTTATTATTTGTTGTTAATCTCTTATCATGATAAACTTTATCATAGGGATGTATGTATAGGAAGAAACAGGATTGTTGTTCTTCTGTATGTGAAGGTTTCACATATATGGATTCAATCAACTGTGGATTGAAAATATCTAAAGATGATTTAAAATATACAGGAGGGGCGAGGTATAGGAGCTCATTGCCTATAATCCTAGCACTTTGGGAAGCCTAAGAGGAAGGATTGCTGGAAGCCAAGAGTTCAAGACCTGAACAATATAGCAAGACCTTATCGCTACAAAAAACTAAAAACTTAGCCAGACATGGTAGCAAGCATCTGTAGTCCCAGCTCCTTGGGAGGCTGAGGCAGAAGGATCATTTGAACCCAGGAGTTTCAGGCTTCAGTAGACTGTGATCATTCCACAGCATTCCAGCCTGAGTGACAGAGCAAGGCCTTGTCTCCAAAAAAAAAAAAAAAAGTAGTGGTGTACAGAAAGATGCGCATAGGTTATATGTAAAATGCTGTACCATTTTATATAAAGGACTTGTGTATCTGCAGGGATCTTATAATCACTCCCCCTTGAATACCAAAGGATAACTATATATAGAGGGTTTAAAACCAACGATAGTTTTAGGTTATCTCCTGCAGGTAAGGGGGGACAACTGTACTTTATTTTCTGTCCTACTAAAAGTAAGTAAAAGGACAGTATCATGGTTAATTTTACATGTCAATTTGACTGGGCCATGAGATTCTCAAATATCTGATTAAATGTTATTTTTGGTTGTGTCTGTGAGGTGTTTCCAGGAGACATTAACCTCTGAATCTGTGGAGCAAAACAGATTGCTCTACCCATATGTGGATGGGCATCTTCTATTTGGTTGAGGGCCTGAATGGAACAAAAATGTGGAAGATGGGAGAAATCGCTCTTTCTGCCAGATTCCTTGAGCTAGGACATTAGTTTTTCCCTGGCCTTGAAAGAGGAATGTATATTTTAAGTAGGTATTTTACATATGTATAAAATCTCCTATTGGTCTATTACAATCTCCATAGTATTAGAATGTTGTCTAATACAGATGGAAACTAATACTCAAATAACTACAATATTGTAATGATTGTTCAGGAGTTGAGAACTCATTTGATGTAAATAGAAATTCTGGGAGATTGGTGTTGTTCACTCTGCTTAACAGATGAGGATACCAAGATCACAAATTCATAAATGTGTAAGTCAAGATTCTAAATCACAACCTGACTATAAAACCCAGGTTTTTTACCACTGGTGTTTTCAACTAGTGTTCCAAGATGCTCCACAGATTCAAAGCTCTAGGTCTTCTACTTTCCTATCAATCACAGAAACCTCCAGTTCTGGGCACTGTATAAGAAGGTTTTTCCATAAGAATTCTTTTGAAAATATCTGGCTCCATGAAAGTGCAGCGTCACAACACTGGCTTTGTGTGTACTGTGCATGTGTGTAAAAACTTTCTGATAAATGACGAGATGCCCTTTAAAAAAAAAAAAAAAAGAATTCTTTTGAAAATAAAAGGGAGAAGCCTTTCCTTAAAAAGTAAAAATAATCCCCCAAATCCCGCCCTTATACCAAGCAGATTCCTTAAGATATGACTGCGTTGGCTCGGCGCCTATAGCTCAACCGGCTAAGGCGCCAGCCACGTACACCTAAGGTGGCGGGTTCGAATCCCCAGCCCGGACCCGCCAAACAACAATGACGGCTGCAACCAAAACATAGCCGGGCGTTGTGGCGGGCGCCTGTGGTCCCAGCTACTTGGGAGGCGGAGGCAGGAGACTCGCTTGAGCCCAGGAGTTGGAGGTTGCTGTGAGCTGTAATGCCATGGCACTCTACCCAGGGGGATAGCTTGAGGCTCTGTCTCAAAAAAAAAAAAAAAGATATGACTGCGTTCCTTACCCATTTTATGTCCAGAGAGGTTGATCACTAAATAGACCATGTTAATGCTTTTAGTATGCATGTTCTCAGAGAAAAGCTTAAAGTAAAAGAAATGCTAGAATAATAGTAGCCATAATATATTGAGCATCTGTCATGTGCCTTGTGATCTGTTCTAGATGTACTATAGTCTCATTTAATCCTTATAACAGCCCTCCCCAAGGTAAATAGGAGAATTCCCATTTCATATTTATGAGAACTTAAGGGAATTTGACCAAAGTAAGAGCTAGAGCGTGGAGTTGATCCAGGTTTATCTGGCCCTAGAGCTCAGTTTCTACACCATACCAACTGCTGTGGAGATTTATAGAAGAGATTTATATAAGGGATTTATTATAACTCATAGGGACTGTAGCATGCCCAGCACTGAGCACATAAACTGACTCCAGCTAGTGAGGGTGACTAGGCAGCATAATACCTGTGTTTTATTCTTAACAGTGTCTACATTTGACTGTGCCTGTGAGAGGACATAGCCCCATGTAAGCAGGTGGGTGGTGGCAAGAAAAGTTGTCATACTGTGCCTGGGAGGCACAATTTAGAGCCTCAGATGATCCTCTACCTTTCAGAGAGTAGAACGTTGAAAATGGAAAATTCTGAGCTGTTACACTGCTCTCCAGAGTCGTTGGTGGCTACCCTATGCCAATAAGACAATCCACTAACAAGTCATTCTTTAGTCCTTGTCTTTATTTACTGCTGGCTGACAGGTAAGGTAGACTCCCTTCAGCCACACCCCGAGATTTCCATATCCCATTCCTCATTTCTTACATTATTTGCTATCCCTTTCCTCTGTTTTTCTGCTTTAAACTTTGGTCACTGGTCTCATGAAGGACATAAACTGCCTCAAGTCCTAAATGTATTTAATGTGCCACAAACTACCATTTCAAAAATATATTCTTTAGAAAAGCAATCTTTTAAAAATTATAGTATTAAAATACATGCTATTCTTACACCAAGAAAATGCAAAGAAAACAAGGGGAGTTTTAATTTTTGACAACTGAGGTGTTTCTTCTACTTTGTACTGAAGCATCTCAGGTGGTGTGAGGGTGGGGTAAAGGGATTCTTGCCCTGAGTGTTGATTGCATCATTATCCTGTATGAATTTGCAGAATCATTGATCAGTGTAAATGGTGGCTGATGAAGAGGGAGAGGCTGCCCTAGAGGAAAACATGTCCTTCCCCATATCCTTGTGTAGTGTTGCTAAGTTGACATGTTTCTTCACTAGGTCTTTTGTCCATACTACTGGATGGGCAGAATTTTAAAAGTTACATATTTTTCTAGTAGCATTTCCCATTCTTTCCAACTCATCAGCTTGGGGTTGCTATTCCTATTTTATTCAACATTAAACATAAAAATGGTAAATTAGCAGCTGATTAGTTCAGAACAATAAAGATTCTGTAGTGTATTTTTCTAGCACTTGTTCCCTTGGCCCAGCTGCCAAACAATAGCCAAGGCTCAAATCCATAATAAAGCAGCTCTTCAAAGGATCCAAGACAAGATAGGAGGTGAAACTGTGGAAGCAAGAGAATTCAGGGGTATAGCCTCAGGGAAGGATGCTTAAGAAATGTAGCTTATTTTTTTAGTGTTTAAAAAATGTGTGTATTTTAACTGGTGATTTATTTGGATGAAGATTTCCATCTTAGAGTCTGAGTTATCAGTAATATAGGAAGATAGAAGAAAACCAGTATGAAAGATCAAGAAACAATTAAAGTACAAGATTTGAATGAGGTAAGAAACAAAAAGATAATTTTCAGTTACATTTTCTAATACAGGTGAGGCAGACCCCAAAAGATGCTCAAGAATTACTGAAAATAGTCAAAAGGAGAAAGCACACTTCTAAAAATGGTAAATCTACATCCTATGATTATGATCTATGATTACAAAAAGTCTCCCTAGGAGTAATTAGAGTTAGAAAGGAACCCATTAAAAATGTATTTGGAGCCAGGTGTGGTAGCTCACTCCTGAAATCCCACCCTTTGGGGAGGCCAAGGCAGGGAGATTGCTTGAGGCCAAGAGTTCAAGACTAGCCTGTGCACCATATCAAGACCCTCATCGCTACCAAAAAAAAAAAAAAAATTAGCAGGATATGGTGACACAAAACTATAGTCCCAGCTACTTGGGCGACAAACGCCCAGGCGTTTGAGTTTACAGTGAACTATGATTGGGCCACTGTGTTCCAGCCTGGGCAACAGAGCAAGACTGTGTCTATAAATCTAGTTATGTTGAAATTGTAAGGATAATTTGAAAGGTATTGCCTCATTAAAGAATAAGTGTGAAAATTTGGAACAATCCAATAACAATATAAACTGCTATTTACAGAGCATTTTCTATGAGTAAGGTGCCCATCTACGTCCAGGCATCATTATCCCTATTTTTCATATAAGGAAACTGAGGCTAAGAATAGTAAAGTAACTAGCTCCAGGTCCCACTTTTGGTAAACAGAATAGGACTGGCCGGGCTCTTTTCCAGCATATCATCCTGCGTTTCCCAAGTTATAGAGTACAGATGTGTCAATTTCATGCTGCTTCCTAATTGACCAAACCACATGCAGTTAGTGCACTTGACAGATGTGCTTTTACAGTGGAGAGGGGTCCACCATGTGATGATAATATGACCACCAAGGGAATTGGCTCAATTTTAACTGTGTTCACTAAGTTGCATTTTGATCCCAGTTTAATTTCCTCATAGGGTTTGATACCCAAGAGAAAATGCACTTTGGCAAGGTTGAATAGAATGATATTTAAAATTAGAGCTTTTAAGTTAGACTTAGGTTTGAATCCCAATGCTGACTATGTGACCTTGAGCAAATTTCCTAATATATCCACACCTCATGTACCTCCTCTACAAAAAGAATGTAATAATAATTTTAAACTCAGAGGATTCCTGGAAAAACAGAATGAAATGATATGTGTAACGTACTTACCATGGTGTCTGACATGGCAAGCCCTCAATACACAGCAACTACTATCATTACTCCAGTTATTATCAAGTAATTTGGAAAGATTTCAATAATATATTAATATTTGGTAGGTGCTTATTTTTTATAAAATACCTTGAAAATCACATTTTATTCCTACTATGCTATCAGGTAGGTAACCAAGCATTACTACATTTTACAGTTATGTAAATAGGCTTGGAGTAAAACACATTATCTTATGAGCTGTGATACCATGAACTAGTTTTTATAGGTTTGTAAATCTAGATAACTTCATAATTGAGTTGGGCAGAAAATTATTTTTTATTGGAATTTGTAGGATACACTTCTATTATATATGGAATTAATTATAAAAATGCTTTTTACAGATACTGACAATGAGTCAAGAAAAAATTGAAATATTTGAAAGTGAGTCATCAGAAGAGAGAGAAAGGAGAATGAAATTGGCATCTGGTCTTAATACTATGCAGAAGGCTTTGAAAGTTAAAAGTGAGGTATTGCCATTCAGGGTATTGTTTTCTTCTTGCTGTAGTTCCAATTTAGGTATTTCATGTTATCGTTTTAAAATAAATTATAACTATGTCTGAGCTTGAGCTGCCATAACTAAATACTGCAGACTGTATGGCTTAAATAATAGAAATTAATTATTTCACTGTTCTGTATAAGGTTCAAAAGTCCAAAATCAAGGTTCAGGCCAATTCACTTCTTAGGGCTCTCCTTTCTGGTTTGCAGATGGCCACCTTCTTACTGTGTCCCCACATGACAGAGAGAGAAAGCAAGTCTCTTCCTCTTCTTATAAATAGCACCAACCCTATTGGGTTAGGGCTCCACCATTATGTCCTTATTTGACCTTTATTACCTCCTTATCAATCCTATCTTCAAATACAGTCATATTGGGGTTTAGGGCTTCAGCATATGGATTTTAAGGGAGGGGGGACACAATTAAGTTCATAGCACTACAGAATATATGCATTTCTAGTAGAGGCAGTCCCTGAATTACAAATATCCTACTTAATGGCCACTTGTGGTGACTCAGCCTGTAATCCTAGCACTCTGGGAGATGGAGGCATGTGGATAGCCTGAGCTTAGGAGTTCAAGATCAGCCTGAGAAATAGGGAGACCCCATCTCTACTAAAAATAGAAAAACTAGCCAGGCATTGTGGTGGCTGCCTGTAATTCCAGCTACTCAGGAGCTTGAGGCAAAAGTATCTCTTGATCCCGAGAGTTTAAGGTTGCTGTGAGCTATGACTATACAGTACTCTAGCCTGGGGCAACAGAGTGAGACTCTGTCTCAGAAAAATAAAAATCCTAATTACCTACAACTTGCACTATGAACTGGGACTATTATAGTAAGTCCCCAAGTTACAAACATCCAAATGACATACAATTCACACTTACGAATGGAAGATATTAATAGTTAAATGTACCTGTTCCAACTTACGTACAAATTCAATTTAAGAACAAACCTACAGAACCTATTTTGTTCATAACCTGGGGACTTCCTGTAATAATAATAGGATAGCTATGTTGTTTCCCTGAGCTGAGTTCCAGCACTATCCAAAGAATCCTTTAATTAGCAAATGTTTGATTGTTCATACATAGAGTATTAATTGAGTCATGGACTGTCTCTCATTTTAACCTCTTATCCTGTCATCTTGGAAAGATCATGAGGAAACATAATCAGCCTGTTTTCTGAAGTGAGACTCGGAAGTAAGTTCAGGAAAATCTAGATCAGCAGTTTAGAGGACAGTGACACTTAACTAATTTTCAGGATGGGTGGTAATGCAATGGCCCAAATATCATGTGAATGACCTACAAGAATTTTCAATGAAATGAGATGGGAGATCTATATCATTTGCCACACCCTATCTTCTTGCCTTTTTGCCTAAGCCTTTGTCACTGGCATTAACTCACCCTCTGATATCAAGGCTTTGGGAAAATACCAAGTAGTACCTCTCTTAAAGTAAATTTTATATGACCTTTTCCTTTTCTAGGCACCCCAGACAGATTTTCAGCCCCTAGTCTTCCACCAAACACTGTATATCCCATCTCATCAGTATAAAAATTTGATTAAAATCCACATCTGATCCTGAAAAATAAATCAGAAGACTAGAGGAAATCTTAGATGATTAAGTCACTAGATATCCATTGTTAAATAAAGCAGCATAATGTGTAGTTAAGAGTGCAGAGTTTGGCTCGGTGCCTGTGGCTCAAGCGGCTAAGGTGCCAGCCACATATACCTGAGTTGGCGGGTTCCAATCCAGCCCAGGCCCACCAAACAACAATGACAGCTGCAACCAAAAAAGAGCTGGGTGTTGTGGCGGGCACCTGTATTCCCAGCTACTTGGGAGGTGGAGGCGGGAGAATCCCTTGAGCCCAGGAGTTTGGAGGTTGCTGTGAGCCATGATGCCACAGCACTCTACCCAGGGTGACAGCTTGAGACTCTGTCTGGAAAAACAAAAAAAATCTTAAAAAAAAAAGGAATGCAGAGTTTATGCCGGGTGCAGTGGTGCACACTTGTAGTCCTAAACTACTCAGGAGGCTAAGGCAGAAGGAACACTTGAACTCAGGAGTTCAAGGCTATACTATGTTATGATCATGCCTGTAAATAGCCATGGCACTCCAGCCCAGGCAACAGAATAAGAATTCACCTTTAGGCTTGGCACCTGTAGCTCAGCAGCTAGGGCACCGACCACATACACCAGGGCTGGTGGGTTTGAACCCAGCCCAGGCCTGCCCAACAACAATGACAGCTACAACAAAAAAATAGCCAGGGATTGTGGCGGGTGCCTATAGTCCCAGCTACTTGGGAAACTGAGGCAAGAGAATCACTTAAGCACAAGAGTTTGAGCTTGCTGTGAGCTATGATGCCACAGCACTCTACCAAGGGTAACAAAGTAAGACTCTGTCTCAAAAAAAAAAAAAAAAAAAAAAAAAAGAATCACCTTTAAAACAAAAAAAATGGTTTGGCGCCTATAGCTCAGTGAGTAGGGCGCCTGCCACATACACTGAGGCTGGTGGGTTCAAGCCTGGCCCAGGCCTCCTAAACAACAATGACAACTGCAACCAAAAAATAGCTGGCAGGTGCCTGTTATCCCAGCTACTCAGGAGGCTGAGGCAAGAGAATCACTTAAGCCCAAGAGTTTGAGGTTGCTATGAGCTGTGATGCCATGGCAATCTACCGAGAGCAACATAGTGAGAGTCTGTCTCAAAAAATAAAATAAAATAAAAATAAAAACAAAAAAATAAGCACAAAGTTTGAAGTCAGACAGACATGAGTTTGGAATCTCAGTTTAACAACTCCCTGGCTATGTGAGTTTTGGCAGGTCACTTAAGCTCTCTATGCCTTAGTTTCAGCAACCCTCTCATAGGTTGTCACATAGGTAGTGAAAGGTAAACTACATAGCATATCGATCCATAAAAGGTAATTTTTTTAAAGATGCACTTTAAAAACAGATAGTATAACTAATACAAGAGTTACTGAAGAATTTACCTCTATGTAAGCCTTGATTAAACTTAAGAATAACTTTAGAAACCCAATATTACAACCTTTGAATGATAGGGACTAAGAATGTTCAGTTTAATTAATTGATTTAAGTAAACTTTGTTTTAACTAAGAAAGGAATCTGTGTGCTAGAAGGATAGGTTGGAATATTTAAAACAAAAAAATCTACCAGGAACATTTCAAGATTCCTTTTTGGTAATATTATACTGTTTATGAGGAAATCGTCTTATTTTATTGTACTAAACATCTTTATCTTTTAATCAGGAATTGCAAAAATCAAAATCAGAACTCATATCCCTATATAATGAAATTCAGAGTCTTTCAGGAACAGTGGAAAGCAGAGACCATTTTTTAATAGCATATGACTTCTTACAAAGAAAAAATTCTGAATTAGAAACAAAGGTGAGACTGAATTATTAAGTATTTAAATTTGTAATATTTAACATGTCTTTTATAAGCATAAAAGGATAAAAGGAAATTAATTTTAAGTGAGAGATTTGGAAATTAAAGTTTATTTTATTATTATAAAATAAATTACCATATAGTATGGGTTACAAGTCAAGCTGTGTTTTTTCAGGATAAATATTCAGACTTCAACTAGTACTTGCCACATAGGTTTAATCTGTGCATTTTTTTTACTTTATGTCAACTTCTCTCTCACCAATTTCACTTTTGGAGCACATATTGTAATGTAAAATATATACTTAAAGGTCTTTAATTTAAATATTGGGAGCAAGGCATCTTTATCAGTTACACTGAGAATTGAGGTTATACTTAGAATTAGGAAAAAAATTGTTAATAGTTTGGGGTTTCTTTTGAGACAGAGTCTCAAGCTGTCACCTTGGGTAGAGTGCTGTGGCATCACACCTCACAGCAACCCCAAACTCTTGGGCTTAAGCAATTCTCTTGCCTCAGCCTCTCAAGTAGCTGGGATTACAGGCGCCTGCCACAATGCCCGGCTATTTTGGGGAGGAGGGGTTAGTTGTCATTGTTGTTTAGCTGGCCTGGGCCAGGTTTGAACCTGCCAGCCTTGGTGGTATATGTGGCCGGCGCCCTATCCACTGAGCTACAGGCACCACCAGAATTACGAAAATGTTTAAATGTCCTGGTCCCAGTTTGTTCTTCAAGTATAAAAATGGCTGCCAGCAAGGGTCATTTGAGATCAGTAGTTCAGGGCTCCAGTGGAATTTGACGCTATGGTCATGTCTATGAATAGCCACTGTACTCCAGCCTAGGCAATAGAGTGAGACTGACTCTCTACAAAAAAAAAAAAAATGGTTGCCAGACCAAGGCTAGTACTACACTAGATGAAGAGGTTGCTGATAGTGTGATTTCTAGAGTCCTATCTATTAAGTTATAACTATCTTCATTTGGCTGAAAATTCCCTTCCTTAATCACTCTTTTGATTAGATTAAAGATCAAGGAGCAAAGGCTTGAGCGCAGCAGTTTAAATATATTAGGTTATATTTTAATACCATGTGTGAGGTGGAGAGCTAAAAGCCTAATTTATCCTATGCATAGGAGGATACCCTATGGAGTATCCTTGTTACCCTAGGAGCAGATTCCTGAGGAATTGGTACAGGACATAGATAGCATGTGGTACACAGAGGGAAGGATCCAGAACACAGGATTTGCTGCCTGAGAGGGTCTATATATGTGAGGCATAACCTATATCTAAGCTTTGTGGGACCTTGTCAGCAAGGTATAATCATATTGTTCAATTTAAGGACCGTGTCCTTCAAAATATCATTGGAAACATTAACACAAAGAATGAACTGAGGTGAGAAAAATCAAGAGATCTGCATCACTATCCTGGTAATCTGGGTCTTTCTTGGTTTTTAAACTTGTTATGTTGAAATAATTTCAGACTTACAAAAAATTACAGAAGTACAGAGAATTCCCATATACTTTTACCCCTCTAAATGTTAACATGTATCATGTTTGCCCTATCATTGTTTCTCTCTCTGGGAGTTCTGACAATTAAGTTTGCAAACTTGCCACTGTGCACTTATATTGGCAGCACTATACAAACAACTTGGTAAGGTTTCATAACCTTGGTGTGTCAGTGTCTCACAGTTGTGTTCATGTCAACGTATGGTGGTATCTTGCTGAACATTGTTCATTATTGTTACGTGTTTTTGTGTGTCATCACAACAATGTCAGAACTTGAATTAGAGCAATGAACAAACATTCATAAATTTCTTGTTAAACTTGGCAAACCTGGAAGTGAAATCAGGGACATATTAGTCTAAGTTTATGGGGATAATGTTAGGAAAAATATTGCAGTATACAAGTGGATTAAATGTTTTTCTGAGGGGAGAGAAAGTGTCACTGATAGAGATCAAGGTGGCCAGTAACAAGCAGAACCAATGGAAATATTGCATTGAATTGTGCATCAAAATTGTTGACTGACTGTGAGAAGCACAGCAGACCAAGTAAACATCAATAGAGAAACAGGAAAATTTTAACTGAAAATCTTGACCAAAAACTCACTGCTTTTGCATCACAACAATGTACCAGCTCACATGGCACTCCCTGTGAGGAAGTTTTAGCCAGAAAACAAATAACTGCATTGGAACCTCCTCCCTACTCACCTGATCTGGTCTCCACTGACTTTTTTCTTTACCTGAAGATAAAAGAAATACTGAAAGGAAGACATTTTGATGACATTTGGGACATCAGGGGTAATACGACAACAGCTTTGATGGCCATTGCACAAAAAAAGAATTCCAAAATTGCTTTGAATGGTGGACTGGGTGCTGGCATTTGGTGCATAGCTTTCCATGGGGAGTACTTTGAGGGTGACCATAGTGATATTTAGCAACGAGGTATGTAGCACTTTTCCTAGGGTAAGTTTGCGAACTTAACTGTCAGACCTTGTACACACACATACACACACAAATTGAGGTCCTTTTTGTGAGCATTTTGAGAGTAAGTTGGAGACATTATCTTCTTTTTTTTTTGAGACAGAGCCTCAAGCTGTCTCCCTGGGTAGAGTGCAGTGGCGTCACAGCTCACAGCAACCTCCAGCTCCTGGGCTAAAGTTAGTCTCCTGCCTCCGCCTCCCAAGTAGCTGGGACTACAGGTTCCCACCACAACGCTCGGCCACTTTTTGGTTGCAGCTATCATTGTTGTTTGGCGGGCCCAGACTGGATTTGAACCTGCCACCTTAGGTGTATGTGGCTGGTGCCTTAGCCACTTGAGCCACAGGCACCAAGCCAACATTATCTTCTTTACCCCTGAATATTTTCATGTGTGTTACTAAAAACAATAACATATTACCATGGTACAAGTCTCTAAATCAGGAAATTAACATTGACACAGTGCTATCATCTCATCTACAACTCCTTTTCAGCTTTTACCAATTGTCCCACTCTGTAGCAAAAGAATGATTTTTTTCCCTAGCCTGAGATGCAACTCATGATTGTACATTGCAGTTAATTGCCATGTCTCTATAACTCCTTTAATCTGCAACCATTCCTTATACTGTCTTTGTCTTCACAACTGTGATATTCTTGAGAAGTGCTATCTTAGTCAGTACAGGCTGCTATGAACATAACACCTTACACTGGATGGCTTAAAAACATACATTTATGTCTCACAGTTCTGTTAGCTGGGAAGCCCAAAGTGCTTTCTGTTTTACAGACAGCTGTTTCCTCATTGTGTCTTGACCCCTCCAAGAACAGAGAGGGAGGCACCGCCTAATACCATCACATTGGGGTTAGGGTTTCAACGTGTGAATGGTGAGGGAACAGACATACAGTGCATAGCAAGTACAGACCACTTGTTTTGAAGCATGCCCTTCAGTTTAGATTTGTCTCATGTTTCCTCACAGTATAATCAAGGTTACCCATTTGGGGGCAGGAATACTATAGAAATGATGTTATGTCCTTTTCCGTATACTTTATCAGGGGATGTGACATTTTTTGATCCATCACTCGTGATGTTAACTTTGATTATTTGGTAAAGGTGCTGTCTGTTAGATTTCTCCACTGTAAAGAGATACTTTTCTCTTTGCAATTAATAAATATCTAATAAGGAGATAGTTTGAGACTGTATGTTTTCACTGCTATACATAAGAGTATGCAAAATAGAATGTCTGTCTTTTCATTACCTTTACAGGTCTTGAAGCTTTTACAAGAATTTGAACAATTAAATCATTTTACTTTAGGGGGGGAACCTGCAACTGCTAATTTAATTACAAGTGAAAATATCTGTAAAGATCCTGTATCTACAGTACCAATTTTGGAAGTAGAGATTCAAAGTCCAAAGGAAGAGAAAGAGAAACTCTGGTAAATTGAGAAAATCCCATATCACATCACCTATTTGAGAAGGTTACATTTTATTTGGCTTGATTATTATGGGAATTTGACATTCATTTCCAAATAATATGAGTTGGAAAATTACTTATAAATGGGCAGCACCTGTGGCTCAGTGGGTAGGGCGCCAGCCCCATATACCAAGGGTGGTGGGTTCAAACCTGGCCCCAGCCAACTGCAACAAAAGATAGCCAGACGTTGTGGTGGGCACCTGTAGTCCCAGCTACTCAGGAGGCTGAGGCAGGAGAATCGCCTAAGCCCAAGAGCTAGAGGTTGCTGTGAGCTGTGATGCTACAGTGCTCTACCAAGGGCAACAAATACCAAGGGCAACAAAGTGAGACTCTGTTTCTAAAAAAAAGAAAAGAAAAATTAGTTATAAGCATTCTCCAGAGAGTTTGTCTTTTGATATATTAATTGATTACATTTTTAAACTTTTTTCTTGCTTTTTGTAGAAAATTTAGAAGACATGGAGAAGTATAAAGAGATTATAATAACTCTTAATTAGAGATGTTGACATTCTCACTTTTCCTTTCTTTTTCTTTCTTTCTTTTTTTTTTTTTTTAGAGACAGAGTCTCACTTTGTCACCCTGGTAGAGTGCTATGGCATCACAGCTCACAGTAATCTCCAGCTCTTGGGCTTAGACAATTCTCCTGCCTCAGCCTCCCAAGTAGCTGGGACTACAGGCACCCACCACAACACCCAGCTATTTTTTGTTGCAGTTTGGCTGGGGCTGGGTTTGAACCTGCCACCCTCAGTATATGGGGCCAGAGCCCTACTCACTGAGCAACAGATGCCACCTCCTTCCTTTTTTTGTACATCTACAGGAAAATCTCAACTTGAATGAAATAAGGGCAATACCTGTAATCCCAGCACTTTGGGAAGCAGAGTAGGGAAGATTGCTTGAGCTCTGGAGTTCGAGATCAGCCTGAGCAAAATAGCAAGACCCCTGTCTCTACACAAAAATTTTAAAAATTAGCTGGGTATGGTGGCATATGCCTGCATTCCTAGCTACTCGAGAGGCTGAGACAGGAGGAGGATCAACTGAACCCAGGATTTCAAGGCTATCATGAGCTATAATTGCATCATTGCACTCCAGCCTGGGTAACAGAGCTGGGATTATAGGCATGAACTACCACACCCAGCCTGACTGTTGTGTTTTCCAGTTCTAAAATTTCCATTTGGTTCTTCTTTATATATAGCATCTTCTATTCCTTTGCTGAGACTTTTTTTTCTGAGACTTTCTATGTTTTCATTTGTTTCAAGTATGTTCATAATTACTTGAAGATTTTTTTGTGATGGATTACTTAACAACATTGTCAAATAATTCTAACCTCTTCATCTTGGCATCTGTCATTGCCCTTTTTTCATTCAAGTTGAGATTTTCCTAGTCCTTGGTATAATGAGTGATTTTAGATTGAAATTCAATCATTTGGGGTACTGTGTTATAAGACTCTAGATCTTGGGTCTATAAATAGCCACAACGTCTGGCTATTTTTTGTTGCAATTGACTGGGGCTTGGTTTGAACCTGCCACCCTTGGTATATGGGGCTGGTGCCCTACCCACTGGGCACCTGTGGCTCAAAGGAGTAGGGCCCTGGCCCCATATACCAGAGGCAGCAGGTTCTGCAGGCCAAAACTGCAAATAAATAAATAAAAATATAAAATTACAAGACTCTAGATCTTTTTAACCCTTCTGCCTAGCTGGCTTCTTCCAATACTACTTCAATAGAGGAAGTGTTGGGTAGGGGTACTGCCTTATTACTGCCATGTGGGGTAGAAGTTCCAGTTCCTCACTCAGCTTCCATGGATACCCAAGGAAGGAGGGGCTTCTTATTTTGGCTGGTGAGATTGGAGGGCCACTCCCTACTAGGCCTCCACTTACAGCACTCGTCTGAGTGGGAGCAGAATGCCTTGTTACTGCTCACCAGTTAGCTTCCACTGAGGGTGGTCTTGTTATTCTGGGTGGTGTGAAAGTCCTGATTCTCCACTAGGCCTCCTCTCACAACACCCCGGTAGAAAGGGAGAATGGTACCTCCTCACTGTTAGGAGGGAGTAGAATTCTAGACTCACCACATTGTCTCCCCAGCACTCACTGCAAGGTAGGGGAGCTAGTTTCCCTGCTCCCTACTTGGTCTTCTCTGACACTGTCCCAGTGGTAGAGTTGGGGTCCCTAATAAGGATGGAAATCTAAGCTCCCAATTTGACCTTTGCTGGCACAGGTTGTAGTGGGCCACAGTTTTTTCTGTGGTGTTCTCTGGAGTTTTAATTCTTGGTTTACTATCCCCTTTCCTGATTCTTTGGCTAAAAATAGCAGGTTTTTGTTGAGGCCTTTGTCTTGTTTTGTTTTGTCTGTGTTTGTTGGTGTTGTCTGGATTGTTGTCTTCTTCAGCACCAAATCTGGGATATATGAGGCAAAAGGAACACCCAGGAAACTCGCAGCCATGCTATTCCCAGGGGTCTTGAGTTCCCTAGCTGGTCTGCCTTTCTCTCTCTACTTTTCAGAGTCTTTTTATATATTTTTTCAGGGGTTTTAGTTGTACTTAGTGGGAAAAGTAGAGGAAAAGTATTTTTCTACTTCATCTCCTTGGAAGAAAAAGTTCATTTTCTCCATTTTTGAAAATACAAAGTATATGTTTACATTTTCCCAATCTTAACATTTGTTTAGCATCTACTAAACACATGTTAAATGGGGGCAGGAAAAGGAAAATTTATAGAGAATGGAAAAATTTATTATTATCTTATTAAAAATTTATTTATTTATTTAGACAGAGTCTTATGTCACCCTGGGTAGAGTGCTGTGGTGTCATAGCTCACAGCAACCTCAAACTCTTGGGCTTAAGCCATTCTCTTGCCTCAGCCTCCCAAGTAGCTGGGACTACTTGGCGTCTGCCACAATGCTGGCTATTTCTTTGTTGCCGTTTGGCTGGGGCCGGGTTCAAACCTGCCACCCTTGGTATATGGGTCTGGCACCCTACTCACTGAGCCACAGGTTCCACTTTGATAAATATTTTTCATGTTGACTAATAATCCTTTTTTTTTTGAGACAGAGTCTCATTATGTCACCCTCAGTAGAGTGCTGTGGCATCACAGCTCACAGCAACCTCAAACTCTTTGGGCTTAAGTGATTCTCTTGCCTCAGCCTCCCAAGTAGCTGGCACCACAGGCACCTACTGCAATGCCTGGCTATTTTTTTGTTGCAGCTGTCATTGATGTTTAGCTGGCCTGGGCCGGATTCGAACCTGCCACCCCTGGTGCATGTGGTTGGTGCCATAACCACTGTGCTACGGGCGCCACCCTACTAATAATCTTCATATCACTTTCAAGCCAAATTATCTTTAATTATTTTAGCTACTTTTCTGTCTCCATTTAGTTATTATTTTAAATAATATTCTATGAGCATTATTGTACATTCAGCTTTTTACTTCTTATGAATTGTTCTATTGCAGCAAATTCATTGGTACATGCATGTAATTAGTCAAGGAGTATGAAAATTTTTATAGCTTATTATCTGTATTTCCAAATTGCCTTCCTAAAGAGTTTAAGCACTACTATAATCAATGAAGCATATTGTGCTAGCCTTCATGGTACCCAGACAAAATCTAACACTGAAAGAATAAAAACGAAATCATCATGCCTGTGTTCATTCTCCCTTTCATCCATGCTCTGTACCCATTGAAGTACTCTTCCTCTTGCTTTCTGTAGCTCTTAGCCTCCTTGGCTTGTTCCTTACAAGTTTTTAGTCTTCTGTCAATGATCCTCCTGCTCTCCTTTATTCCTTTCTCCCTGGCTTACCTTATCCAACCCCAGAATTTCTACTGATGTCCTTCTGTATCTCACCACATACCTCTCCTCAGTCTGTATCCACATTCCTCTTCTAGCCTCATATCCATTTGTCCATTTGCCCCAATCAGAGATGCAGGGGTCATTCATGATTCCTTTTTCTTCCTCACTTGTCACATCCAGTAAATGACAAGAATATCAATATTGTCTTTTAAATATCTCCAGAATCCATCCTAGTTCCAGTCACTGTTTACTACATGGATTACTACAAGAATCTCTCGATTTATTTCCTTGCCACAGGGCATCAGAATAATCCTTTCTAAAAGGGCTGCTCGTAGTGGCTCACACCTGTAATCCCAGCACCCAGGGAGACCGAGGTATGTGGATTGGAATTTGAGACCAGCCTGAGGAAGAGCAAGACCCCATCTTTAAAAATAGCCAGGCGTTGTGGTGGGCACCTGTAGTCCCAGCTATTCAAAAGGCTGAGGCAAGAGGATCTCTTGAGCCCAAGAGGTTGCTGTGAGCTATGATGTCATGGCAATCTACCCAGGAAGACAAAGTGAGACTCTGTCTCAATAATAATAATAATAATAATCCTTTCTGTTCTTCTTTTGCTTCTGAAATTTTAAACATCTTAAGTCATCCTGTAACACCTTTGTTTTTCATGTTCTCATCTGTGCTGATGCTACCCACCCCCAGTATTCATATACACATAAAAGTTTATACATACTTCCACCTTTACATTTTAGCTGTGCCTACTTACTATCAGGCCTCTTATTACTTATTACTCATTTAATCTAATCACTTGTTCACTTATCTTTTTTTCTCACTAAATTGAAAGTTTCTTGGGTCAAAGATCATGTCTTCCTGTAGCCCCAGTGTCTGCTAAAGTGCCTAGTCCTTATTAAAATCTTTATAACCTGTGTCTGATCAATACCATATTACAAGTTGAAAAAGTATAAAATTCATTTAAACTTGTTGTTTGGCTATAAATAAAAGTATGTGATGGGCCAGTCATAGTGACTTATGCCTGTAATCCTGGCATTTTGGGAGTGAAAGGAGGGAGGATTGCTTGAGCCCAGGAGTTGGAGAGCAGCTTGAGCAAGAATAAGACCCTTTCTCTACAAAAAATAGAAACATTAAAACAACAACAACAAAGAGGCTGGGCACAGTGGTTCATACCTGTAATCCTAGCACTCTGGGAGGCTGAAGCCAGTGGATTGCTTGAGCTCTGGAGTTTGAGACCAGCCTGAGTAAGAGTGAACTCTATCTCCACTAAAAATAGAGAAATTAGCTGGGTAATGTGGCAGGTGCCTGTGGGCCCAACTATTTGGGAGGCTAAGGCAGGAGAATTGCTTAAGCCTAGGAGTTTGAGGTTGCTGTGAGCCATGATGCCATGGTACTCTACCCAGGGCAACAGATTGAAACTGTCACACAAAAATAAATAGATAAATAAACAAACAACAATAACAACAACAACAAAAAAAAAAACAAGAAAAATTAGCCAGGGGTGCTGGCATACACCTGTAGTCCCAGCTACTTGGGAGGCTGAGGCAGGAGGATAGCTTGAGCCCAGGAGTTTTAGGCTGTAGTGAGCTGTGATGATGCCACTGCACTGTAGCCCAGGTGACAGAGTGAGACCCTGTCTGGAAAAACAAAAATCTATGATGGTTCATCTTTCTGAATGTGAGTAAAAAAGCATGACTTGTTTGTTTTAAAAGTTTATTTTTAAGAATAACTGCTCTGCTCTAGAATTCAAGTTGAAAATCTTGCTTGAGGTACTTTCTTGACTTGTAGGTTTTTTCCTTCCTATTCTACTACTATAATCAACATTTTGATAGATTTGTGTTGTTATATTTGTACCAAGTCCTGAATTAGAAGAGAGTAAGCAGAAGGAAATTCCAGAGGAGTCAGTAAAGGAGGGCACTTGCCCAAAAGAGGGGCTGATGAAGGAGGGCTCACAGCAGAATGAAGATGTGAAAGAACAGCAGTTGACCATGAAGCCTGAGGAAATTGTGAGGCTTAGAGAAGAGCTGAGCCGCATAAATCAGAGCCTCCTCCGGTTTCAGAGCTCTGAGGATAGTTCAGATGACAGTTGTTCTCAGGTAGGTGCAATAAACGTGACCGGACTGGGGCCAATTCCTCTGACTGGCTGTGGATATAAGTACCATTTTTAATATAATTATTCATGTGTATTCCTTGAGCAATTTTATAACCATGGCCTGAATAGTAACAAAATAGCAACTAAAATCTGAACTAAGCTCATCAGTTGATGCACTTTATTGTAAAGCGTTCTTAAGCTCCATCTAGGCTCAGCAGGGAAAAAAAAACTGATTAATTGTTGGTGTTTGCTGTAGCCAGACAGAATTGGGGATGGCAGGATGTGCTGCAGTTTCTATTTCTGGTAGGAAGTTTAATGGACAAAGTACTTCATTTTAGTGGGGGAAAAGTCGACAGACATGGGATGCTTTTAAATAAGGATTTTGCTATTTACTAGAGATCTGCCTGTAGAAGAAATAAAAGGACTGACTTCTAGCTACACTTAAGTTCTTATGCCTGTTTTATAGGTTCTTTCTTATACAAATTAAGATTTCCCTATATATACCTTTGCAGAAATTACTTTTTAAAAAAATTTCAGATTAATGTGAGGGTACAAACAATTAGGTTACAATGCTTGTGCTTGTTAGGTAGAGTCCCTTTTGTAGTAGTTGTCCCACCCCTAGGTGTGCCATATACCCTTACATTGTGCCCATTAAGTAGGCACACACCAATCCCCTCCTTTCTTCTCTCTCCCCCTCCCTCTTTCTCTCTCCCCCTCCCTCTTTTTCCCCCTTCCTTTTTTCCTCTCCTTCTCCATCTTGAATTGAGTTGTTCTCTTGTGTGGGTATATATTAGATCATCTACTGGCTTCGATTAATATTGAGTACATTGGATACTTGCTTTTCCATTCTTGTGATAGTTTACTAAGAAGAATGTGTTTCAACTCCATCCAGGTTAATACAAAAGATGGTAAGGTCTCCATCTTTTTTATGGCTGAATAGTATTTCATGGTATACATATACCACACTCTATTAATCCATTTCTGGATGGTGGGCATTTCGGTTGTTTCCACATCTTGTAAATTGAGCTGTGATAAACCATCTAGTGCAAATGTCCTTATGCTAAAAATGATTTTTTTTTCTTCTGGGTAGATGCCTAGTAATGGGATTGCAGGATCAAATGGGAGGTCTAATTTGAGTTCTTTGAGGATTCTCCATATTTCTTTCCAAAGCACTTATATTAGTTTGCAGTCCCACCAACAGTACAAAAATGTTCCAGAAATTACTTTTGAGATCCTCAGAGGGAGGCTTTTGTACTCATAAGTAAACCAACTTCAGAAGGCTGATAATGCATACTTTAAAAATGATTCGAGTATACACATGATTTGAATTACTTCTTTAAGAAGACAAGAGAATGCATTTTAGACAGATTTTTTTCTGCTATATAATATGCAGAAATTATTTTAGAACCTCTTTCTGTATATAGGGTTCTTTGACCAACTGATGGCTATAGATTATTCTGTTCTTTCATTCATGTGCGTATGTGTGTTTTTAGTCTCCACTTTTGTTGTCAGGATACAATATCTGGCACCTAGCAGCTATCTGCGTGTGCTATAGCTTCTTACACCTCAGAAAGTACACATTTAAGCAGCTACCAGACTTTTAGAATGCTTATAAATGGTAAGTAAAATCTGTGAGAGCCTGTTTTATGGGTGTGTGAGCTGTATTGGGCATAAGTATTGTGTGATATCATTTGTGGCTGTTTATGGCCTTTAGGACTTAATTTCTGCTAGTCAAAAGTATTCTAGCCAGAGTTTGCCAGACAGTTAATTCTGGAAACTACTTTCCCAATGTTTCTGAAACAAATTAGAACTAGCATAAATTATCTTAATTTTATAGGCTTTAAATCTAAGTTCTTATTTTTTCCTAATGAGTACATTCCTAGCACTTCACTAAATACTCAGTGTATATTAAACAATACAGTGAGTCAGTAATATTAGTGGTGCCATTACCTAGATGAGAAAACAGGCATTAGAGAGGTTACATAAATGAGTCCGAAATGTTTACATTATTTGCCAACATCAAGGAAGTGGAAGAATCCAAGTCTATCTGCTCTAGAGCTTGACCTTCTGACTGTCATGTATTTTGCTTCCACTGGTTGAAAAATTCAAAGAAAACATACAGTTCTCATAGCAAGCTGATTTCTTTATTTCTTTTTCTTTTCTTTTTTTTTTTTTTTTAAGACAGTCCTCTTCTGTCCCCCAGGCTAGAGTGCAGTGGCATGATCATAGCTCACTGCAACTTCAAACTCCTGGGCTAAGGGGATCCTCCTACGTTGGCCTCCTGAGTACTGGTGTACTGACTCCATACTCACCAGATATCCATCAGATTTTGATTTGACTTTGCTAGGCCACCACTATGCCTGGCTAATTTTATTTTTTTGTATAGATGGGATCTTGCCATTTTCCAGACTATAGTAGAATTCCCAGCCTCAAGCAATTCTCTTGTCTCTGCCTCCCAAAGTGCTGGGATTATAGGCATGAGCCACTGTGCCTTGCCTCAAGCTGATTGCCTAAGGAAAACTGGTGAGCTGGTTCCCAGAAGTCCTCCTAGGGCAGCAGTTCTCAACCTGTGGGTCTCGACCCACAAGAACTTTATTAAAGGACCGTGGCATTAATTTACCCAATGCTTGGCCCTCAGGGTTTCAAGCTCCAAAATTTGATATCTTAGCTCACCTAGAATAGATCTATGTCTTAGAGATAAACTTACATTTAACCAGACTTTCAAAGCTATTGGATAAAATCAGAACATTAATTAATTATTCTTTTGTAATAATTAATTTAAAATATCACTTAAAGGTGTTCAAGTGAACAGTGCATTTTCTTCCTGTAGAGAGCTAAGGAAGTCAAATCAAAATCTGATGGATATTTGATGAGTATGGAGTCAGAACAAGTGGGCTCAGTTTGATGATTCATATATGTAATGGCACCAGATTTTGGTAGCCTCTTCCATCCACATTCACTGGATGAGAACATTTAAAGTCAATAGCCTTTGATCCTGCCAAGTTTCTAACAGTAAAAAAAAAGAAAGAAAGAAAGAAAAGAAAAGTCAGTAG
>NW_003852539.1:534587-539819 GCF_000181295.1 Otolemur garnettii | reverse complement strand
CTCAGCCTCCCAAGTAGCTGGGACTACAGGCGCCTGCCACAACGCCTGGCCATTTTTAGGTTGCAGCCATCATTGTTGTTTGGCGGGCCCGGGCTGGGGATTTGAACCCGCCACCTTGGGTGTATGTGGCTGGCGCCTTAGCTGCTTGAGCCACAGGCGCCGAGCCCGACCCTTCTGACTTTTCCGAACATGATAGGCTAAAAGTTCTGTGCTTTTGCCCCATTGGTATAAATGTGGTGTTTCTACATACAGCATATCTATTTTGGTATATTAAATGGTTCTATAAGCTGCTGATTACTAATTAATTATTAAAAAGCTGTTGTAAAATGGTTAAACAAGAAGGTAGAGTGGTGATTAAGGCATTCCAAATTGTTTTCAGGTGGAAGATGAAGGCAGTTAATGTACGTAGGTTGCATCAGCGATGATGGGTAATGTACTGAGTGTTTATTAAGTGCCAGGCATTGTGCTGAGTACTTGCATGTGTTACCTTAAGTACCGTTCACTCCATCCAGAAGTTATCATTGTTATCCACATTTTAAGATGAAGAAACTGAAATGCAGAAAGATGAGATAATCTTCCAAAATCATCCAACTGGTAAATGGTAGATTCAAGACTGAAACCCAAGTACATCTAATTCCAAAGCTGAAGTTCCTAATAATTACATTATAATCCATTAAAGAACTTCATGTAGGGATCTTAGAGTCTTGCAACTCTAAAAGAAGCAAACTAGATTTAGATTGCCTTTGTAACTAAACCAAAATAGGAATTAAGGGCTAACAAAACTTGGGGAGTTCTGTGTTGTCTAAGCAACATAAGCAAGATAAAAGTAAAACAATGACCGTGGCTTTTCAGAAAGCTGTAGACAGCATACTGGACCAGAACTAAGGAAATGCTCAGTATATCTTATCTGTTGAATTATATAATATTCTTTATCTACTCAGCACACCTGTGTATACCTACCTTTTGTAGAAAATACAAATTACTACTATTTTATTGCACTGGAGAGGCCGATAGTGGAGTATATTGCTGTTGTTTTGTACATGTGCCTTTATTTTTTTCTGCTTTATTAAGATGTAATTGACAAAAATGTTGTATATATGTACTTGTATATGGTATATGATGTGGTGTTTTGATTTAAGTATATACATTGTGAAATGATTAAGTGAAGCTCATTAACATCTATCACCTAACATACCTTTTTGTGATGAGAACATTTAAGATTTACTCTTTTAGCAATTTTCAGGAACACAATACATTATTATTAAATACAGTCACCATGCTATACAGTAAATCTTGAGGACTTAGTCATCCTGTCTGAAACTTTACATCTTTTGACTAACATCCTCTCATTCTACATCCCCCCTCTCTGGTCCCTGGCAACCACTATTCTACTCTCCACTTCCATGTGTTCAACATTTTTAGATTCTCTACATAAACGAGATCATGCAGTATTTGTCTTTCTGTGTCTGACATCCTCCAAGTTCATCCATGTTGTTGCAAATGATAGGATTTCTTTCTTTTTTAAGGCTGAACAGTATTCCTCGTGTGCACGCGTGCACATGCATGTGTGTGTGTGTCTGTGTACCATATTTCCTTTATCCATTCATCTGTTGATTGACACTTTGGGAAAAAATTTGATATTAGTCTTTGTAAAGATTTTTTTGAGTATGACCCCAAAAGCACAATCCACAAAAGCAAAAATAGATAAATAAGATAGCCTCCAATTAAAAAGCTTCTGTACAGGAAACAATAAAGAAACAACCTATGAAGTGGGAGAAAATATTTGTAAACCATACATTTGATAAGGAGTTAATATCCAAAATATGTAATGAACTCAAACAACAAAATAGCAAGGAAACACCCCAATATAAAAATAAGCCAAGGACCTGAATAGACATTTCTCAAAATAAGACGTCCATATTGCTGATTACTAGGGAAATGGAAATTAAAACTACAATGGAGATATCAAACCTCACACTTATTAGAATGGCTATTATCAAAAAGACAAAGGATAAATGTTGAGAAGGATATGAAGAAAATGGAACATTTACACACTATGGGCAGGAATGTAAATTAGTAAAGCTATTATGGAAAATACTATAGAGGTTCCCCCCCAAATTAAAAACAACTGCTGTATGATCCAGCAGTTCCACTCCTTGGAGGTATATTTCCAAGGGATTAGAAATAATTTTTTTTTTTTTTGAGACAGAGCCTTAAGCTCTCCCCCTGGGTAGAGTGCTATGGCATCACAGCTCACAGCAACCTCAACTCCTGGGCTCAAGTGAGTCTCTTGCCTCAGCCTCCCAAATAGCTACGACTACAGGCGCCCAGCTATTTTTTGGTTGCAGTCGTCATTGTTGTTCGGCGGGCCCAGGCTGGATTCGAACCCACCACCTTAGGTGTACGTGGCTGGCACCTTAGCCACTTGAGCCGCAGGCACCGAGCCGGAAATAAATATTTTGAAGAGATATCTGTAATCCCATGTTATTTAACTAAGTTATGGAATTAACCTAAATGTTCATCAATGGATGAATGGGTAAAGACACTATTCATCCTTAAAAGAGAATGTGTTGAGTACTAATTGGAGAACCGTCATCAGATAGTAAAAGGAAAAGTGATGAAGAAGCTAGGAACTTAAGGTTTCTTACTAAGTTTTCTTTTTCTTTCTTCTTGTCAGCAGACACCACACACACACATTCACACTCACTTATGCTCTACTTCACATATTGACTCTTTGGACTCCCCATTTTAAGCATGTTTTACCCTAAAATTGTCCATGCTTCTGTTGCTCTTCATTGATACGAAAAATAAGAAGGTTACTTGTCTGTGCCTAACTGCTTTTGTTCACATAATTTTTCTGGTATTTCCACTCTAATATAACAGGAGTCAGATCATATAAACATGTACCAAATAGCTGTAAATGTAAAAGAGTAATTTTTTTGGAGATAAGTTAACTCTAAAAACATTAACCTGTGAATAATCACATTCTGACAATTCTGGTTCTGACAGCTTGAACCTGTTTTACAAATCGTCTTTCAAATTGTCCATGTTTTTCCTTTTAAAACGTTTGCTTTAGTGTCCATCATCTAGAGAAAAACTAAAAGACCAGCAGCAAGAGGAAATTAAACAACTTCGTCAGAATTTGAACCGGCTCCAGGTTCTATGCAACTCTGCTGAAAAAGAGCTTCGATATGAGCGAGGAAAAAACTTGGACTTAAAGCAACATAATAGCTTACTTCAGGAAGAAAACATTAAGGTAACTCCTGTGAGCATATCCTCTATTGAAGGATCCAGTTGGCCCCTGGGGACAAAGGAATTAAAAATTCTTAAACTTTTTATTTTGTGATAAGATCTATAGATGGGTGGACAACGTGAGCTCTCTGGTAACTTTCTCCTTTAACTTTTCCCGAAGTAAGGACAGAGCTCAGTAATTTATATATAGTATAAGGTAGAGGTCCACTTTTATTATATTTATTTTTTTATATTGACATCCAATTTTCTGGAAAGGATATCTTCTGTAAAGGATACCCATTCATTGGACAATATTGTCACCTGGGTAATAAAAATACCTATTTATGTGTGGTATATTTCTGAGCTTTCTTTTCTGTTCCATTGTTCTGGTTGTGTGTCTTTGTGCTAATACCATGCTATTTTGATGACTTTAGCTCTATATGAATGTTAATATTTGTAGAGAAAATATTTTCACCTTATTCTTCTTTTCTGAGATATCTTGGCTATTCTTGGCCTTTTGGATTCCTGTATTAATTTTACAATTACTTTGTCAAGTTAAATACACATACCCACATGAACTCATATGCAGCACACATAATACACATAATGTTTTAAAATGTTAGCTGGAATTACATTAAATCTATAGGTCAATTTGGGCAGATTTTTATCTTTACAGTATTGAATCCTCTAATGTATGAGGTGTGTGTGTATTTAGTTCTTTAATGTCTCTCAGTATTATAATTTTCTTATGCCTCTTTTCTTAGACATATTCCTAAGTGCTGATATTTTCCATACTATTATAAATAGTAACTTTTTTAAAAAAAATTACATTTTATGGCCAGGCATGGTGGCTCATGCCTATAATCCTAGCACTCTGAGAGGTCAAAGCAGGAGGATCCCTGGAGCTCAGAAGTTCCAGACCAGCCTTACCAAGAGCAAGACCCTGTCTCTACTAAAAATAGAAAAATTATCCTGTTTTGTGGCGGGTGCAGTAGACCTAGCTGCTCAGGAGGCTGAGGCAGGAAGATTGCTTAAACTCCATGAGTTTAAGGTTGCTATGAGCTAGACTGAAACCATGGCACTCTAGCCAGGGTCAAAAAGTGAGACTCTGTCTCAAAAAATTTTTTTTCATTTTCTATTTGCCAACACATAAAAAATGCTATTAATCCTTTCTTAAATAAAAAATTTGCTACACTTTTTTATTCTTATAATTTGTGTATATTATTTTAGATTTTCTATGCAATCATATCATCTGAGAACAAAGATAATTTCTTTTTTTTTTTTTTTTTTGAGACAGAGCCTCAAGCTGTCCCCCTGGGTAGAGTGCTGTGGCATCGCAGCTCACAGTAACCTCCAACTCCTGGGCTCAAGCAAATCTACTGCCTCAGCCTCCCAAGTAGCTGGGACCACAGACGCCTGACACAACATCTGGCTATTTTTTGGTTGCAGCTGTCATTGTTGTTTGGCGGGCCCGGGCTGGATTTGAACCCGCCACCTTAAGTGTTTGTGGCCGGTGCCTTAGCCGCTTGAGCCACAGGCGCCAAGCCAAGATAATTTCTTTATTTCCTTCCAAATGTTATACCTTTCTTCTTTCCTTATTCTTTTTCTTTTTTTTTTTGAGACAGAGCCTCAAGCTGTCACCCAGGGTAGAGTGCTATGGCATCACAGCTCACAGGAATCTTCAACTCCTGGACTCAAGCAATTCTCCTACCTCTGCCTCCTAAGTAGCTGGGACTACAGGTGCCTGCCACAACTCCCAGCTATTTTTTGGTTGCAGTCATCATTATTGTTTGGCAGGCCTGGGTTGGATTTGAACCTGCCACCTCAGGTGTATGTGGCTGGTGCCTTAGCTGCTTGAGCTACAGGTGCCGAGTCTTCTTTTCTAGCACAATGCCTAATAGAACTGATGATAGTGGACATCCTTTTTTCATTCCCATTCTCAAAGGAAAAGCTCTCAAATCTCATAGGCTTTTAAGAATAGATATTCTTTTTTTTTTTTTT
>NW_003852539.1:516227-533401 GCF_000181295.1 Otolemur garnettii | reverse complement strand
AGGCGCCGAGCCGATATGCTAAATTACTTTGAGTGATTTTCTAACATTAACCCAACTTTGCATTCCTAAGATAAACCAAACTTTGTCATAAATCGTCATTCTTTTCCTGTTGATAGATTTGGCTTGCTAATATTTCTTGGGGGATTTTTACATCTTTCTTCATTGAGACTGTTTTCTTGCCTGACATTTTCCAGTCTTAAAATGCCCTTATCAGAGTTTGATACCATGGTTATCCTTAACCTGGCAGGGGAGATACCATGATCACGAAGGTGGTTTTCCCAGGGCGAGGCTTATCCATTCCACTCCGGTTGTGCTAACCCCTGCGATTTCCCCAAATGTGGGAAACTCGACTGCATAATTTGTGGTAGTGGGGGACTGTGTTCACGCTTTCCCCTTTAAACAAAAACAAAAAATAAAAAACCTCTTAAAATAAGATGGGTAATCCACGTTCTTTTTCTATTCTCTGGAAGAGTTTATGATAATCACAATGATTTCTTCTTCTTTTTTTTTTTGACCGAGACTGGGTTTGAACTCACCACCTCTGGCATGTGGGACCAGTGCCCTACTCCTTTGAGCCATAGGCACCACCGATGATTTCTTCTGGTTTTTTTGTTTTGTTTTGTTTGGGGTTTTTTTTTTTTTGCAGTTTTTGGCCGTGACTGGGTTTGAACCCGCTGCCTCAGGCATATGGGGCCAGCACCTTACTCCTCTGAGCCACAGGCACCACCTGATTTCTTCTCAAATAACTACAGAAACTCATCCCTAAAGCCTTCTAATTGTCTAATGGGGGGGGAGGGAAGTTTTCAGTTGCTGGTTTCATTTCGTTAATAGTTATGAGAAATCACATTCTTTTTATTTCTTCTTGTATCAATTTTGATGTATCTTATTTTTCTAGAAAATTTTCCATTTCATTTAAATTTTTAAAAATTTTATAGAAACTTATTCATTATGTTTTCATTTTTAAAAAATATAGTGATGGTCAATTTACTTTCATGATATTAGTTATCTATGCATTATTGCTTTTTCCTTGATCAGTCTCACTATAAGTCTCACTATAATTTTATTACACTTTTTTTTTTTTTGAGACAGAGCCTCAAGCTGTCCCCCTAGGTAAAGTGCCATGGCTTCACTGCTCACAGCAACCTCCAACTCCTGGGTTTAAGCGAGTCTCCTGCCTCAGCCTCCCAAGTAGCTGGGACCACAGGCACCCGCCACAATGCCCGGCTATTTTTTGGTTGCAGCCATTATTGTTGTTTGGCGGGCCTGGGCTGGATTCGAACCCGCCACCTTAGGTGTATGTGGCTGGCGCCTTAGCTGCTTGAGCCACAGGCGCTGAGCCTTTATTACACTTTTAAAAGCACTAAATTTGAGCTTTGTTCATCCACTCTATTGTATTATTTTTAGAGAAATGATAAACACATGTTTTCATAGTTTAGAGTTAATAGAGTATGAAAGACTAAATTAGAATAAGAAAATCTATATTCAGACCTTGGCTCTATCACTTGTCAACTCAATTTGAGATTCAGTTCTTTTCATCTCTAAAATGGTATAAAATATCCATCCCAACCACTTTATGGTAAGAAAGCCTAACAAATATAAAATAGTAATATTAGCATATATCTCAGTTTTATACTTTAAATACAGTGGATATTCTGTAAGAGATTCCTGAATAATGAGAGTTAACTTATTAGGTGTTTCCTAGCTGGGCATTGTGGTGGGTATCTGTCGTCCCAGCTAGTCAGGAAGCTGAGGCAAAAGGATCACTTGAGTCCAAGAGTTTGAGGTCGCTGTAATCTGTGATACCCCGGCACTCTATTGGGGAACAAAGTGAGACTCTGTCTCAAAAAAGCGAACAAACAAACAAAAACCTTTTATTAGGCATTTCCTGTGTGTCTGGCTCTATTTCTGATGTTTTGTTTTGTCTTCTTTAATGCAGCCTCACAACCATCATGTGAAGTAAATCATTATCATCTCCATATTACAAATGAAGAAAATGACACTCAAAGAGGTTGAACACTATTAACTTAAATTCGCTTGATATGATCTGATTAGTTAATACACAGCCATCAAAGGTGGAAGATATTATACTTATAATCTTCATTATCTTAGTTGAAAAACTTTAGGACCAAAGGAATTCTGTTTCTCATGAGGATAAAGCAAATCTCTCACTATTTTTGTCCACGAGCTTTTCCTGCCTAGTACATACACTGACAAGGTTCTGATATTCCTTAAAATATCATTCATTTACTTGCTCAGTAAATATTAATCACCTACTCTCTGGCACTTTGATAAGCCTTGGGTATTGAGAAGTGAATAAAAAAACTGTTCTCTGTTTTTTGGAATTTAAAGTGGTGAAGAAGGGCAGTGCCTGTGGCCCCATATACTGGGGGTGGCCCTAGCCAAAACTGCAAAATAAATAAATAAAGTGGTGAACAATAAGGATAAGTAGATAAATACATGATTAATTATGACTTGTGCTAAGTTTTTTGTTTGTTTGTTTGTTTGTTTTAGACAGAGTCTCACTATGTCACTCTCGGTAGAGTGCTGTGGTATCAAAGCTTATAGCAACTTCAAACTCCTGGACTTAAGTGATTCTCTTGCCTCAACCTCCAGTGTAGCTGGGACTACAGGCACCCACCACAATGCCCAGCTATTTTGTTGTTGTTGTCATTGTTGCTTAGCAGGCCCAGGCCAGGTTCAAACCTATCAGCCCTGGTGAATGTGGCTGGGGCCCTAACTTCTGAGCCAGACTTGTGCTAAGTTTAATGAAGGAAATCTATGTGGTACAATAATATGATGAGTCAGGATACTTCTCCAGATTAAATAATCATGAAAATTTTTCTCCTGCAAAATGACATTTAAGCTAAGACTTGAAGAATAGACAGGCAACCATATAATGGACAGGAAAAGAGAAAGCATTATTGGCAGAGGGAAGTGTGGAAAGTTTGGTGTGTTGGAAACTCTAAATAAAAGCCAGTGTGGCAGGAGTTTAGTGGGAGGATAGGGAAATAGAAAGATGGTTTAAAGAGGTAGGCAAAGGCCAGATCATACATGGACAAGGCAAGCTTCTGGGATTTGTTCCTACAGCTATAGGAAACCACAGAAAAATTTTAAGCAGGGGAGCCAAGTGGTTCAATTTGTGATTTTTAATCCATACTATTCTCTATGACTGCAGCATAGAGAATAGATTGGAAGGGAGCAAAAGTGGAAATAGCAGGACCCATGCAGGAGTTCTTCCTCCAGCCCAGGCTAGAGACGGTCACCTAGATCAGGGTGCTGGCAAAAATGACAAAAATGGGTTGATGCAAGATACGTTGTAGAGTTAGAGTGACATGAGTGTTCGATGACTGGTATTGACCCATGATGAAAAAGACTCCAGGATGACTTTCACATTACTGGCCTGCACCAGAGGATGGCTGGTGACATCATTTACTGCAATCAGGAAGATAGAGAAAAAGGATTTAGGAGATATGGGCAGAATCAAAGAATTTCCTTATGGATCATTTACATAAAATGGCATTTCAAACCATAGGAATGAACCTAAAGGGAGAATTATCATCTCTCTAGGCCTAGCGGAATCTAATAATATTTAGAGGTTGGATAGACCAAGAAGGAACAGCAGAGAAGTAGTGGAAAACCACAGGGTTTGATATCACAGACTCTAAGAGAGGAGAACTTTTTAAGATGGAAGAGTCATCTGAGAGAGGTCAGTTGTCCTTTGGGTTTATTTTGGCAATGAAGAGGTCATTTGGTGCCCTTGGCAAAATCAGCTTCAGTTTTACTGGAATAGAGGAGATGAAAGCCAGCTTGGAGTAGACTGAAGAGAGGATGGAAAATGTTTAACCCACACATATATAGAAACTCTTGGAAAAATTCTTTATCCAGCTATCATCTGTCTAAATAAATTTTGCTGGGTGGCACCTGTGGCTCAAAGGAGTAGGGCTCTGGCCCCATATACCAGAGGTGGCTGGTTCAAACCTGGTCCCGGCCAAAAACTGCAAAAAAATTTTAAAAAATAAAAAATTTTGCCAACCTTACTAACACAGGCAATTCCAGAGAGGTAATCGGCCATGTGACACTGGTATTTGTCAGGTTTGGGGGAGTGCCCTTGTTTAAAAGCTACTTATTCTGGCTCACATTCGTTCCTTGCTTATTTTATGATTCTTACTTATTCTCTACCTCTAGGTAAAAATTGAACTAAAGCAGGCCCAGCAAAAGTTATTAGACAGTGCAAAGATGTGCTCTTCACTCACGGCAGAGTGGAAGCACAGTCAGCAGAAAATCAAGGAACTGGAACTGGAAGTGCTTAAACAGACTCAGAGCATTAAATCACAGAACAACCTGCAGGAACAGCTGGCTCAGGAGAAATCTAAAGTTGCTGATGCAGAGAAAAAGGTAATTATCCTCATGCTTAATAAATAGCATGCACTGAATCCCACTATTGGAATAATCCCTGAGGATTTTAAGAAATAGATATGATACAAACTTGATAGAATTCCAGGTTTTTTTAATTATTCTCCATATTTTCTTCTCTTTTGGTTGTATCTCCTCCCACAATTCCAGTAAATCTTATATTTTATAAAACTGTACAAACTTAAAAAGGTAAATTTCATTAAAGCTATAAGATGATGTGAAAACCCCACACTGTACCCCAGAAGTGCATTAATGTACATAGTTACCGTTCAATAAAAAAAAAAAAAAAAAAAAAAAAAAAAAAAAAGCTATAAGATGAAGTTAAAGAACTGAACACATCCATATGACTTTTGTTTTATATTTTCAAATTTTGAAGCACTTATTCTTTTCTCATTTGGATTTGCTTATTTAATTTCTCTTTTTAAATTTCAAATTAATAGGAGAGTACAAATTTTTAGTTTACAATGATCTCGCTTCCAAGGTAAAGTTCAAGATGTGGTAGAGCCCTTCACCCAGGTAGCATGTTGAACACCCTCACATTGTACATGTTAGGTGAAACTCCCACCAATCATCCTGTCCCCCTCCCCGTGTCCCTCTTCCACCTTTCCCCTCTCCCTTGACAAACGTTTTATCATTTGTGTGGGCATGTAATTTCTATTTTGTAATTTTGTAGAGGCATTTGTATTGTGAAATGAACCATTTTGAAATATTGCCCCTGCATTTTAGATTGCCTAGCACCAGGTGGCAGTAGTATGTAACGGTTACACATTTTGATGTGCACGTTTATGAGTCAAATCTTTTCTTTTTTCTTTTTTTTTAGAATTTTTCTTATTTTTTTATTATTTTGTAGAGACAGAGTCTCACTTTATCACCCTCCGTAGAGTGCCATGGCATCACACAGCTCACAGCAACCTCCAACTCCTGGGCTTAGGGAATTCTCTTGCCTCAGCCTCCTGAGTAGCTGAGGCTACAGGTGCCCACCACAATACTCAGCTATTTTTTTGTTGTAATTTGCCTGGGGCTAGGTCCAAACCCACCCTTGGTACATGGGGCCGGTGCCCTACCCACTGAGCCACAGGCACCACCAGAGTCAAATCTTATATAAAAAATAAATCATTTTGGCTTGGTGCCCATAGCACAGTGGTTATGGCACCAGCCACATACACTGAGGCTGATGGGTTAGAACCCAGCCTGGCCAAGCTAGGCAATAATGACAACTGGAACAGAAAAATAGCCGAGTATGTGGCAGGCACCGGTAGTCCCAGCTACTTGGGAGGCTGCAGCAAAAAGAATCACTTAAAGCCCAAGAGTTAAAGTTGCTGCAAGCTGTGATGCCATGGCACTCTACCGAGGGTGACATAGTGAGACTCTGTCTCAAAAAAAAAAAAAAAACTGAAGTAAGAATTCTCCCCAGACAGAACTAAATGGATCAGTTCCAAGGAACCTGAGCTGACCACAGATAGCTGGCAGCCTACTGCAATTGCCCTTGAGTCAATCTGCATCTTCCCCTCTCTTATGCTGTGTGGGCTGTTCAGGAATCTAGGTGCCAAGGCTTGGAATTGATGCCCTTAGGAAGTGGCTGCCATCCACTAATATTCACTAAATGTTTGTGGGGAAGTAGTGCCAAAACACTGTGAATGATTACTTGTTAGGTCAGGAATACATTAGAGGGATAACAGCTACCCTTCTAAAATCTATTCATGCAACAAATACTTATTGAGCACCAACTATGTACCAGGTACAATTTTAGGTGGCACAAATATTTATAAAACATAAGTAAACCACTTTAAAAAGAAATTTATCTAACAAAAAATGTTTTTAAGTGACACTTTAATTCTAACATGTAAAATCTAAAATATACCTATATTTCTTTCAAATTCATAAATCATACTTTTAGTTCTTTCAGAGCATTAAAGAACCTATTGGTTCTCGACAATATACTAATAATAGGTACTTGGTTTATAAAAGACTTTTATTTTGAGGTATCATCCATGAATATAGCCACTCTGTGGGGAAAACCAAGGCTTTTTCACAGTGCTGTTGGAAGTGTAAATTGTTCTTAATACCTATGAAGACAGTGTGGCATTGTCTTCTAAACAACCAATATTTACCCTAGAAAATCTGTATTTCATAATATAGAGACATTGCTTGTAAGAGTATTATTTATAATTACAAAAGACTGGAATCAACCTAAATGTTCATCAGCAGGGGCTGGTTAAGTAAGTTATGATACATCTTCACAATGGAGTAATATGCAACTATAAAAGAGAAGATAACTCATAAGCACATATAATATGGAAAAACCACCATGTATATTGTCTTTTTTTTTTTGCAATTTTTGGCTGGGGCTGGATTTGAACCTGCCACCTCTGGCATATGGGGCCGGTGCCCTACTCCTTTGAGCCACAGGCACTGCCCAATATATTGTCATTTTTTTAAAAAGGAAGGCACATAATTACATGTGTAATAGAATAGTGTGCCATTATTTGTGTAAAATGTGTATATATGGAGAACTCTATAATTTTTTTTATATATGCATATCCAAATTTCTCTGGGGTACACAAGAAACTAATAACAAATAAGTGCTTACTTTTCTGGGTGGAGGAAAATGGAGCGAATGAGATAGAGAGAAGATTACTCACTATAAAGCTTCTTTTATATACATATATTTAATTATATGAATGTATTACATATTACAACAATTAAATAATTTATTTTAAAATTAAAATAGATCTAACTGCACTCTTTGCTTTAGATCAGACTAGTACATTAGCGCTGCTATGTTTGATAATTTATGGTATTTTCATATTTTGAAGGAAGGTCATATGCTTCTTAATGTTTTACTTGTAAAACATTTTGTTTACTTTGTCATTCAAGATTTTGGATCTGCAGCAGAAATTAGAAAATGTTCATAAAGTCTGTCTCACAGACAGTTGTATTTTGGGGAAGAATCAGCTAGAGGAAAAGATAAAAGAAGCAATAGAAAATGAAGCTAAAATAAAGAAACAGTATCAGGAAGAACAACAGAAGAGGTAAGAGGAGCAAAGATCTCAGGTTCCTGAGAATTTATCTATGACTGAGTTCATCAGCAGTGCCAATTTACTCTAGCTGTGTATCAGAGAGTATTTCTGCTCTTTTCCCACTGACAACTCTATCATGCAACTTTTTATATACACTCAGTCCCCCCGGGTTATGAACGAGATAGATTTTGTAGGTTTGTTTTTAAATTGAATTTGTATGTAAGTTGGAAAAGATGCATTTACCTATTACCTGTAATAGCCTCTGTTCATAAGTGTGAGTTATAGATCAGTTTATAACTCAGGGACTGCCTACATGGCATTTAACACACTGTATTCTAATTATTTTCTTGTTTGACTCTGGCACAGGGTATGGAATTCTTTTTTATTTATCTATTTATTTATTTATTCATTTTTTGACACAGAGTCTGTCTCTGTCACCCTGGGTAGAGTGCCATGGCATCATAGTTCAAAACAACCTCAAACTCTTGGGCTCAAGCAATCCTCCTGCCTCAGCCTCCCAAGTAGCTAGAACTACAGGTGCCTGCCTCAACTCCTGGGTAGTTTTTCTATTTTTAGTAGAGACAGGTTTCTCAGGCTGTCCTCAGCTATTGAACTCCTCAGCACAAGCAATCCACCCACCTTGGCCTCCCAGTGCTAAGATTACAGGCATGAACCACCTTGCCTGGCCCAGAGTATGAAATCTGTAAAGTCAGAGATTATTTCTTGTTCTGGGACACACCTGGCATACTGATAAATTTTCTTGAGTGACTAGATTGCCTGTGAAATATGATATTCTAGGATTTGCTTTTCTATTTTCTTTTTTTTGAGACAGAGTCTCACTATGTTGCCATTGGTAGAGTGCTGTGGCATCACAGCTCATAGTAACCTCAAACTGTTGGGCTTAAGTGATTCTCTTGCCTCAGCCTCCCAAGTAGCTAAGACTACAGGCGCCTGCCACAATACCCAGCTATTTTGTTGTTGTTGTTGTAGTTGTCATTGTTTGGAAGGCCTGGGCTGGGTTTAAACCTACCAGCTCCAGTATATGTGGCTGGCGTCCTAGCTGCTGAGCTACAAACACCGAGCCATACTTTTTTTTTTTGAGACAAAATCTTACTATATCACCCTTGGTAGAGCGCCATAGTGTCACAGATCACAGCAACCTCTAACTCTTAGGCTTAAGCAGTTCTCTTGCTTCAGCCTCCCAAGTAGCTGGGACTGTAGGCACCTGCCACAACGCCTGGCTATTATTTTGTTGCAGTTGTCATTGTTGTTTAGCTGGCCCAGGCCAAGTTTGAACCTGCCAACCTGGGTGTACGTGGCCGGTGCCCTACCCACGGAGTTATAGGTGCCGCCAGATTTGCTTTTCTAATTCTCTGACATGATTGTTACAAAATTTAGACCACAGGTTCCGTGCCTGTAGCTCAGAGTCTAGGGTGCCAGCCACATATACCAAGGTTAGCAGGTTCAAGCCCAGCCCGGGCCTGTTAAATAACAATGACAACTGCAACAAAAAAAATAGCCAGGCATTGTGGCAGGCACCTGTAGTCCTAGCTACTTGGGAGGCTGAGGCAACAGAATCACTTAAACCGAAGAGATGGAGGTTGCTGTGAGCTATGATGCCACAGCACTCTACCAAGGATGACATAGTAAGACTATCTCAAAAAAAAAAAAATTCAGACCACAATGAAGTTGTTAGTTTATATTTATCTGCTGATGTTCTTTAACATAGTTTTAAGTACTTTACAGCATCTTTGTTACCAACAAACTGCTTTCAGATAGGAACTGTCATATATGTTTTTTCAAAATGATAATGGTTATTTTCTTTCATTTTGGACTAATATAAGGATACATACAATTAGGTTACATTGTTTGACTTATAAGGTAAAGTCTGAATTATTGTTGAGTCCTTCACCCAGGAGATGTGCCATATAACCCTAGGTGGGAACTTGCTGAGCCCCCTCCCCTCTTCTCTCTTACTCCCTTCTTGAATTTAATTGTTTGTCTCTTATGTGGGCCTATAGTTGTTTATGTACAAGTTTCAAATTAATATTGAGTACATGGGATGCTTGCTCTTCCATTTTTGAGATACTTTATTAAGGAGATTGTTCTTCAACTCCATCCAGGTAAATACAAAAGATGTAAAGTCTCCATCTGTTTTTATGGCTGAATGGTATTCCATTATAGACATACCACCACTTTTCCTCACACTCCATACAAATGGTATCACAATACAAAAAACTCATCAAAGGCTAAGCACAGTGGCTCACGCCTGTAATCCTAGCACTCTGGAAGGCCAAAGTAGGTGGATTGCCTGAGCTCACAGGTTCAAGACCATCTGAGCCAGAGCTGTCTCTAAAAATAGCTAGGCATTGTGGCAGGTGCCTATAGTCCCAACTACTCAGGAGGCTGAGACAAAAGAATCATTTGAACCTAAGAATTTGAGGTTGCTATGAGCTGTGATCCCGTGGCACTCTACTGAGGGTGACAAAGTGAGACTGTCTCACAAACAAACCTCACCAAATAAGTGGTGCAAAAAAATTACAAATAATCAAACCCAAACAATATAAGGAATTCACAACACAATCTAAAATTCCACAGCTTAACACCATTCTCCTTCCAAAGTTTTTTCCTAAGGGACTTTGAGACAGAGCTTTCTTACATTGCAACAAACCCTCAAATAACAGACAAGACAGGGGACAGATGCCACCAAGACTAGCACCTCATATGGTGCCCCAAATTCCCTACAGGGCTGGAAGGTAAACCCTCCCCAAATGGTGGCAACAAACTCACAAAACTAACCAGGCATTCTGATGGGCACCTGTAGTCCCAACTACTTGGGAGGATGAGGCAAGAGGATTGCTCGAGCCCAAGAGTTTGAGGTTGCTATGAGCTATGTTGCCATGGCACTCTACTGAGGGTAACAGACTGAGATTGCCTCCAAAAAAAAAGTTCACAAATAACAAATAGACAATACAAGGGATCCTCAACATGCAAAAGCCAGGGGCAGCACCTATGGCTCAGTGGGTAGGGCGCCAGCCCCATATACCGAGGATGGCAGGTTAGAACCTGGCCCCAGCCAAACTGCAACAAAAAAATAGCTGGGTGTTGTGGCAGGCACCTGTAGTCCCAGCTACTCAGGAGGCTGAGGCAAGAGAATCGCCTAAGCCCAAGAGCTGGAGGTTGCTGTGAGCTGTGATGCCATTCTACCGAGGGTGACAAAATGAGACTCTATCTCTAAAAAAAAAAAAAATAATACATGCAAAAGCCAGAGTCTGTCAGACAAATAGAATCCAAAGAGGACAAACGCTACGCTACACTAAATGCTGTCACAGATGGTGCCCCAAGTATCCCACAGGGCTATAAAGTAAACTCTTCCTGAACTATGGCCTAGTCACACATGCCATCCCAAATGCCACCTCAAATGGTACATCAAATACCTTAAGGGCCAGAAGGTTCACACAAAACCTTCCCAAATGGTGACCTACAACCCCCTCTTTCCCTGGGAACCACAAATGAGCTCCAAATTCCAACCGGATTTCCTCGTTCCACTCAACCTCACGTTCCACCCCTAAAGGCATCTTAAAACAAACAAAACCAATAGGAAGGTCTGAAACCCTTCCATATGTGTGGAATCAGGTTCTCCACATGCACTCATTATCCTAATGCCAAAACCACCTATCTTTTTTTGGGCAAACTAATGTGTGTTTTCCATGTACTGACTTATGACCACACCTATAATTCCTGTCTCCCTAAAATGTATAAACCATCACTGAGAGTCTACTTGCTGAAGGCTTCTTGGGTGTAGCCTCAAATTTGGCTCAGAATAAACCCTTTAAATTATTTTGTAGAGGCTCGGCGCCAGTAGCTCAGCAGCTAGGGCGCTATCCACATACACCAGAGATGGCAGGTTGGAATCCAGCCCAGGTCTGCCAAACAACAATGGCAACTACAACCAAAAAATAGCCAGGCTGTGGCAGGTGCCTATAGTCCCAGCTACTTGGAAGGGTGAGGCAAGAGAATCTCTTAAGCCCAAGAGTTTGAGGTTGCTGTGAACTGTGATGCCATGGCACTCTACCCAGGGCAACATAGTGAGACTCTGTCTAGAAAAAAAAAAGCCTTTCTCAAAGAAAGCTATTTAAGCTGAGAGTGAAGTAGTAGCTAGCTGTGGGGGCACCAGGTAAAGAATATTAGTCAAAGGAAGACCTAGGAAAACACACCTGGGCTTGGGCTAGGAGAGGAAGATTGTGGAGGACTATTTGTTTGAGGACGTGAAAAAAGTTCACTAGCAGGAACAAAATAGTTTGGGGTTAGAGGAAATGGCAAGAAAATTAAGCTAAAAAGGTAATCTAGGCTTAGTTCATGAACGGAGTGGCTTGAACCACTCCGAACAATTGGGACTTTACCTTAAGAGTAAGGGGGAGCCACTGAAAACAAAGTAGTATGATTGTGTTGTGAGTTTGCAAGAGCAGGCTTTAGAAAATATATAGAGAGTCTTATCAATACTCTGATTTCCAATTAATTTTAACATACTCATGAGTTGCTCTTTCCATTTTGACTTCCTACTTTTCCATTTCGGTTTTCAACTCTCAATATTTACTCTAGATAAATAAAGGTTTTTTAGTTCCAGCAGATGAAAGCTTCCCTTTCAGTTCAAAGGCTCAGTCTAGTCTCTTGATCAGAAATTGAGAACCAAAAAGAAGTAGGCAATAAAAGCAGGGAATTGCTCAGATATACAGTGAATTAGGTGAAAGATGCTCAGATATACAGTGAATTAGGTGAAAGAGGGGGTTTTAGTATAGAGGTGGACATGAATGATAGAAAATAAACCTTAGCAGTCCTTGGACAGCCTATACTTATGTCCAAGAAATTGATAGGGAAGAACTACAAGTGGAAATATATGAGTTCATGTCTCAAATATAAATCTTCCCCCCCAAACCCATTGTTTTCTCAGAATCCTGAAGTTAGAAAAAAACTTATTTGTCCAATATTAGTATTTTTATTGCCCTAGCATATAGGTAAGAATTTTGCCTACCAGTACTATTTCACCATTATTATCATGTTCTTCAAGATGAATCTCCTAAGTCCAGACAATCTTGTCTGAAATCCTTGGAAAACTCTCTCCACAAACTGATGTCTGAGGAGACTATGAAGTGCTAATGGCCCTTCTAAGGGGCAGTGGGAAAACTTTCCCTTCCCACTTTGAAGCTTCACTAAAAAATTAACTGACAAGGCTCCACGCTTGTAGCGCAAGTGGTTATGGTGCCAGCCATATACACTGAAGCTGGCAGGTTCAAACCCAGCCAGGGCCTGCTAAAACAACAATGACAACTGCAACAAAAAATAGCCTGGCATTGTGGTGCGTGCCTATAGTCCCAGCTACTTGGGAGGCTGAGGCAAGAGAATCTCTTAAGCCCAAGAGTTGGAGGTTGCTGTGAGCTATAATGCTACGGCACACTGGTGTGAGAGTGACATACTAAGACTCTGTCTCAAAAAAATAAATAAATTAACTGACAAAAGGCAGACTAATAAGAGAAAAAGCAAACAAAATTTTATTAATATGCACTGGGGAAAATCATAGCATGATTACCCAATACCTGAGTTGTTGCACAAGCTTATCTATCTAACTACCCTTTTCCATAGGGGACGAGGAAGATGGGGAATGGAAACAATTCTTTGGTGGGTCAGCAAATCCTTAGGAAGAATGAATAAAAAAATTAATTTATAAATGATTCTCTTTGGAATTTGAAAAAGTCCAAAAGAACCACCATTGTCTTGTGAAAAGGTCCCTCCAAGTATGGTTACATTCCCCATTCTTCTTTTCTGAATATAAATAAATAACAAGATTTCTGGGAGGGGAGATGGGAAGAAATTGTTCTCTTTGGTAAGTCTAGTCTTTATGATGATAAAAGGAAAAGCCTCTGCTAACATGAGCTGATCTTTAGAACCTTTAATTCAAAATAGGATATAAGGGACCAGGCTCAGTGGCTCACACCTGTAATCCGAGCACTCTGGGAGGCCAAGGCAGGCGGATTGCCTGAGCTCAGGAGTTCAAGACCAGCCTGAGCAAGAGCGAGACCCCCATCTCTAAAAATAGCTGGGCAGTTGTGGTGGGTGCCTGTAGTCCCAGCTACTTGGGAGGCTGAGGCAAGAGGATTATTTGAGCCTAAAAGTTTGATGTTGAGAGCGATATCAATGCTCAGTGGCACTCAACTGAGGGCAACAAAGTGAAACTCTGTCTCAAAAACAACAACAAAACAAAAAAATAGTATACGAGGGTACCATATTTGGGGGTGAAATTTCCTGAGTTCCTTCACCCTCTTTTAAAAATGGTGAGTTTTTGGCTCAGCACCTGTGGCTCAAGCAGCTAAGGCACCAGTGACATACACCTGAGCCGGCGGGTTTGAATCCAGCCCTGGCCCGCCAAACAATGATGGCTGCAACCAAAAAATAGCCGGGCACTGTGGTGGGCGCCTGTAGCCCCAGCTACTTGGGAGGCGGAGGCAGGAGACTCGTTTGAACCAGGAGTTGGAGGCTGCTGTGAGCTGTGATGCCACAGCACTCTACCCAGGGTGACAGCTTGAGGCTCTGTCTCAAAAAAAAAAAAAAATGGTGAGTTTTCTCAAGAAGTGCAAGCTCATTCATAATTCAGCTATAGCAACATTAATGTGTGTGCATTAGTATCAGTTCTTGTAATTAACTACCTTATATTGAACCCAGAAGATCAAGGGCTCAACTAATAAAGCATCGAGGAAGAAAAGATAAGGGATTCAAGATTACAGCCCTACCTCTCTACCTTATCCTACTATTCTCTGTTCTGGAGCTTCTTCATTCCTGAAATAAAGACGATTATTTCTTCCTCATAGCCTTATTTGATGAGTGAGAGAAAACACTTCAAAAGCGACTATTAGAAAGGAAGTTCCTTGTATTGGTCTCTTTAAGTTGTGGCCACATTCCTCACTTCATTGAACAGCAACAACAAAAAAATCTTGTGATGGCATACAAATTTTAGGTCTGACTTTAATTTGCAAAGTTTTACAATTCCCAGTATGATTTAATGTACATTAATTGCCTTCAGGGAACTCCTGGATCAAAATGTAAATGAGTTGCACAGACAAGTGAGAACGTTACAAGATAAAGAAAATCTTCTGGAAATGACCTGTTCTCAGCAAAAATCCAGGATTCAGCAACAAGAGGCCCTGCTTACACAACTGGAAAATGAAAAAAGAAAATGTGAGGAGGTAAGAAATTAAATAGGTATGCTTCTCAGCTTTCCTTTTCTCTTAAACCTGAGTATATGGAATCATCATTATTAATCATTGAGTACTTAGCACTTCTAAAATTTAGTAAGGATTCAGTCAGGAGAGCAGAATCTTCTATAGGTATTTCAAGCGATAAGAGATTTAACATAGGGAATTAAATGCTTACAAAATAGTTAGGAGGGACTGGGATAGAGTAGAAAGTCAGAACTTATGCTGGTTTTCAATAAATCTGTAAGTTCAGAAATCACAGAGAAATCCCGGCACAGTGGCTCATGCCTGTAATCCTAGTGCTCTGGGGGGCCAAGGCAGGTAGATTGCTTGACTTCAGGAGTTCCAGACCAGCCCCCGCAAGCTGGGAAAAACCTTAAAGCTGAGTTGCCAGCCATGAGAAAGGAGGTCAGACAAACTTAGTCATACCCTCTCCCCTTATGGAGTTACTCTTTGTAACAAAAAGATGCTAAATCATTAACAGGACCTAACGCCACACAAGACAAAGGTTAAACCACACCTGCAGATCATCAATTTACTTAACCAATCACTTGAGTCTTGGTACATATGGCCCATGACTTGTCTCTGATTAACAAACTTCATTGTCTTAACTTAAAACATTCTAAAACAAGCTTTATTTCTTTTGCCAATTACAAATCAAAGAAACTTTAAACCCAGCTGTAACCTGTAAGCTCCTGCTTTGAGATATATTGCCCTTCTGGGCAAACCAATATATGCCTTCCATGTTCGTTTGTTTGGTTTTTTTCCTTTGAGACAGAGTCTCAAACTGTCACCCTGAGTAGAGTGCTGTGGCATCACAGCAACCTCAGACTCTTGGGCTCTAGTGATTCTCTTGCCTTAGCTTCCCAAGTAGCTGGGAGTATAGGCACCTGCCACAACGCCCACCTATTTTTTGGTTGCACTTGTCATTGTTGCTTAGCAGACCCAGACTGGGCTCAAACCCGCCATGCTAAGGTGTATGTGGCCAGGGCCCTTGCTGACTGAGCCACAGGCGCTGCTATTTTTTTTTTTTTTTTTTCTTGAGACAAAGTCTCACTATGTCACCCTCCATAGAGTGCTCTGGTATCATAGCTCACAGCAACCTCAAACTCTTGGGCTTAAGCAACTCTCTTGCCTCAGCCTCCCAAGTAGCTGGGACTATAGGTGTCCACCACAATGCCTGGCTATTTTTTGTTGCCATTGTCACTGTTTAGCTGGCCCAGGCTGGTTCGAACCCGCCTGCCTCTGTATATGTGGCTAGTACCCTAACCACTGAGCTATGGGTGTCTAGCCTCACTGAATTATTTTCAATTCTTTTCCATTAACAATACAAAGATTGAAGTAGATTTTGACATTATGTACATGGAGATAGTAGCAGATGCCACAAATAAGGACTCAGTCAGACAAGACTGCCCCCATTCCAGATGCCAATTTCAAGTCCAGGTTTTTTTGCCAGTGTTTCTGACCATCTCTAAAGCAGAGGTTCCCTCACCTCCCTCTTTGGGTTTGATCATTTGCTAGAATGGCTCATAAAACTCAGGAAACAGTTTGTTTTCTAGATAACTGGTTTATTATAAAAGGATACAGCTCAGGAATAGCCAGATGGAAGAGATGTGCAGGGCCAGGTATGTACAGAGGGACAGGGAGCTTCTGTGCCCTCTCTGAACACACCACCCTCCCAGCACCTCCACATATTCTTCAAACTGTCCTTCCTTTTGAAGTTTTATGCAGGCTTAATTATGTGAGCATGATTGTGATGAAGTGTTATCTCAACCTCTAACCTCTCTCTCCTCTCAGGAATTCAACCCTCTTATAAGTAAGAACAAATTGAGAGGCATCACTATTACCAGACTTCAAGCTATTCTATGAGGCTAGAGTCACCCAAGTAGCATTGTACTGTTACTGTACTGATAGAGGGTCCAGCTGCCTGTCACTGACAACCAAATGCAGAGAGGGGTTTAGGTCCAACAAACTTTATCATCAGAAGCCCAGCAATTCTGGAGAATAGTGGAGAGTAGCCTCTCCAGAACTGTTCTGCCTTTCCTTTCCAAAACCATAGTTTAATATATAAAAGTTCAAAGCGAAAAGGTGGGGTGGCTTATGCCTACAATCCTAGCATTCTGGCAGCCGAGGCAAGTGGATCACCTGAGCTCAGGAGTTTGAGACCAGCCTGAGACCAGCAAGACCCTGTCTCAAAAATAGCTGGGAGTTTTGGCCGACGCCTGTAAATCCCAGCTACTTGGGAGGCTGAGGCAAGAAGATCACTTGAGCCTAAGAATTTGAAGTTGCCGTGAGCTATGACACCACACACTCAACTGAGGGCAACAAAGTGAGACTCTGTCTCAAAAAAAGTTCAAAGCAAAACCCATTAACCCTTATCTTAAAAATAATAATCAGGCCCGGACCCACCAAAACAACAATGACGGCTGCAACCAAAAAATAGCCGGGCGTTGTGGCGGGCGCCTGTGGTCCCAGCTACTTGGGAGGCGGAGAC
>NW_003852539.1:511578-514751 GCF_000181295.1 Otolemur garnettii | reverse complement strand
TTTTTTTTTTTTTTTTGAGACAGAGCCTCAAGCTGTCCCTCTGGGTAGAGTGCTGTGGCATCATAGTTCATAACAACCTCCAACTCCTGGGCTCACAGAATCCTCCTGCCTCCACCTCCTAAGTAGCTGGGACTACAGGCACCCGCCACAAGCCTGGCTATTTTTTGTTTGCAGCCGTCATTGTTGTTTGGCGGCTCTGGGCTGGATTTGAACCCACCAACTCAGGTGTATGTGGCTGGCGCATTAGCCGCTTAAGCCACAGGCGCCAAGCCAATTTATTTATATTTTTTGACACAAAGTCTGACTTTGTCACCCTGGGTAGAGTGCTGTGGCATTATAGCACATAGCAACCTCAAAGTTGTGGGCTCAAATGATGCTTTTGCCTCAGCCTCCCACAGTAGCTGAGACTATAAGCCTGTGCTACCACACCTGACTAAATCTCAAAGGTTTAAACCACTTGTCACACACACACAAAAAAGGATCACTGGTTACTGTAAAATCATAGTCATTTCAGCACTGTAGGAGGCTGAGGCAGGTGGATTGCTTGAGCTCAGGAGTTTGAGGCCAGCCTGAGCAAGAGCGAGACCTGTCTCTAAACATAGCTGGGTGTTGTAGTGGGTTACATTTTTAAGACATTTTAATTTTGTTTCACTAACAACTTTAAACTATATTTACCAAAGATTGTTAAAGTCATGTGAACTTCAAAAACATTTGGGCTTATTTACCTAATTTATGAGTACTCACTTATAAGCCAGTTTGGTACCATAGACAATAGACAAAGACATCCATGTGTGCATATAAGGACTCCACAGCCTGAATCACAAAACTTTGGTCATGAAACCAGCCCAGCTTACCAGTACAAAAAGACCAGGTTCACACCATAGCACTAAGAATGAAACAATTAAAATTCTACTGGCTCACAGGTATACTCCTAGCACTCTGGGGGAGGCTGAGGCAGGTGGATTGCCTGAGCTCAGGAGTTCAAGACCAGTCTGAGCAAGAATGAGACCCCTGTCTCTACTAAAAACAGAAAAATGAGCAGGGCATTGTGGCAGGAGCCATAGTCCCAGCTACTCGGGAAGCTGAGGCAAGAGGGTTAGCTTAAGCCCATGAGTTTGAGGTAGCTGTGTGCTATGATGATGCCAGGGTCCAGGATAACAGAGTGGGACTCTGTCTCAAAAAAAAAAAAAATTCCACTTGTCTCACACAGGGTCCAAGCCCTCACTGACTCTCAGAAGATACAGGGTATCAGTTGACATCTTAAAGCACAAAAAAAATCCATGCCCCTTAGAGAAGAAGTTTGCATGTACAGTCTGCCAAACCTTTTTGGCACCAGGGAACGATCTCAAGGAAGACAATTTTTTCCACAGGCAGAGCCAGGGTATGGGACAGGAGACTGAGCGCAGGTGTGATGCCAACAATGGGGAGTGGCTATAAATACTCGTGAAGCTTTGCCTGCTCACTCACTCAGTTTGCAGTGCTGGTCCGTGGTCCCAGGGCTGAGGGACTGCAGTGTTAAAACAAACTGGTTTTGTTTTTGTTATTGTTTGTATATTTGTTCATTTTTTTAGACTCATCCTGGGTAGAGTGCTGTGGTGTCATAGCTCACAGCAACCTCTAACTCCTGTCTTCAAGTGATCCTCCTGGCTCAGCCTCTTGAGTAGCTGGTACTACAGGCACCTACCAGCCAGGCACCTGGCTAATTTTTGTAGTTTTAGTAGAGACAGGGGTCTCTAAAAAAAGAAAAAAGACAGCACCTTAAATCTATGCAGTGTTGTTACCTAGCCAGCATCATAACTCAGATTTAAGCTGAGTATGTAGTCTACTGAAGGCAAATTGAGTTTCTAGCTATGATAAAAGGGGTCTGTTGCACTAAATCTTCTGTCGGGTAGCTCCCTGGTCCTCCCAGGAGATGGTGCCATATGGCTTGCTCAGCCTTGATCTTGGGATCTTGACTGTGACAGCACAGTAATTAAATCCCCAAGTTGGACATATTCTCCTAAATTCATTTATGTGGTAGATGGACCAGCATACCTCACAATCCTTATAGTTCTCCCTTTCACTGTAACATTCTTTGTGCCAGTTGTGTGATCTTCCAAAGCACTTCATTACTGGCAAATATCAGTGATAATTTAATCAACTTGTTTGCCATGGATTGCTAGTACTACTGACCAGATCATACCACCTTCCAATCTCACCAGGTCAGACAACCAATCCCAAATTCTCAACTTTGAGTTTCTGTTCACTGCAGCTACTTTTAAAACCAAATACTTTGTCAGGGTTAAGTCAGGAGAACAGCTTTCACTTTATGTACTGCAAGCTGGAAGATTTTTAATATAGGGCAATCAAAGTTCGAAAAATTATTAGGAAGGCTAGGGGAGCAAAAGTAAAGAAAAATAGTTGCTGCCTTCTAGGAAATCTGGAAGTAGAGGAATTTCATGAAGCTACTCTAATCTCAGAAGCTGGGGTGAGTACAGTCACAAGGCTTTTTCAGGAGAAAGGCTTTGTTAATTTATATTTCTTCAACATCATACCTTTGCCAACACAGTATATTCTCATTATTTTTAAATGTTTTTCAGCATATCAAGAGCAACCAGGAATTGTCTGAGAAGTTAACTAGGGTACAGCAAGAAAAGGATGCTCTGCGTGAAGAATATGGGCAATTTTTGAAGCAGCTTGATGTCCATGTGAGGTAAACAAAAACAAATTACCTTTGGAAAAAACAGATTTATTTTTTAATAACCCAAATGGCAGAATAAGAGAGCAGCTGTCTGGCATGGGAAGCCAGAGACCTGGGTTTTAATACAGTATAAGTAAAATAAATTTTAGAAGTACATGTTGTATGTTTTGTTTTTGTTTTGTTTTGTTTTGTTTTTTGAGACAGAGTCTCACTCTGACACTGTGGGTAGAGTACTATGGTGTCATAGCTTGCAGCAACCTCAAACTCTTGGGCTCAAGAGATCCTCTTACCTCAGCCTCCTGAGTAGCTGGAATTACAGGTGCTGACCACAATGCCCAGCTAGCCTTCCTTCCTTCCTTCCTCATTATTTTGGAAGGGAAGGAGGACAATTACTTCACTTCTTTTTTTTTTTTTTTTTTTTTTTGACACAGGCATCACACTGGATAGAGGGCTGTGGCATCATCACAGTTAACAGAATCCTCAAAGCATCACA
>NW_003852539.1:505417-511205 GCF_000181295.1 Otolemur garnettii | reverse complement strand
TGCTGTGAGCTGTAATGCCATAGCACTCTACCCAGGGGGATAGCTTAAGGCTCTGTCTCAAAAAAAAAAAAAAAAAAAGACCTCCCACAGTAGTAGGAATACAAGTATGAGCCACCACATTCAGCCTGTTTTAAATGATGTCAAATACCAGAACAACTGTGAAAAGCTGGGAGACCTGGAGGAAAATAGGTAAGCTTTTTCTACACTGCTGGATCTTACATCCCTGAAGCTATGGATGGAGGATGCTAAAACCCAGTGATATCTATTACCAAGTATTCCTAATAAAAAGGAAAATGAGTACATTATATGAGATGGAAATATCTCCTTAGAAAGAATCAAAATCACAGCAGTGTACACAATTGTAATTGTGTAATTGTGCACATAATCTGCAAAAGTATGTGCCTCATACACGCATTGCGTAGTGGGCATTCATGGTACCTCAGTGTATTAAAAGCTTAGGCTTGCAAGAAGTGGTCCAAAGCCTGGAAGAAGTGGTAGTCAGTTGGTGTAAGATCTGATAAATAGGTAGATGATAGAGTGTTTCCATGTCCATTTCTGTAGCTTGAACAGCGTTGTTTGTGCAACAGCGTTGTCTTGCAAGAGGATTGTCTTATATCTATTGACCAATTTCGGCTGCTTAATTGCAAGCTTCCTCATTATGTTAGGTAGTTAATTAGAAATTTGGCTCTCCTAAGGAAGGAGAACAAAGGCGGGGTCCCTAGACCTCGATCTCTGTACTGCCTGCAGAGACCTCCATCTCTGTACTGCCTTCTGTCCCAAGTGATTGCTCATACCTAGAGAGGAGGTAAAACCCTGCCAACCTACCGGTCAGAACTTAGTGTGCCAAAACTGCAAAAGGATGTAGAAGACTCTGCCAGGGGTCCTCAAACTTTTTAAACAGGGGGCCAGTTCACTGTCCATCAGACGGTTGGAGGGCCGGACTGTGGGCCCTGGGATGAGTCAGCTGCTAAGCAGGACAGGCAGTGGTGGCAAAAAAACCAGCGGGCAGATAAATGTCCTTGGTGGGCTGTAGTTAGAGGACACCTACATCTAGCCCATGGGTCTGGAGTTGTTTTTTTTTTTTTTGAGACAGAGCCTCAAGCTGTCTCCCTGGTTAGAGTGCTATGGCATCACAGCTCACAGCAACCTCCAACTCCTGGGCTCAAGCAAGTCTTTTGCCTCCGCCTCCCAAGTAGCTGGGACCACAGGTGCCCGACAACGCCTGGCTATTTTTTTTGGTTGCAGCCATCATTGTTGTTTGGCGGGCCCAGGCTGGATTTGAACCTGCCACCTTAGGTGTATGTGGCTGGCACCTTAGCCACTTGAGCCACAGGCGCCAAGCCGGGTCTGGAGTCTTGAAGGTAACCTTAAGCCTTAAGGCTAATCATTGTGTCATTACTTAAATCTACACCCTCCCGTGGGCTCTCAGAGAGGCTTATGGGAGGTCTCCATGGGCAGTAAGATTCTGGTTCCAAGGTGACCTTGACTGATGAGGTAGACCCAACCCAGACAGTATAAAAGAAAATCCCCAGACATAACCCTGGTCTCTTTGCCTTTGCCTTTTTGTCATGACAGTGGAAGCCTGTTTGCTGTTTATAGTGAAGGTATCTTATGTAGTAAACCTGTTTCTTCCTCAATAAACTTATTTCACTTGCCTTATTTTGAGGTGTCTGGTCCTTTTTCAAACAAGTAGGCTCCAAGAACTGAGAGCACAGATAGCTGCCTGAAACCCCAACATTTTAGGATGCAGGCAGCTCTCTTGAAACCTGACAATCTTGCCAGCAAATTGGTTGCAGTTGACATTTGCTATAATAGATTGACCAGGCTTCATGAAACTGACAGTGGATAATACCAGGGCTGGACCACCAAACAGACACCATTAGCTTCTCTTGATGAATATTCGATTTTGGACTATGTTTTGGTACTTCACCTTTACCCAACCATTGTGTTAAATGCTTGCAATTGTGAAAAAGAACCCATTTTTCTTCTTTTTTCTTTCTTTCTTTTTATTTTTATTGTGTGTGTGTGTGTGTGTGTGTGTGTGTGACGGTCTCACTATGTAGCCCTTGGTAGAGGGCTGTGGTGTCACAGTTCACAGCAACTTCAAACTCTAGGGCTTAAGTATTTCTCTTGCCTCAACCTCCCAAGTCGCTGGGACTATAAGCACCCGCCACAACACCTAGCTATTTTTTTGTTGCAGTTGTTTAGCTGGCCTGGGCCAAGTTTGAACCCACCACCCTCGGTGTATGTGGCTGTTGAACATAACCACTGTGCTACAGGTGCCAAGCCACGATGGAACTTTTATATTCAAAAATAACACGAATTTTTGACTTAGCTATGGTTTCACAAAACTTGCTCTAAATTTCTTTCTTTTTTTTTTTTTTTTTTTGAACATGGGGTTTCACTCTTAGGCTGATCTCAAACTCCTGAGCTCAAGCAATCTGGCTGCCTCAGCCTCCCAGAGTGCTAGGATTATAGGCATAAACCACCACACCCAGAAATTTTAAAGATAATTCATAGGGCTGGGAGTGGAGGCTCACGCCTATATTCCTAGCACTCTGGGAGGCCAAGGCTGGTGGATTGCCTGAGCTCACAGGTTCCAGATCAGCTGAGCCAGAGAGAGACCTTGTCTCTAAAAATAGCTGGGTGTTGTGGCAGGCACCTGTAGTCCCAGCTACTTGGAGCCCAAGAGTTTCAGGTTGTTGTGAGCTATGATACAATGGAACTCTACGAAGGGCAACAAAATGGGACTCCATCTCAAAAAAGAAAGAAAGAAAGAAAGAATCATGAACCAAAATGTGCATTTGAAATAATGAGGATGTACCTTCACAATAAAAGTAAAACAGGAAGTGTCAAAGTGAAATGTCAGAGAATTTTAACTGTCAAACTTAATCAGGAAATGGGACACTTCATACTAGTTCACTACTATACCCACATTCTAGCCAATAAGAAGAAAGAAAGAGGGCAGTGCCTGTGGCTCAGTGGGTAGGGCACCGGCTCCATATACTGAGGGTGGCAGGTTCAAACCCAGCCCCAGCCAAACTGCAACCAAAAAAAATAGCCAGGCGTTGTGGTGGGCGCCTGTAGTCCCAGCTACTTGGGAGGCTGAGGCAAGAGAATCGTTTAAGCCCAGGAGTTGGAGGTTGCTGTGAGCTGTGACACCACAGCACTCTACCAAGGACTCTGTCTCTACAAAAAAAAAAGAAGAAGAAGAAAGAGGAAGGCAAAGGTACACCATTTTCCTCTAAGACACACTGTTTCCACTCACATTCTGTTGGTCAGAACTCAGTAGAGTGCTGTGACGTCACAGCTCACAGCAACCTCAAACTCTTGGGCTTAAGTGATTCTCCCTCAGTGTCCCAAGTAACTGGGACTACAGGCTCCTGCCACAATGCCTGGCTGTTTTTTTGTTGTAGTTGTCATTGCTGTTTGGCAGGCCCAGGCAGGGTTAAAACCCACCAGCGCCAGTGTATGTGGCTGGGCGCTGAGCTGCAAGGAAATTTTTTTTTTTTTTTTTAGAGACAGAGTCTCACTTTGTTGCCCTCGGTAGAGTACCGTGGCATCACAGGTCACAGCAACCTCCAGGTCTTGGGCTTAGGCCATTCTCTTGTCTCAGTCTCCCAAGTAGCTGGGACTATAGGTGTCCGCCACAACACCTGGCTATTTTTTGTTGCAGTTTGGCTGGGGCTGGGTTTGAACTTGCCACCCTTGGTATATGGGGCTGGTGCCCTACCCACTGAGCCACAGGTGCCTCCTGGAAAATTCTTATACTGGGCAAACCAGTGCCCAGTGTTACCAAACTGAATTGAGGTCTACTTACCTGGTACAGTAGAGCCAAATACTGACACAGAGATTTGCAGCAGGAGTAAAGGGGCATTTATTGCATAGTGGCAAGCAAGGAGCATGGCAGCTAACTTGAAGGTCCTCAATGGCTTACAAGCAAGGGTTTTTAAAGATAGGGGTACATTTCAGGAAAGCAGATATTTCAGGCAAAATCATAAAATCAATACATGGAGGTTACACATTGGTTTAGTCCCCAAAAGGGAGGATATCTTGAAGTGGGGGGTTGTGGGTCATGGGAGGATTCTGAAATTCTTTGATGCCTATGGATGTGACTCTCTCTAGGTTCATCAGGAAGAAATTTAGAACAAAGAATGGTGGCCCGAGTTTAGTCATTTTTTTCTTTTTTGAGACAGAGTCTCACTCTGTTGCCCCCAGTAGAGTGCTGTAGTGTCACAGCTCACAGCAACCTCAAACTCTTGGGCTTAAGTGATTCTCTTGCCTCAGCCTCCCAAGTAGCTGGGACTACAGGGGCCCTCCACAACGCCTGGCTAGAGTTTAGTCTGTAGTTCCCGCTTATCAGAGGTCTACCTGATAACATATTTCATTTGGTGAGGATTTCTGAAGAACAACTCAGGAATATACGTTAAGAAGTTAGTTTTTATGGGGAACTAAAATACCTTATGACTCCAGCTCAGCTTGGGAGACTTGTTACAATAGTCTTCCTTAGTAGGTTGTGCTCATTGACTTTTCAAAGCTAGAAGGTACCTGGAATTTCCCTTAAAGGGACTTAAGATTTTTCTTTAATTCCATGCTTGGGGGGCCCAGAAGATCCCTAAGAGGAATCTCTGCTGTGTCTCACTAGTGGGTGTGAAGTGGTTTCTCCTGGTGATTTTGATTTGTTTTTTTTTTTTTTTTTTTTTTCGCAATTTTTGGCCAGGGCTGGGTTTGAACCCTCCACTGATCCCCCATTCCTTTGAGCCACAGGCGCTGCCCATTGATTTGCATTTTTTAATGGTTGATAATATTAAGCATCTTTTCACATGCTTATTGGTGGAACTTAGATTTATGTTAGAATGAGATTCTTGAGCAGGGACCTATATAGAATTGGCATTTAGTAGTCTGAACTAAATTCAGTGCAAGGACTGAGAATGGGCCCAGTCACCTGGAAACTAGAAAAGATTGAAATGAATATGTCACTGTCCCTGGGTATAGCCAAGATCTAGGGAATTTTAAATTAATGACTGAATCAAGGAAGCAAGATTAAGAATTTAGATGTCAGGAATCAGAAGTCAAGGAGTTTCCTAAATTAAACTCGGATGTTAAACCTGTACAACAGTGGTCAGTTCAAGACCAAGGTAAGCCAAAGCCAAATACTTGAGTCCATGGGAGTGATTAAAACTGGTTTTATGTAGGGAGTTATCCTTCATCTATTCCTCAGCACAGGGCCAAGAGGATGCAAGGCAAGAATAGTATCTACATTTTGGTGCCAGATCCCGAGTTAAGAAAGAAAGGTGTATATTAAGGAGGAAAAGAAACTTTAACTATGTTCAGGTGTGCCTATAATCAGGTTTGCTTTTATAGAAACTACAATGACAAACATCACCAGCACAAAACCAAGCTTAGAAAAGTCAAGGATCATTTAACTCATGAAGTAGAACTACGAGATGAGAAAATTGAACAACTTGAAAGTGAAATTGGAACATTGCAACAACAAATGGAAAAGGTGAGAACAAAGATAAAAGGTGAAGAGCTCACCAACAATGCTGGTAGTTGGCCAGTTGGAGAAAGTCCACTTGCTTTTTAAATTATTTGGGTCTCTTTTACAGCCCTTATTTTCATTTATTTCCATTGTACTGCCTTTCGGTGTAAGTGATTCTTTTTTTTTTTGAGATGGAGCCTCAAGCTATCCCCCCTGGGTAGAGTGCCATGGCATCACGCTCACAGCAACCTCCAACTCCTGGGCTCAAGCGAGTCTCCTGCCTCAGCCTCCCAAGTAGCTGGGACT
>NW_003852539.1:503181-505193 GCF_000181295.1 Otolemur garnettii | reverse complement strand
TTTTTTTTTTTTTTTTGAGACAAAGTCTCACTTTGTCACAATAACCTCAACCTCTCAATCTCTGGGCTCAAGTGATCGTCTTTCCTCAGCCTCCCAAGTATCTGAGACTATAGGTGCCTGCCACAACTCCTGGCTATTTTTTAGAGATGGAGTCTTGCTCTTGCTCAGGCTGGTCTCCAACTCCTGAACTCCAATGCCCAGCCAACAATGAAAATATTCTGTACTACTGATTTATTACTAATGTCTTGCCTTCCCAGCTTTTTTTTTTAAGAGGCAGGGTCTACCAGCTTGAGCAAAAGTGGGACCCCATCTATAGTAAAAACAGAAAAAACTGGCCAGTCATGGTGGTACACACCTATAGTCCCAGCTACTTAGAAGGCTGAGGCAAGAGGATTGCTCAAACCCAGGAGTCTGAGGTTGCTGTGAGCTATGATGATACCATGGCATTCTACCCAAGATTGTAGAGTGAGACTCTGACTTAAACAAACAAACAAATAAAAAGGCAGGGTCTTACTCTATTGCAAAGCTGGAATGCAGAGTTATGACTGCACTAAGGACATCTAAGTATGACTAGTGCCCTTACAGGAATAGGAGGAAACACAAAAAAGGAAATAATACCACGTAATACCTCGGTGCCCGTTGCACTGTGGTTATGGCACTGGCCATATACACTAAGGCTGGCGCGTTCAAACCTGGCCTAGGCCTGCCAAACAGCGATGACAACTACAACAAAAAAATAGCCAGGCATTGTGGCAGGCACCTGTGATCCCAGGTACTTGGGAGGCTGAGGCAGGAGAATCGCTTAAGCCCAAGAGGTTGAATTTGCTGTGAGCTGTGATGCCACAGCGCTCTACTGAGGGTGACATAGTGAGACTCTGTCTCAAAAAAAAAAAAAATGTGACAATACAGGCAGAGATTGGAATGATACAGCCACAAGCCATGGGACACCAGGGATTGCTAGACACCACTAGAAGCTGGGAGAAAGACATGGAACAGAATTTCCCTCTGAGCCTCCACAAGGAATTAACCCTGACAACATCTTGATTTTGGAATTCTAGTCTTGAAAACCATGAGAAAATGTATTTCTCTGTGTTAAGCCACCTAGTTTGTGGTGCTTTGGTACAGCAGCTCTAGGAAACTAATGCATTCATTCAAAGAACTGCAGGTCTCCATGAAATAAGCTGGAGATCCCAAATAAGTAGGTGCTTAATTAGACCTTTCACTCACTGCTATTGAAGGGTATGGTGAGCATTGTCCTTAGGCAGACTTAGAGTCAGATCCTGGCCGTGCCACTAAGAGTTCTATGACCTTAGACAAGGTTCTATGTATTGTAAAATGAGGAAAATAATCCCTACCTTACACACACAAGGCTTTTGTAAGTATTAAAACATAAAATTCCTAAACTGGTACCTGGCACATATAAATTTTTCATAGATGTTATTTTTCTTCTTTTTGGTGTATAATCTTCTAGAAGCATGTTAATTGGTGGATTCATAGTTCATAAGAGAAATTGTTCACAGAATTATAAATTCTTTTTTTTTTTTTTTTGAGACAGAGTCTCATTATGTTGCCCTCGATAGAGTGCCATGGGCTCACAAATCACAGCAACCTCCAACTCTTGGGCTTAAGACATTCTCTTGCCTCAGCCTCCCAAGTTAGGACTACAGGTGCCTGCCACAATGCCTGGCTATTTTTTTGTTGTAGTTGTCATTATTGTTTGGCAGATCCAGGCCAGGTTTGAACCTGCCAGCCCTGTGGCTGGTGCTGTAGCTGCTGAGCTACAGGTGCCAAGCCAGAATTAGAAATTATTACTTTTTAAAAAAATTTTACTAAAGACTTTTCTGGAGAAGGAAAAATTAGAAATTCTGTTTTTTTGTTTGTTTGTTTTTTGAGACAGAGTCTCACTATGTTGCCCTCTATAGAGTGCTATGACATCATAGCTCATAGCAACCTTAAACTCTTGGGCTTAAGCAATTCTCTTGCCTCAGCCTCCCAAGTAACTGGGACTACAG
>NW_003852539.1:491426-501376 GCF_000181295.1 Otolemur garnettii | reverse complement strand
AATCAACCCTAGTAAATGATAAAAGTATGATACTTGGGAGGCAGAGGCAGGAGACTCGCTTGAGCCCAGGAGTTGGAGGTTGCTATGAGCTGTGATGCCACGGCACTCTACTCAGGGGGACAGTTTGAGGCTCTACCCAGGGGGACAGCTTGAGGCTTTTTTTTTTTTTTGAGACAGAGGCTAAGGCAGGAGGATCACTTGAAACCAAGAATTTGAGGTTGCTGTGAGCTAAGATGCCACAGCATTCTACCAAGTGAGTGACCAAATGAGACTGTGTCTCAAAAAAAAAAAAATGTTAGTGTTTTTTTCACAAAATGCAGTTCTTTATCACTTTAGCTAAAACTTCAGTGGCTACCGCTTTTGGGGACAATCATTGGTAGAAAGTATAACGACGACGTGTCAGGCTAGGACTCATTTCTGCATTATCATTGCAAGAATAGTTTTGGAACCTGGCTTGTAAGTTTAATTTTCCAGACCAGCTGAGATCCTGACACTGACAAATGTGAGGTAGTTATGTTCTCATTTTTCTCCCTTTGTCTTAAAGAGAATATAGCTATGAAGCAGAGGGAAATATGTTAAATGGGAAATTTTTCAATAGGAGGTTTCAGAGAATTTAGTTACATTTGTCAGTGGTTTGATATGTATAGAGCTGGGATATAGATAAGCACATTAGGATCTTACTGGAAGTTTAGTGCTCAGATATTTTTATATCTTAATACAAATACATGATTAAATGTCCAAACAAAATACATGTACATGACATAAAGTGACCAAAATAAATAGAAGAACTATTTAGATATAATGAAATTACAATGTTAGCAAAGAAGTATAAGTGGAATATAGAACAGGAGAAAAAAAGTGAACAAGGGAAATTTTTTGTTAGAGTTTAGAAATGGGCTGATGCTCTTAAATTTATACTTCTTTCTTCTGTCGTGGTAATTAGGGGACTTTCTAATCCCTAGGAGAAGGTACTCCAGGACCAGATCACTACCCAAAATGATATCCTGCTGCTAGAGAAAAGGAAACTTCTGGAGCAACTCACAGAGCAAGAAGAATTAATCCATAGCAACAAATGGATGATATCTTCAATCCAGAGCAGGTAGGTGCCGTCCTGCCTGGGAGCCAGTGATCTCCATAAAGAGGATGCTTCTCCCTCAACAAAGAAACAGTTCCAGAGACTGTCCTATTGTTCTGCTGTTTGCTGTTTTCAGAAGATCATGCAAGTGTGAAATTAAAGACAAAAATATCATGGAAGAGGCTTATTTGGCTATATAGATAGGCTCTTTCATGGGGGCACTGCCTCACTGAGGACATGGCTTGTCACTTTGTGTGTGTTGACAATCATTTTTCTCATTCGATACCTAAGGCAGACCAAGAGAAAATCAAGCTCACTGAAGTAACTTGAGTTCATGATACCCACAGGATACCAATGGATTGATTTTTAATGAGAAGTATTACATGCAGAAAAGAATTGAGATATCAGCCACCCTGAGCATTCTCTTCTTCATAGGATTACAATCAAAGTTATCTGAGAGCAAGAATCAGAGCAAAGAGAGTCAATTCATATTAATGGAAAACATCACCAATGATAATGATAATAATTAACATTTGTTTGAGCACCTACTATGTGTAAGGCACTGTTCCCAGAGTGTGCTTTCTCTCTCTCTTTTTTTTTGAGACAGAGCCTCACTATGCTGCCCTCAGTAGAGTGCTGTGGCATCACAACTCACAGCTACCTCAAACTCTTGGGCTTAAGCAATTCTCTTGCCTCAGCCTCTCAAGTAGCTGGGATTATAGGTGCCCACCACAATGCCTGGCTATTTTTTTTTTTTCAGACGGAGCCTCAAGCTATGCCCCTGGGTAGAGTGCCATGGCATCACGCTCACAGCAACCTCCAATTCCTGGGCTCAAGCGAGTCTCCTGCCTCAGCCTCCCAAGTAGCTGGGACTACAGGCACCCGCCACAACGCCTGGCCATTTTTTGGTTGCAGCCATCATTGTTGTTTGGCGGGCCCGGGCTGGGGATTCGAACCCGCCACCTTAGGTGTATGTGGCTGGCACCTTAGCCACTTGAGCCACAGGCGCTGAGCCTGGCTATTTTTTTGTTGTAGTTGTCATTGCTGTTTGGCAGGTCTGGGCCAGGTTCAAACCTGCCAGCCCTGGTGCATGTGTCCTAGCTGCTGAGCTACAGGTGACGAGCTGAGGGTGCTTTCTAACTCTTTCTTTCTCTTCATTTAATCCTGACCAGTCCCAGGAGGGAAACATTATTACTGCCTTATTTTATGGAAGGGAACCAAAGGCCTACGGAGGTTAGGGAGCTCACCCAGCCTGGCCAGTGGCAGAGAAGCATGTAGACCTCGGTAGCCTGGCTTTAGACCACAGCACCATGGTCTAGAGAGAGGTTGCCAACCAGTGTGTCCACTGCTTTGGGCACACTTTTCTCTGGACAGGCTTGGAGAATCTCTGATTATTTTTTACTGTCTGCATCTCCCCTTTCCTACATAGCCCACAGAAATCATTACTTATAATCTTAGCACTGTAGTCCCAGCTATAATGAAATGACAGTGTTAATGGATCTCACACAAGGGGAACCAAGGTGGCTAGGACAACACTGCCCATGCACAGTCACTCTTGGTTTAAAAAAAAAAAATCTTTGCTCATCTAGAATTATAACTAGATCTAACTTCTGACCATCAGGGCTCAAAACAATTGACTCATTGCACTTGCCTTCACATTAATTATCTTCCTTCTTGTCCTACTGCAGTCTGGTCACCTGGATTGGACTTAGATATTTTCCTTAGAGTAAGTTTCTTCCACAGGGTATTTCCTTATTTTACAGGTAAAGCTCAAATTTGTAGATTGCCAAGGGTCACATAATGGCCAGAACTAGAACTCAGACACAAATCTTTGATCAAAACTATGATACTATTATGACACCCAAATAAATTGGGTCAGCAACTATATAGTGGGATCTGGGTTGGCATCTCAGCTCTACAAATTTCTTTTTTTATGTTTTTAAACAAGTTACTTTCCCTTCGCTGAGTCTCACTTTCCTCAGGCTAATAGGCCAAATGCAATGGTGCAGGTGGGAGGATTGCTTGAGATCAGGAGTTTCAAGTTACAGTGAGTGAGGCTGATGCCACAACACTCTAAGTCTAAGCAACAGAGTAAGACCTTGCCTCAAAATAAATAGATAGACAGATAGATAGATAGATAGATAGATAGACAGACAAATAGATGAATAGTTATAAAAGCCAAATACAGGCTTGGCACCCATAGCACAGTAGTTACGGCATTGGCAACATACACTGAAGTTGGCAGGTTCAAACCCGGCCTGGGCCAGCTAACCAGCAATGACAACTGCAACAGAAAATAGCCAGGTGTTGTGGCAGGTGCCTGTAGTCTCAGCTGCATGGGAGGCTGAGGCAGGAGAATCGCTTCAGCCCAAAAGTTTGAGGTTGCTGTGAGCTGTGACGCTCTACTGGGAGCAACATGGTAAGACTCTGTCTCAAAAAAAGCTAAATACACAGAAATTAAATTAAAAATAAAATATTTTAAATAAAAATAAACACAAATAGAATATATTAAAATAAACAATAATAAAAATTAAAATAACATTAAAATTTTTTCAATTACAATTTTCCCCCAATTTTTGAGTATATTTTTTCCTTTTTTATTTTCTTTTTCTTTTCTTTCTTTTTTTTTTTTTAAACACAGATTCTTGCTCTGTTGCCCTGGGTAGAGTGCAGTGTTGTTATCATGGTTCACTGCAGCCTCCAACTCTTGGGCTCAAGTGATTCTCTTGTCTCAGCCTCCCAAGTAGCTGGGACTACAGGTGCAAACCACAATGTCCAGCTAATTTTTCTGTTTTTAGTAGAGACAGGGTCTTGCTTTTGCTTAGGATAGTCTTGAACTCTTGACTTCAAATGATCATCCCACCTCAGCCTCCCTAAATTATAGGCATGAACAACCATACCCAGACTAAATTAATTTTTTTTTTTTAGACAGAGCCTCAAGCTGTTACCCTGGGTAGAGTGCTATGGCTTCACAGCTCACAGCAACTTCCAACTCCTAGGCTCGAGCAATTCTCCTACCTCTACCTCCCAAGTAGCTGAGATTACAGGCGCCTGCCACAATGCCTGGCTATTTTTTGGTTGCAGCTGTCATTGTTGTTTGGCGGGCCTGGGCTGAATTCAAACTCGCTAGCTCAGGTGTATGTGGCTGGTACCTTAGCCACTTGAGCCACAGGCACCAAGCCATAAATTAAAATTTTTTAAAATCTAAATAACCTAATATGTGAAAAGTTTTAAGTGCTCACTAGGTGGGTAAGTTAATTGCCTAAGTACATGGTAAGTACTTAATAAATGGTTGCCTCTGCTGCTGCTGCTATTTTACTTCTATGTAAGAAATCAGAACCAGATATGAATTTGTAGCTGCATTTGAAAACCCTTAAATGGGATCATACCCTTCCTTCAATTTTTCAAGGGCTAGAATTGTTCCTTTAATACTCTGGCACATGTATTTAATAATCATTTACAGCCTAGAAGCTTATTGATTTTTACTTTGTCTTGGAATGTGGTAGGAATTATTCTACCAAATTTGCTTCTAAAATCTGGATAGTGGTCTAAGATCCAGAGCTAATGGGAAGTGGGACATAGTTTTGGACTTTTAGTAGTAATACAGAAATTTCTAGTCATGCCACTGATTTATGCTATCCCTAGAGTACTTTTCCTGGATAAAGAAAACAAGCAATTACAGGAAAATAGTCTCCGTTTCATGCAGCACATTGGCCTGTTAGAGCGAATTATAAGGAACATCCAGATTCGCAGAGGAGAGGTAAGATGTGTGCTTCCTACTGGGTCTTTAATCTGATGTTTGGGTCACTGAGGTTGCTGTGCTGTCTTCATCTTCATATAGGCCATAGCCCTGCTCTGGGCCTCCTGGTGGGTTGTGCTCCTCCCTGCACACCAAGGCAGCAGATCCCAACATTGCTCTTAACCAGCTTTGCTCTTCACTGGGTCAGCTTCTTTTAAACTATCTCCTCCTTGTGACCCCAGAGCAATTTGTGTATACCTCACAAGCTTCTTCCTTAGCACACTGTACTGTCATTGGTGTTTTTATCTCTATCTCATTAACTCGACAGTGAGATCCTGAAGGTCAAGGATTTTGTCTCATAGATCACTGTACCTATGGACAGGTTTTCCATAAATATTTGGGAATGAATAAATGTTAAATGTTTTCACACTTATGTCTCATTCTCAACAGCCCTGTTGGCCATGTATTATTCTAGCCCCATCTGAAAGATGAGCAAATCCAAGGCTCAGAGAAGTAAAGCAAAGCTAGTCTGGTCTGGCAAGAGAGAAAAACAATTATGTTCCCCAAATCCAAGCAGACATGTAGCCAAATAGAAAGAGATGCAGGAAATAGTATAGGTCTTGACAAGTATAGGTCTTGAAAAGAGATGCAAGAAATAGTGTGGGTCTTGCTGGCTGGTGAGCAAGTCAGCAAGAGGGGCATTAGGGAACAGAATTGTATTCTCAATCCAATGCAGAGGCTGCTTGCTTTTTCAAGCCTCAGTTTATGGGCCTATCACCTGTTAGATGTTTCTTTCTCAGCTACTTTATAGTAGATCCTGCTTGTTGAACATTGTTACCATGAGTACAAGAACTATATCTTGTTTGCTCTCAGAAAGGAGATTCTTTCCAAGCTAGGTGAATTCTTTTGTAGACTTAGTCAAAAGTAGAACTGTTAGATTATGTGTCCTGTTTTCCTTTAGTTAATGTTTTTTCATAGGCTATAACTATTTTCTTTTCTTTTCTTTTCTTTTTTGTTTTTAAAACAGAGTGTCAAGCTGTTGCCCTAGGTAGAGTGCTGTGGCACCATAGTTCACAGCAACCTCCACCTCAGGCTCAAGCGATATTCTTGCCTCAGTTTTTCTGTTTTTAATAGAGACAGGGTCTAATTTTTGCTCAGGCTAGTCTCGAACTCATGAGCTCAAGCAATCCGCCCACCTTGGCCTCCCACAGTGCTAGGATTACAGGCGTGAGCAACCGCACCTGACCAGCTACAACTATTTTCAGTTGTCTAGCCATTCACTCCTTTACTTAATTATGCATTCAACAGACATTTATGAATGCCAGGAACTAGCCTAGGTCCTAGGAATACAAAGACAGTCCTGTGTTTTCAGAGGCCACACAGAGAAGGATGGACACCTATGTAAATAAATACTATAATATTACAGGTGCTGAGTTAGAAGACTTAATTGCATATATGCCAGGACCAATAGCTTTGAGATCCATAATGTTACCCTCAAATCAAAAGTTATTATTTATTTATTTTCTTAGAGACAGAGTCTCACTTTGTCGCCCTTAGTAGAGTGCTGTAGTGTCATAGCTCACAGCAACCTCCAGCTCTTGGGCTTAAGCCATTCTCTTGCCTCAGCCTCCCAAGTAGCTGGGACTACTTGTGTGCCTGCCACAATACCTGGCTATTTTTGTTGCAGTTGTCACTGCTGTTTTAGCTGGCTAGGGCCAGGTTTGAACCTGCCACCCTCAGTATATGGGGCCAGCACCCTACTCACTGAGCCACAGGTGCTGCCTCAAATCAAAATTTAAAATGTCATATGCATCAGAACTAAAGTACATCAAGCTCAGTATTTGATATGTGTCAAAGGTACCAACTTGTAACATCTTGATACCTATTGAAATTGTTTTTCGGGCAGTGCCTGTGGCTCAAAAGGGTAGGGTGCCAGTCCCATATGCTGGAGGTGGCAGGTTCAAACCTCAAAGCCAGCCCTGGCCGAAAACTGCAGAAAAAAAAAAAAAAAGAAAGAAAGAAAGAAATTGTTTTTCAATTTAGAATATTAAGGGTCCTCCAGTTCAATCCCTGAAGTTTGACTTGCTGGGAAATAAAACCAAGTGAGGTTAAGTGATATGTCTGAGGTCACACAGCTATTGCTTACATTTCCTAGATCTCTTAATTTTCAATGGTGAGAATTGGTGCAGGATCATGCCCTGTAAAGAGATCGGTGTATAAATCATGGAGATCAGACATATCCTCAATCTCTTCCTTGCTAGGACTCAATACCTCAGGGGCTAAAAGGAAGAGAGCGTGACATTTATCTATTGGTTACTATGTGCCTGGTACTGTGTTAAGCATTTTATGTGAGTTTTCTCATTTAGTCTACAAAATAATATTATGTGATAAGTTCGTCATTGCCATTTTCACAGCTGAAGAAACTGAGATTGAATGAGATGAAGTGATGTCATTACCTAAGGTTACACAGTTAATAAGTAGAAGAATAAAGGCTGAAATAAACTCTTTGGCTCTTTGTTTTTAGCCATTATCTCAAAATACCCCAAATGTATTATTTCCCTTTCAGGCAGTGTTTTAGAGGCACTGAACTAATAAAGGATGTAGCCTTATAGTACACCATATTGCTTCCTACATTGTAAATCCATTTTTCTTCCTTTATTCTCTGTTAGATTATAAACTCCATGAGGGCAGAAACTATCTCCCTCTTGTTACCTATTATATCCTGGGTAGTACCTGAGTTACTGAAACAACTTCTTAATTCATCTCTTTTTAGTCTTTCCTCCTCATCTGTCCTGTGCACACTAGTGCACTAATCTTCATGAAGCGCTACTTGATTTCATAACTCATCTCAAAGAATTTCCCAAATGTTCTTTGTCTATATGACAGAGTTTATTCATTTAACAAATATTTACTGAGCACATACAATGTGCCAAAACCAAAACTGTTTCTCATACAATCTGGATATGGTAACAAAAAACAGAACTGGCCCTCACAGAAGTTAGCTGATTGAGAGTGATAGTCATATAACTAACCACTGCCATACCTTTCAATAAATTCTACAACAGCAGTAGGCCCAGAACACTGTGGAAGCAAGAACGGTGGTATCTAAACCTGCCTGTGTTGGTTATGGAAGGCTTCCAGAGTTGAAGAACTAAAGCTACATAAAAACTCTTCATGGGCTTGGCGCCTGTGGCTCAAGCGGCTAAGGCACCAGCTCATACACCTGAGCTGACAGGTTCAAATCCAGCCCGGGCCTGCCAAACAATGACAGCTGCAACCAAAAAATAGCTGGGCATTGTGGCAGATGCCTGTAGTCCCAGCTACTTGGGAGGCTGAGGCAGGAGAATCACTCAAGCCCAGGAGTTGGAGGTTGCTGTGATCTGTGATGCGACCACACTCTACCCAGGGCGACAGCTTGAGGCTCTGTCTCAAAATAAATAAATAAATAAAAATCAACTTAAAATGGATTAAAGACTTAAACATAATCTCTGAAACTATAAAACTACTACAAGAAAACACAGGAAGATACGGGTCTAGGCAATGATTTTATTTATTTGACCCCAAAAGCTCAGGCAACAAAGATAGCACAGACAAATGGAAGTACATCAAACTAAAAAACTTCAGCGCAGCTAAGGAAATAAGTAACAGAGTGAAGAGGCAGCCCACACATATTTGTAAGCTCTAGTATCTGATAAGGGGATTATCAAAGTAAATAATATCCAAAATAAGGAACTCACCTCAATAGCAAAAAAAAAATTTTTTTTTAAATGGGGGCTCAGTGCCTGTGGCTCAAGTGGCTAAGGTGCCAGCCACATACAGCTAAGGTGGTGGGTTCAAATCCAGCCCGGGCCCTCCAAACAACAGTGATGGCTACAACCAAAAAAAATAGCCGGGCATTGTGGCAGGCACCTGTGGTCCCAGCTACTTGGGAGGCTGAGGTAGGAGACTCGCTTGAGCCAGGACTTGGAGGTTGCTGTGAGCTGTGATGCCACAGCACTCTACCCAGGGCAATAACTTGAAGCTCTGTCTCAAAAAAAAAAAAAAAAGAATAAGTGTATATTCAAAATACATTTAACAAAGGAAAGAATCAAGGTAAAGATAAGGTGAAGATTATATATATAGTACCATATAGATAGATGTGTGTGTCTATGGAGAGAGACAGAGAGCATGAGAGAGACGCTAACAATCAGTTTTTCATTCTATACCCTTTTGTGCTTTTTGATATTTGTACTATGCATAGGCATTATATGTTTATATATAAATATATCATATGATATATAAAAATATATGGCATGCCTGTAATCCTAGCACTCAGGCAGCCAAGGGGGGTGGATTGCCTGAGCTCAGGAGTTTAAAACCAGTCTGAGCAAAGCAAGACCCCACCCACCCATCTCTACAAACAGAGAAAAACTAGCTGGGTGTTGTGGCAGGCACCTGTTGTCCCAGCTACTTGGGAGGCTGAGACAAGAGGATTGCTTGAGCCCAAGAGTTTGATGTTGCTGTAAGCTATGGGTAACAGTTCTCATTTTGTGGGTCACACCCCTTTTAACAATGAAAACACATTGCGGCATTAAGAAGGTTGAGAACCACTGACCTAGGGTGAAAGAGTGAAACTCTATCTCAAAAATATATATATATATAAAATTAATATAAAAGTATATTAAATATATGTGTGTGTGTATATAGCATTAGTTCTAGGATTGCATTGCCAATGATTTACCTTTATAATTTTTAATAGTCATCTTTTCTTTCCTTTTAGGAAACAAAAATTAGTGACATGCCTGAATTTGAAGCACTTAATAAAATACTGCTTTTGCCAAATCCCAGGTCAGTAACATCAAGACAATCATCTGTCCGTGTTTGCTCTGAGGTAAAAAAACAAACAGAGGGTAAAAAAAGCAAAAACAAAAAATAATCATTTGCATTCCCAAGAGTTATGGCTGCCTAGCTAGTCCTCTGAGTTGCTAGCTTGAGAAGCATAGCATTTGGAGGTAGTTGTTTTCCACATTTATATTGAACCTTCTTTCAGTTCCTTCTCCCCTTTCCACTCCTTCACCCCTGTACCCTACAGAATCCTGATTTAAGATAGGAGATAATCCATAATCATAGCTTTTTCTTTCTTTCTTTTTTTTTTTT
>NW_003852539.1:482095-491043 GCF_000181295.1 Otolemur garnettii | reverse complement strand
AAAAAAAAAAAAAAAAAACTCTTGGGCTCAAGTGATCCTCTTGCTTCAGCTTCCTGAGTAGCTGGGACTACAGGCGCCTGCTACCATACCCAGGTATTTTTTTAGAGATGAGGTCTCACTCTTGCTCAGGCTGGTCTCAAACTTCTGAGCTCAAGCAATCCACCCGCTTTGGCCTCCAAGAGTGCAAGGATTATAAGCATGAACCACCACACCCAGCCTTTGATCATTAGTTTAAGGCAAAGTTTATTTGGTTTTCTTTGTGTTTCATAGTTGCAAAAAATTAAAATTCTATTGCTGTCATATTCCTGTAACCCCAAACTGCTACCCAAGAATTCTATTTATACAATGTCCTCACACATGGCCTTTATTAGTTTTTCAGGAACAGGCTTGGTAGAGTCAATTGGAAGTCTTCAAGAGATTAAAGAACCTAAGTCCGAAGAAGCAATGCTAATCCCAAAGTCCCCTGAGTCTCTTTCCTGTTTACAAAATTCCGAGGCTGGATACATAAATGTGGCTTCTCTGAAAGAGGTACACAACATACAAGAACAAAACCAAAAATCAGAACTATAAAATCACTGGTGTCTAAAACTATACTGATCAAAACTGCTAACTTAAAACTTGGACACAGAGACGGGCCATGACATGGAAAAGAGTTACCATAGAGTTACCATCCCCACACCACATCAACCAGGAGTCTTCAAAATTGCTGATAAATTCATTAAAGCAGTTCTAAAAATTGATTTCTCAAGTTTCTTTAATATTTTCAAATGCCTTGTATTGATCACTATATTGACTACAGTTGAATCCTTTAATTTGATTTCTTTTGAACAGAATATACACATCATTAGTTTAGCATTCTTTCCCATTATCATGGGTATTTTTCTTATTTTTTAAAAAAGTAAAAACAGTACTCTCACAGCAATCTGAAATAAAAATAAATTAAAAGTTTAATCACACTAAAGCAAATATTCTTTATTTAAAAACTCTCCTATAATCCTACAATTTTTTTTTTTTTAACACAGTCTCTCCTGGGCTAAAGTTTTATGGCTTCATTTTAGCTCACAGGAACCTTAAAATCTGGGCTCAAGCAATCTTCTTGATTCAGTCCCCTGAATAGCTGGGACTATAGGTGTGTGCCACCACACAGCTAAATTTTCTACTTTTAATAGAGATGGGGGGCAGTGCCAGTAGCTCAGTGGGTAGGGCGCCAGCCACATACACCGAGGCTGGCGGGTTCCAACCCTCCCCAGGCCAGCTAAACAACAATGACAACTGCAACAACAACAACAGAAAGAAAACAGCCAGGTGTTGTGATGGGCATCTGTAGTCCCAGTTACATGGGAGGCTGAGGCAAGAGAATTGCTTATGCCCAAGAGTTTGAGGTTGCTGTGAGCTGTGATGCCATAGTACTCTACCAAGGGTGACCACTTGAGACTCTGTTTCAGTAAAAAAAAAAAAAAAAAAAGTAGAGATGGGATCTTGCTTTGCTGAGGCTGGTCTCAACCTCCTTACCTTAAGCCATCCTCCTACCTTGGCCTCCCAGAGTGCTGGGATTACACGCATGAGCTATCAACAATTTTTTTTTCTAAAAAATGTAAAGGGTAGATTTTTTTTGTTGCAAGGATAAATTGTATTATGCAGAATAGGGCTTTCAGTGTGTCTGTCACCATGATAGTGTACATTGTACTCAATAGGTAGATTTTTATCCTTTACCACCTTTCTACCCTCCACCCTTATTAGTTTTCAATGTCCGTTACACCACTTTATGACTATATATAGCCCTTGTTTAGCTCCTCCTTAAAAGTGAGAGCATGTATTTGTTTTTCCTTCAATCTTAATGCAACTATTTTCATTTTAGGGTTATTCCCTTTTGCTTCTTATTCAAATACATATATTCTAAATGGTTATTAGCATATTATATTCATTTTCATACTCTGATTTTTAATTTACTATACCACAAAAACATTTTCACTACCCACATGATAGTCTATCATGTTTATGTTCTATAAATTACTTAACTTCCCATTTCATATTTAAGTTGTTTTCACTTTTCACTGTTTAAGATTATGCTGTGGTAAAGGTCTTTTTTTTTGAGACAGAGTCTCACTATGTTGCCCTTCGTTACAGTGCTGTGGCATCACAGCTCACAGCAACCTCAAAATCTTGGGCTTAAGTGATTCTCTTGCCTCAGCCTCCCAAGTAGCTGGGACCATAGGACCGTAGGACCATACCACCTGACTATTTTTTGTTGCAGTTATCATTGTTGGTTAGCTGGCCTGGGCCAGTTTCGAACCCTCCAACTTAGGTGTATGTGGCTGGTGCTGTAACCACTGTGCTACAGGCACCAAGCTGAAGGTCTTTTTTTTTTTTTTTAATGAAATGAACCATTTTTTAATTTTTTTTGTTTATTTTCTGTAATTTTTGGCCAGGGCCAGTTTTGAACACACCACCTCTGGTATATGGGGCCGGCACCCTACTCCTTGAACCTCAGGAACCACCCGAGCTGAAGGTCTATACATGTAGTTCATCTCTTGAATTACTCCAAAAAAAAAATTTTGCAGGGTTGGCCTGAATTAAAGGATATGAACATTAATATGGCTTTGGTAGCTCACTTGTCACATTGCTTTTAAAAAGGGCTGTGCCAAAAATAAGAAAATTTCAGTAGTCAACTTTAATCAACCTCAAACTCCTTTTTTTTTTTTTTTTTTTTTGAGACAGGAGACTCAAGCTGTTCCCCTGGGTAGAGTGCTGTAGCATCACAGCTCACAGCAACCTCCAACTCCTAGGCTCAAGCAAGTCTCCTGCCTCCATCTCCCGAGTAGCTGGGACCACAAGCACCAGCCACAACGCCCGGCTATATTTTTTGGTGCATTGTTGTTTTGCGGGCCCGGGCTGGATTCGAACCCACCACCTTAGATGTATGTGGCTGGCGCCTTAGCCACTTGAGCCACAGGCGCCGAGCCAACCTCCAACTTCTTGAGCCATAAAATGGTAACTATAATAGTGTTTTTCCCATAGGGTTATGAGAGCCCAATGAAATGAAGAATGTAAATTATTTAGTACTTAGCAACTGCTTAATAAACAGTATCTATCATTTATTTTCACAGAGCAATTTCTGGATGTACAATGTTTTTCACAACCTCATCAACATTAGATATTCAATTTTAAAGATTTATTCTATCACTTAGGCTAGAGTGCAGTGGCACAATCATAGCTCACTGTAACCTTGAACTCCTGAGCTCAAGTGATCCCAGTTCTGCTGGGATTACAGGCATGAGCCACCCTTCCCAGCGCTGGAAATAATAGCTATTGTATTGAATGCATGCTCTTATCCTCAGCCTTGCCCAACGTTATCTTCTTTCATTAAACTGGTTAAAGCTATTTGCTGAATGCCTACATTCAAAGTACTATTCATTAGTAGGCACTGCAGCTACAGCGGTGAACAAAACAGACTAGAAGAGTCTCTGCTTTCATGGAGTTCATATGCTATAAGGGAATAAAGTACATGTGTGTGTGGCAGGGAATGAGAGGTGTGGCCAGACCACATAAGATAATTTGGGGAGTGGCATGACAAAAACAAACCAGTGATCTGAGTGACCAAGGGCAACTTTAGATTGGGAACAGTGTTCCCCTGAGGAGGTGACGTCTGGCTGAGCCCAAAACTACAACGAGCATGCCTCCTCCCTCTCCTATTAAAATCTGGAAGAAAAGTATTTTAGATAGAGGTACTGTAACACCTATTTCCAAGGCCCCAAAAAGAGTAGCGATCTCAATCTCGAGGAACAGAAAAGACAGCGTATATACAGTAATCAAGGGTGAGTGTACAAGATGAGGCCAGGTAGGAGGTAGCCAGATTAATGCACTGTAGGACTTAGAATGTAAAGAATTGGATTTTATTCTAAATATGGGAAGCCAAGAATGATTTAAAAGCTTTAGCTGTCTGTGGGGAAGGAATCGATGATAAAACTGGAAGCTTGTGGCATAACGAAACATTCTAATGTCCTGACTTCAAAAAAGGGATAAGTATTTACTGAGCAAGCCGATGTTCCAAATTATTCTAAACGTCGAGGATGAATAAACTATAGAGTTCACCGACTAGTAAGCAGGAATAAATAGCACGTGTGATGGTTTATAAGGCTTAGCTGCAAGAGCCGGTAAATAACCTTGGTTACTGCCAAACGCCCTAGCTGGACTGCACTTAATACAGCTATGCGTGGGGTGCCTATTGACTTTGAACAAAAGGATGCCCAGGATCCCCTTCTCCTTACTGCATTGTCCACAACCCGGAGCCTGACTGCAGCAGCCAGAGGGCTCATCACAGACGGACCAAGCTTCCGGAGGCGGGACCCGGCCTCGCTCGGCTTCTACTGCGCCTGCGCCCGGACGAGCCACACCTCCTCTCTTTTCCCCCGGGCTGCGTTTAGGTTCGCCGGAACTCCGTGCTCCCGCCTTCTGCTTCCGGTTTGGAGCCATGGCGGTGGCAAATTCTAGCCCTGTCAACCCCGTAGTGTTCTTTGATGTCAGCATTGGTGGCCAGGTAAGATCTAGGCGGCACACAGACCCGCGCCGAAGGGGCGCTGTACGAAGCTAGGCAGGCAGAGGACTCGGAAAGACAGAAAATAAAATTGCGCCAGAACCTAACGACCTTCTGGGCGGGGGGGTGGCTGGAAGGAGGAGTCCTGTCCATCCTAGCACCAGGCATCTGGAGAAACTGGGTGGAAAGAAAGGTTAGACTAGGGGGATGGAAGTGGGAGATACCGAGTGGCGCGGGGGGTGGTTTAACCCGTCTTGCGCCCTGCACTGTCTTCGGCCGGGCTTTCTGACTGTCTCTGGCTGATTGCAGGAAGTTGGCCGCATGAAAATCGAGCTCTTTGCAGACGTTGTGCCTAAAACAGCAGAGAACTTTAGGTAAGGAAATGCTCCAGCACTGCTGTATTAGCCGAGCAGAAGCAGGACCCCAGTCAGCCCTGGAATCGTCTGTGTGCCTTTGTCCATCCATTCACTGTCCTGGAGATTTGTTCCTGTGGGTATTGCTCTGTCTGAATGATTACCGTTTTGTTTGTTCCCGTGTTAGTTTATGCTGTTAGTTCGTATGTCTGCGTGTCTGGATATCTGGTTCGAATAGTGGACTTCTTGGCTCCAGTTTCGGTACTCTCCCCTCCTTAGAGATGCTCCCCAGCTTGATATATCATGACTGAATCGTTTACTCTTTTTCCTTTCAGACAATTCTGCACTGGAGAATTCAGGTCAGTTTCAGATGCCTTTGACTTTTTTGCCTACTCTGAGGGATATCCTGGAGCTGTAGTGAGGGTATTGGGAAACCACCCACAGTCCTTGAATGATTGCTGGCGTCATTGTTAGAAGGTAGTACCCCAGGGGTCTATCCTTAGTTCATTTGCCTTCTTTATGTCTCCTCTTGACTATCTCTAGGAGAGTCCCTTTGGTTCCAGTGTGTTGTAACTGGAAAAGCCTGTGATTAGCTGTCATCATGCCAAGTGTCTTTCTTTTTTTAGAAAAGATGGGGTTCCAATAGGATACAAAGGGAGCACCTTCCACAGGTAAGGCTTTTGGGTAAGCCATCCTGGGGGCTTTCAGGAATACTTCCTTGTGGGATAAGGTGCTAAAGAGGAAAATAAAACTAGAGGATAGTTCTTAGATTTTAAGAAGAAATGTTTTTGTGGACTCAGCAACTGACTTGAAGATTTAAATGTTTTAACTCTGCTTATACTTTCCCACTTATTTACTTATTTATTTCTTGAGACAGAGTCTTGCCTTGTTGCCTTGGTAGAGTCCAGTGGCCCAATCGTAGCTCACAACAACCTCAAACTACTGGGCTCAAGTGATCCTCTTGCCTCAGCCTCCCAAGTAGCTGAAACTACAGGCCTGCAACTCAAAATTTGGCTAATTTTTCTTTACTTTTCTTTTTTTTAAGACAGAGTCTCATGCCCTGGGTAAAGTACCATGGCATCATAGCTCAGAGCAACCTTATACTGTTGGGTTCAAGTGATCCTCTTGCCTCACCTCCTGAGTAGCTGGGACTACAGGCACCCACCACAACACCTGGCTATTTTTTTTTTTTTTTTTTTTTTTTTTGAGACAGAGCCTCAAGCTGTCCCCCTGGGCAGAGTGCCATGGCATTACAGCTCACAGCAACCTCCAACTCCTGGGCTCAAGCGAGTCTCCTGCCTCCGCCTCCCAAGTAGCTGGGACCACAGGCGCCCGCCACAACGCCCGGCTATTTTTTGGTTGCAGCCATCATTGTTGTTTGGCGGGTCCGGGCTGGGGATTCGAACCCGCCACCTTAGGTGTACGTGGCTGGCGCCTTAGCCGGTTGAGCTATAGGCGCCGAGCCACACCTGGCTATTTTTAAAGAAAGGTTCTCCGTCTTGCATAGGCTGGTGTCAAACTAATGAGCTTAAACAATCTACCTATCTTGGCTTCCCAGAATGCTAGGATTATAGGCACGAGCTGCTGCTCCTGTCCTAAATTTTCTTTTCTTTTCTTTTCTTTTTTTTTTTTTTTTTTTTAAGAGACAGAGTCTTACTTTGCAGCCCTCGGTAGAGTCTTGTGGTGTCACAGCTCACAGCAGCATCCAGCTCTTGGGCTTAGGCAATTCTCTTGCCTCAGTCTCCCAAGTAGCTGGGACTACAGGCACCACAACAGCAGGCTATATTTTTGTTGCAGTTTGGCCAGGCCAGATTCGAACCCACCACTTTTGGTATACGGGGCCAGCGCCCTGCTCGCTGAGCCACAGGCCCCTCCTGTTTTTGTTTTCGTTTTTTGTTTTTTGTTTTGAGACAGAGTCTCACTTTGTTGCCCTCAGTAGAGTGCTGTGGCTTTTATAGCTCACAGGCACCTCTAACTCTTGGGCTTAAGCAATTCTCTTGCCTCAGCCTCCCAATAGCTGGGACTACAGGCACCTGCCACAACACTTGGTTCATTTATTTATTTATTTATTTATTTAGAAACAGAGTCTTACCCTGTTGCCCTCGGTAGAGTGCCACGGTGTCATAGTCACAGCAACCTCCAACTCTTGGGCTTAGGCAATTCTCTTGCCTCAGCCTCCCAAGTAGCTGGGATTACAGTCGCCTGCCACAATACCTGGCTATTTTTTGTTGCAGTTTGGCTGAGGCTGGGTTTGAACTTGTCACCTTCGGTATATGGGTCCAGCGCCCTACCTATGAAGCCACAGGTGCTGCCCCTGGCCTAAATTTTCTATTTTTAATAGAGATGGGGCCTCACTTTGCTCAGGCTGCTCTGGAACTCCTGACCTCAAGCAATTCTCCTGCCTCAGCCTCCCAGAGTGCTAGGGTTAGCGAAAGAAGCAACCTATCATTTCAGTATCCTGTCTTTTTCATGCCCCCATTTGTCTGACTGTAGATTAAATAAAAATATAGTTGTAGTCCTTAAGTACATATAATATATCCTGCTAGTTGATATTTATAGCTAGTTCCTAAAATGACCATACATGATTGTTTTAGGATAATCATACTCCTTGGGTCTACTGGTAGTGGAGTGTGGGAATGCTTAGCCTAATTTCAATATAGAATCCTCCTTATTGCCTCACATGGTTACATGGTCAATAACAATGTTAGCACATAACTATATCAAGACTTTTAAGCTATGGTGTCTCATTCTTAGCAACGCTCCTGTGAGGTAGTATGTGTTACTGTCTGCATTCTACAAAAGAGGAAACAGAGACTAAGGAAGGTTAAAAATCCTCTCTAGAGGCTCAGTGCCTATTGCTCAGTGGTTAGGGCACTGGCCATATACACCAGGGCTGGTGGGTTTGAACCTGACTCTGGCCTGCTAAAACAAAAAAGATGACTACCAACAACAACAAAAATAGCCAGGCACTGTGGCAGGTACCTGTAGTCTCAGTAACTTGGGAGGCTGAGCCAAGAGAATTACTTAAGCCCAAGAGTTTGAGGTTGCTGTGAGCTATGACGCCATGGCATTCTACCAAGTGCAACATAGTGAGACTGTCTCAAAAAAAAAAAAAAAAAAATCCTCTCTAGAGATAATAGACAAGTTATTGAGCCTTTATATGAATAGCAATCCATTTCACATATACTCTCCGTAGTTTTTTTTTTTTTGAGACAGAGTCTGGTAGAACGCTGTGGCATTCGTAACTCATAAACACCTCAAACTCTTGGGCTTCCAACTACTTGGGACTATAAGTGGCCAGCCACCCACAATGCCTGGCTATTTTTAGAGATGGGGTCTCACTCTGGCTCAGGCAAGTAACGAATCTGTGAGCTCAGGCAATCCACCCGCCTCAGCCTCCTAGAGTGCTAGAATTACAGGCTTGACCCACCATGCCCAGCCTATGTTCTATAGTTCTTTAACACAAAATATACACCAAGTCCTTGACATGCCACCTTCTTTGGTGAGTATTTTATTAATTCATCCTGTAAGCTTAGTTTTAGCTGCTTGTTTATGTTCCTATTCAGCTACTAGATCACACACTGAGACTAACTATAAAATACCATTATTTACAATTGAAACTGTTTTGTATGGTTAATAATCCTCTCAGCCTGATCATGCCAGGAAAGGATAATCATTTTATAAGCCAAAGTAATAAACAGTATACTTTGCAATCACTGTTAATTTGTTACTACAGTGACAAAGTCAATTGCTTTTCTAAACCTTAGAATGAATCTTCTCTCAGGCTTCTTTGCTGTCTGTTCCAGGGTTATAAAGGATTTCATGATTCAGGGTGGTGATTTTGTTAATGTAAGTATTAGTCCTTTCCTATCAAAGACCTATTGGTTTAGTTTTGTTGTTATTGCTGCTCCTGCTATTTTCATTACTGGGTTTCAAGGACCCAGTCTTGAGGCTTAAAAACAAATTTGGGCTCGGCGCCTATAGCTCAACCGGCTAAGGCGCCAGCCACGTACACCTAAGGTGGCGGGTTCGGATCCCCAGCCCGGACCCGCCAAACAACA
>NW_003852539.1:478600-482007 GCF_000181295.1 Otolemur garnettii | reverse complement strand
GAGTTGGAGGTTGCTGTGAGCTGTAATGCCATGGCACTCTACCCAGGGGGAAAGCTTGAGGCTCTGTCTCAAAAAAAAAAAAAAAAAAAAAAAAACAAATTTGATGGTGATGGGACAGTCCTTTAGAGTTGCTGGCTACAACTGACTGTACCATTAGGTAATAGACATTAGCACTTTGATTGTGTCTTTAACTTCCACTGGTCCAGACCTCAGCCTTTTAGTGCTAGCAGCTAGACTTTCTATCATACCTATAGATAGACTGTGACAGACTTGCACTATTTAGTCATATGAAACTAAACATATGAAATTAGCTACAATTTGCTTTTTCAGAATAGAGGTAAGTCTTTTTCCAGTAAGTCTAATGCTTATGTCCTATTTTCCTTTTCACTTCTGGTTTCATCATACCTGGAAGGCTGAGGGGTTTTGTTGTTGTTGTTGGATTTTTTTTTTGAGACAGAGCTCAAGCTGTCGTCCTGGGCAGAGTGCCGTGGCATCACAGCTCACAGCAACCTCAAACTCCTGGGCTTAAGTGATTCTCTTGCCTCAGCCTCCCAAGTAGCTGGGACTACAGGCACCCACCACAACGCCCTGCTATTTTTTGGTTGCAGTTGTCACTGTTGTTTTGCAGGCCCAGGCTGGATTCAAACCCGCCAGCTCTGGTGTATGTGGCTGGCGCCTTAGTTGCTTGAGCTACAGGCACCAAGTCCAAGGCTGAGTTTTTAATACTAAATTGATTAGTAAGCAAGTCAGGGCAAGAGAGGTAGATAGTTCTGGAGGGATGTATGCCGTATTCGCTGGGAGAGCCCACTGGAATTATTCTTAACTGCTAACCATGACTTTCTTGTGAGTAGGCTGTGTCCCATATATCAAGCCTTTCTCCCTATCTCAACCTTGGAGAATGCTGAATAAACCATATTTTTTCTTTCTTAAACCTTCTTTTGTCCTTACCTATTCACTTCTGTGTATGGTCTTTCGTGTTTTTTGATTTTTTTGCAGTTTTTGGCCAGGGCTGGGTTTGAACCTGCCACCTCTCGCATATGGGGCCAGTGCCCTACTCCTTAAGCCACAGTCACTGCCCTGTATGGTCTCTCTTTTTTATTTTTTTGAGACAGAGCCTCAAGCTGTCCCCCTAGCTAGAGTGCCATGGCATCACAGCTCACAGCAACCTCCAACTCCTGGGCTCAAGCGAGTCTCCTGCCTCAGCCTCCCAAGTAGCTGGGACCACAGGCGCCTGCCACAACGCCCGGCTATTTTTTGGTTGCAGCCATCATTGTTGTTTTGGCGGCCTGGGCTGGATTCAAACCGGTCACCTTAGGTGTATGTGGCTGGCGCCTTAGCTGCTTGAGTCACAGGCACCGAGCCTGGTCTCTCTTTAGTGTTATTATTACCATTTGGGTTAGTCATGTTGCTGTGTTCTTGGATCTGGGAGACATTTATTTTCCTTTATATGCGTCACTCCCTTTTAGTATGACACGGATGAGTTTTTAAGACCTCTATTTCCTATCTTATGTAGGGTTGCACAGTGAAAGGCTTTAAGCTGAATCATGCTTTCACATAAGTTTTCTTTCATTCACATGGTATTGGAAAATGGGGAAATGTCACCCAAAAAAACTGGAGGTTTTGTTTTGTTTTGTTTTGTTTTATTAAGATAGAGTCTCAAGCTATTACCCTGTGTAGAATGCTGTGGAGTCTTATCTCATAGCAACCTCCAACTCTTGGGCTCAAGCAATCCTCTTGCCTCAGTTTTTTCTATTTTTAGTAGAGATAGGGTCTTGCTTTTTTGCTCAAGCTGGTCTCAAACTCATGAGCTCCAACAGTCCACCTGCTTCAGCCTCCCAGAATGCTAGGTAGCTGTGAGCCACTGCTCCCGGTCTTGTTTTCTCTTTAAAAAATGAAAACCAAATTGCACCAACAACAACAAAAAAAAAAAAAAAAGAAAGAAAACTAGGGGTATACAAGGCCTGCATTTCTCATGGAGTGACAATTGGTTGGAATCAAGTAACTGGACTCTTTAGACTGTATCCTTGCCATTTTACCACAGTCCCCACTACTTGCTTTACTTATGTATTTTTTTATTTCAGGTTAATATGAGGGTACAAACAACCCGGTCACAATATTTGAATTTGTTAGGTAGAGTCCCTCTTGTAGATGTATTTACTAGCTTTACTTATTTATGTCACCTATTTCTGTAGTCATTTAAGTTTACAACCCCTAGCCACAATGATTGGCAAGTGGGGCTTATTAGCTAATAAGAAGGGCTGAGAAACTCTTCTTTCCCTTCTTCCCACAGGCTTCTGTATTGCCTGATTGTCTTACAAGGGCAGGATCAACTTTTTTTTTTTTTTTTTATGTGGAGACAGAGTCTCACTACCTCGCCCTTGGTAGAGTGCTATGATGTCACAGCTCACAGCAACCTCAAACTCTTGGGCTCAAGCATCTCTTGCCTCAGCCTCCCAAGTAGCTGGGACTACAGGAGCCTGCCACTTTTTTTTTTTGGTTGCAGTTGTCGTTGTTTAGCTAGCCCAGGCCAGGTTTGAACCTGCCACCCTCAGTGTATGTGGCAGGTGCCATAACCACTGTGCTACAGGTGCTGAGCCAGGGCTAACTTCTTTTTTTTTTTTTTGCAGTTTTTGGCTGGGGCTGGGTTTGAGCCCGCCACCTCCAGCTAATGGGGCCAGCACTCTGCTCCTTTAAGCCGCAGGTGCTACCCCCAGGACCAACTTCTTATTGGTCTTTGACCTAGGTACATCTAATCACTTATTGATAGCTCCAGGGTTAGACAATAGTTGCTCATATGGAGGCTGAGTTGTCAGAGCTATTGCTTAGAGCTTCCCTCAGGGAAGACAGAATGAGCAAGAGGCAGAGGAAGCAGGATTTGAGACTAAGAATATTCAAATACATCACTGACTAAATCACCCTCACCTCTCAAGTAATAATACTATTGGCATGCTGGTTTATAGCCGCTGGTATTAGTATATGTATATATGTTTATATATGTATGTGTATATATATATAAATATGTTTTTTTTTTTTTTGAGACAGAGTCTCACTATGTCACCCTCGGTAGAGTGCCATGGGTCACAGCTCACAGCAACCTCCAACTCTTTGACTTTAAGAGATTCTCTTGCCTCAGCCTCCCATGTAGCTGGGACTACAAGTTCCCACCACAACACATGGCTATTTTTTGTTGCAGTTGTCATTGTTGTTTAGGTGGCCTGGGCCAGGTTTGAACCTGCCAGATGCTGTAACCACTGTGCTATGGGCACTGAGCCTGTTTATATAATTTTTTTTTTTGACACAGGGTCTCACTCTGTCGCCCTTGGTAGAGTGCTATGGCATCACAGCTCACAGCAACCTCAAACTCTTGGGCTTAAACAATTCTCTTGCCTCAGCCTCCCAAGTAGTTG
>NW_003852539.1:476429-477819 GCF_000181295.1 Otolemur garnettii | reverse complement strand
AAAAAAAAAAAAAAAAAAGAATTCTATTTTTCTATTTATGATATTCCATTATAAATGTTATCAATTTATTTGATCAATCCACTATAGTTGAAAATTTGAGTTGCTTTCCATTTTTTATTCTAATTATTTTCTCTACTCTTGGTTCATGGAGAAATTGGAAATGAGCTTATTTTTTCTTCTTTCTCACATGAAGGAAGTTAATAATATAAGTTATAATAAATAACTTTTAATATATATTATATTAATATATATGATAGCTTATTTGACTTTATATAGTACCATATTGTTTGCAAAGTGCTTTTCACAGGCACTATCTAATCAAATCTTCATAACAACTAGAAAGAGTATAATTTTATCCTTACTTGCTAGATGATGCTAAGAGATTGAGGCTAAGAGATAGGAAATAACTCTTTCAGCTTCTAAATAATAGATCTGGAACTCAGGTCTAGATCTTTCCACTATACAAACTTAGTTTTATTTGATAATTTTTAGCCAAATAAATGTTTGAGCTTTAACAGTTTTCCTTTCTTCTCTGGCTTGTATTAATCCCCTTTGGTAGCCTTTGCCTCCAAAAGGGTCCCTTAATTATACCCTGGGTTAGTGTTTTCCCTTTCTACCGTATACTTCCTCTTTATTTTTATTTATTTATTTATTTTGAGACAGAGTCTCACTGTGTCACTCTGGGTAGAGTCCCATGGTGTCACAGCTCACAGCAACCTCCAACTCTTGGGCTTAAGTGATTCTTTTGCCTCAGCCTACCCTCCCAAGTAGCTGGAACTACAGGTGCCCACCACAGTGGCCTGGCTATTTTTTGGTTGTAGTTGCCATTGTTGTTTGGCAGGCCTGAGCTAGATTCAGATCCACCAGCTCCAGTGTATGTGGCTGGCGCGCGTCCTAGCCGCTGAGCTACAGGCTCTGAGCTACAGGCGCTGAGCCTACACTTCCTCTTTAACATGCACTCATTCTCTTTAATAATGGGCTAGGGAAGATGAATCTTTTTGGCACCGCTCAACATCACCTTTAAACCTCAGGGATTCTAAGGTACTGTAAAAACAGTTTGGGTCTTTTTTTTTTTTTTTTTTTGAGACAGTCTCCAGCTATCCTGGGTACAGTGCCATGGCATCACAGCTCACAGCGTAGTTGAGACTGTAGGCGCCTGCCACAATGCCTGCCTATTTTTTGGTTGTAGTTGTCATTATTGTTTGGCAGGCCTGGGCTGGATTTGAACCGCTTGAGCCAAAGTTGCCGAGCCTATAATTTTTAACTTAAGATCATGCATGTGTTTTAGTTGTTTTGTACTTAATGATTATCCTTTGTCATGTCTGCTTCTTAAACTTGCTTTCCAGTAGTTACTGAATATTCCATTAAGAATTCTATTTTTCGGCTCGGC
>NW_003852539.1:467023-476196 GCF_000181295.1 Otolemur garnettii | reverse complement strand
AAAAAAAAAAAAAAAAAGACTTTGGTTTGCTCAATTTAAAAATGAGGAAGGTGAAGATCTGTATTCCACAGGGTTATTGGAAGAGCACAAAGATCACACAGATAAAGCTAATATAAGCAAAAATTGAGAATTTATGATCAGATACGTATTTCCATATATCTCTGTTTCTGTAGTGCTCTTTACACATGTATACTATGTACTCTCTGTTCTCCTGCCCGCCCTGGAGAATAAAGTCACCTCCAGCTTCCAGGTTTACATGATACAAATTCAACCTCAAAGAGAGCGTCTTTCCCACTGCTAGACTCCCAGAGAGGGAACTCTAGTTGGCCCAGTGTGAATTAGGCATCCTTCCCTGTATCAGTCAACTTTGAGCAGGAGAATGGGGTCATGTTATACAGACCAGAGGCGCTTACCCATTCTAGTTTGAGGGAGTGGGGTGGTAGTCACTTAAATGGGTACTTTTATGTGACTACAGGCATGAGAGTCTTTGGGAATGGCAGGGATTATGTCTGTGATCAATGTGTTGCTACTGTTCCCTGCTTTGCTGTGCCTTAATCTATATTTCTAGAGGCCCAGCTGGGACCTATTCAATCTGTGAGATGCCCTGGGTAGACTTGTAGGCTGCAGGCACCTTGTATGAGGCTTGCTTTGATTGCAGGGGAGGGACAAATCTGTGTGGCTTCCAAAGTGATCAACAAGAGTAAAAGCAGACTTAAAAAACTAAGCTTTAGGTTCAACCACAGTGTCTTTCTCTGGTTTCCAGGGAGGCTGGCACTCCAAATCACTAATACTTCCCTTCTGTCTATTCAGGGAGATGGTACTGGAGTTGCCAGTATTTACCGGGGGCCATTTGCAGATGAAAATTTTAAACTTAGACACTCTGCTCCAGGCCTGCTTTCCATGGTAAGTGAGATCCAATCAAGATTTTGGGTTAGACTTACAGCCACCTAGTTTCTGGGTCCTTCTTGAGGCCCAGTGCTGTCTCTTGGGATGGAAGCAAATGCTTTTCTTCTCTTGCTTAGCCTAGGGTTCCCCTCTGCCACCACCTTCCTCAGATTGATTTGCTTTTGTTAGACAAGATACACTAACAGGCTGAGAAACTAAAACTGAGCTCTGATTTGTGCTTCCTAGCCTGTGTTTGAGACAGGATGTGTGGCTGGGCATTCACACTTAACTGCTCAAAGTATACCAGTCGTGCTTTCAAGTCCAGTGTTCCCCTGCTCATCACCCCCACTTGACATGATTCACTCAGAACACCCGACCACTCACACTGCCTACTAGCTGTGCACTGGCTTCTCCTTGCACACTGCTCCCAGCACCCTTTCCCTGACTCACACATCTCACTCCACACACAGCCACCCTGCCCTTCTCACTTTTGTCCCTTTATCTACGCCACCTCTGCACACATCCTCTTACCCCTCACTCCTCCTTTTCCACCCTCTTTGCTTCCCTCATTCTCCAGTCCTCTAAATTTCCTACTTCTATCACCCACTGCCCTCTGTCAGTGCTCCAACTCTTACTTCAGAAGACTCATTGTTTACTCTTCCACTCACATGCTCAGGCATTTGTTGAGTAAAGATTTGTTCAAAGCCACTGTTTTTCCCACCTTATGGTAAGGAATAAGAATACAGAAGTTATCCCTGCCCTCGTGATACTTAACATTGAACAGGGGAAACACACATGTAAACCAACCAGTCCAGTGTAGGGTAACATGTGCCATCACTGTATTACGGCAAGGGCCCTTCAGTGGATGTAAAGGATTGTGAGGGCCCAGGGAAATGAGGCATGCTGCTGGAGAAGCCTTCACAGAGGAGGGGACATTTGGGTTCTTAGAGGAATTCTATACTAGATGAGGTAAAAAAGAGCACTTCACGTCCAGTTAACAGGCTGTGCAAAGATCTACAGCCACGAAATAGCAGGTAGCACGTTCAGGGAACAGAATGTGACTAAGGTGATGAGAACATAGAATGTATATGGGAAGGAATGGCTGGTAGAAACAATGAGAGAAGCAAGCAGACAAAACTCCTGAAAGGCTTTATATGCCAGAATAAGGACAAGGTGTGTGGACTTTCTTTTATACCTTATGGAGAGCCATGCTACACATTTCTGAGCAGGGTTGAGCAGTGCTGTGTTTTAGAATGAAGACCCTGACTGCAGTGTGAGTGGCAGATGGGGATGGAGAGTCTGGGGCAAGGATGCCATTTAGGAGGTTGTAGTAATAATAGGGTGAGATGAATAACCCCCCATTTGGGAAAGTCAGGCTGGGCCAGTGCAGGTAAAGGGTGCAGAAGCAGCAGTTTAGTGGGGCTCATGTCTTTACCATGAGCATTAGAAGCCCTCATGTTCATGTCACAGTGTTAGCCTCTATGGAGAAGTCAGAAAAATGGAAGGAAGCCCTGGTCTCTGCCCCAGACATCCATCCCCTGCAGGCTGGCACTGGTTAACCTGTGCTGTCACATACCTTGTAGCATTATTGCTTTTGCTTTCATCTTCTACTAAATCACGAGTTCTTCAAGGGCAGAGACTGGCCTTATTACCTAACAGAGAAAGTCTGCTGAGCACATGTTGATGAATGACTGAGTAATAACCAGAACAATTGCTGATGTTTATTGAATACTTATTCAATAAGCTCCTAATAATGTATTAATTCATTTTGATATTCTCAACATCCTTTTGAGATAGGAATAAATAATGAAACTGAGGCACAGAGACATTACATGCCTAAACTGAGGTCACACAGTGGTGGGGCTGGGGTTCAAGCTAGGTCACCTGGCTCCAGGGTTTATTCCATGCACATAAGGTAAACTACCACAAAGAATGAACAAATGAGTGCCTAAGGGCTGGGAGTGTCCTCAAGGTATAAAAACATATATGACTGTTTTGTGTGCCTGCCTGCTAATAAATGATTATACATGAGCAGGAAAAAAGGAAAACAAAAAATGAAAAATAAAGATAAACAGAATGAATTGGGTCCTTGGGAGTTCTGTTACTTGTTCCAAAGCATGGGCCTCCTCTGGCCAGCTGAGGTAGTCCCTTACTATTATATATGACATGTTCTTGAATACATGCAAAAAAAAAAAAAAAAAAAACACTTACATGGGGGTGTTTCTGAAGTATGATATAAAATCCCTAATCAGAGGTCACACCTGGCTAGACATTGTCTTTAATGTATTTCTAGTATTTCATATAAACATTTTTTTCCTTCACAATTAATCACAGTCAAACTGCTTAAATCTAACAGCATTTGATTAAGGCTAGTGATGGATCTAATATAGTTTTGTCTCAGTAATATTAATTTTATGATACTTGTATTTACTGTAATAAAATATTAGTCTTTCAGTTCTCCGTCTTCTACAATAAAATATGTACATGGTTACACAGACACTGTTTTAAGGCAGTGACTGCTGAAACTTAACTTGGGTTTTTTTGTTTGTTTGTTTGTTTGTTTTTGAGACAGAGCCTCAAGCTGTCCCCCTGGGTAGAGTGCTGTGGCATCACAGCTCTCAGCAACCTCCAACTCCTGAGCTCAAGCGAGTCTCCTGCCTCAGCCTCCCCAGTAGCTGGGACCACAGGCACCCGCCACAACGCCCGGCTATTTTTTGGTTGCAGCCGTCGTTGTTTGGCGGGCCCGGGCTGGATTCGAACCCATCACCTTAGGTGTACGTGGCTGATGCCTTAGCCACTTGAGCCACAGGCGCTGAGCCAGCTTGGGTTTTTTTAATGTAAACAAATCTGGGCTTAAGGCCAGGTACAGTGGCTCAGGCCCATAATCTCAGCATATCAAGAGGCCAGGGCAGGAAGATCACTTGAGGCCAGGAGTTTGAGACCAGCTGGGCAACATAACAAGACCTCATCTCTTCAAAAGGTAAAAAAAAAAATTAGCCAGGTGTTGTGATAAGTGTCTGTAGTCCCAGCTACTTGGGAGGCTGAGGCAGGAGGATCCCTTGAGTCTAGTTTGAGGCTGCAGTAAGCTATGATCATGCCACTGCACTCCAGCCTAGACAACAGAGTGAGACCCCGTCTCTTAAAAAAAAGAAAAGTCTTTTTTCAGGTCTGGGTTTAGCAAATTAATTACAGGTTAGTGGTATCAGTATAAAATGTACAAAAGTAGACTTCATATGAAAATAAAATTTGCTAAATATCACTTGGCATTGTTATTGTATACTTTTCTTTCATAATATATTATTAAATATAATGCTGTAAAAATAATTTCAAGGAAGGAAAAAGGAAGAAATATGATTAGAGAGTTTCAGATTCTCAATTTAAAAACTTTTTCCTGCATTAAAAGGTTTTGGGAATAATTATAAATATGAATAACTATAAAACAAACATCATTGATGAAATGTTGTCTTTGTCCAGAATAGAACATGCATAGTAGCTCCTTATACTTTTTTTTTTTGAGATAGTCTTATTTTGTTGCCCTTGGTAGAGTGCTATTGCATCATAACTCACAGTAACCTCAAACTCTTATGCTCAAGTGATCTTGTTGCCTCATCCTCCCAAGAAGCTAGGACTATAGGCGCCTGCCACAACACCCAGCTATTTTTAGAGATGCGGTCTCACTCTGGCTCAGGTTGGTCTTGAACCTGTGAGCTCAGGCACTCCACTTACCTTGGCCTCCCAGGGTGCTAGGATTATAGGCGAAGGCCCAGCTTCTTAAACTTTCTTAATTTTTTTTTTTTTAGCCTCATTCTATTGCCCTCGCTAGCATGCAGTGGTGTCATCACAGCTTATAGCAAACTCAAACTCCTCCTGCCTCAGCATCTCCAGTAGCTGGGACTATAGGCATGTGCCACCATGCCCAGCTAATTTTTTCTATTTTTATAAGAATAGAGACAAGATCTCACTCTTTGTTGCTCAGGCTTGTCTCGAACTCCTGAGCTCAAGTGATCCTCTCGCCTCGGCCTCCCAGAGTGTGAGGATTATAGATAGGAACCACCATGCCTAGCCATCATCTTAAATTTTTTAAATTATTATTGTTAGAACACCTACATTGCCATTCAGACAAAACAGCTTATTGCATATACACAAAAGGCAGCAGGCCTTTTCTCAACTAGTAGCTAATTGGCAACTATAATCTAGTTTTAATTTTAGACCAACTATAGCAAGTTATGTCCCATAAACACTGTTCCCATTATAAAAATTCAGAGTGGAGGAGAAACTTATATTTATTAGAGAATCCAGCTCCTTGAAGGCAGGGGTTGTGTGTCCTGTCCATTTCTGTGTGCTTGGATCCTAGCTTAGGCCAAGACTCATAGGTGCTCAGTTAGGTCTGCTGAAAGAAAGGATGGGTGAATTAGGTTCCACGCTCTTCCTGGGAATCTTGCCCTTCACTTAAAAGGCCAGGGAAACTTACTGTAGGTATATTTGATTTTTATCAGGCAAACAGTGGTCCCAGTACAAATGGCTGTCAATTCTTTATCACCTGCTCTAAGTGCGATTGGCTGGATGGAAAGCATGTAGTGTTTGGTAAGTCCTGCTCCTACCCATTATCCAGGCCTCAGTCATCCAGGGTGGGACTTCCAGAGAAACAGTCCTCGAACTCTTTACCCAGCATGCTCAATAGATATACTGCTGTTTGTAGTAGTCGGGCAAGTGGAAATGGTGGAGAGGTGGGGAATGTGTGGTTAGAGACCTGAAGGGAAGCACAGAGGGGCCATCTGATACAGTATAGAACCACTTGGCTAATAAGTTTTTGGGGTTGAGGGACCCAGATGCTAACACTAAAGAAATGCCACAGAGGCAACATGTAACAGTGGGGCTTTGGAATCTCTTCAAGGTTCAGGCCCTAACTCTGCTACTTATGACCTGTGACCTGAATTTCAGTTTCCCAAAGTTAGTAAAAGGGTCTAATGAGATAACAGCTAAGAATGGGTGGGCACTGGAAGCTGGAAAATGCTCTGCAAATAAGAAGAATAAAGTCCAGCTCATACTCTTCCTATAGGAAAAATCATTGATGGACTTCTAGTGATGAGAAAGATTGAGGTAAGTCCTGCTTAGATTTCTTCCTCCTCAGCCATTCTGGCCTGGTCCTGTCTAACTAGTATTGAGGCAGAGAGGGGCTCCAGTTTGTTAGGCCCAGTCTTCATTGCCTCCAGTTTCACAGGTGGAGGGACCACCTGCTCCCATGTTTTCTTGGGCCCATAAGTTAGCCCTTCAGGCCTACACTGAAGTTTGGCCTCTGATGACCCTATAGTCTGCTTGATAAAGTTCTCAGCATTGCATTCAAGATCCTTCATGATCTGAGACCTGCATACCTCTCCCTGGACCCTTCTCATGCCATTGCTGTCTTCCACATTCCAATCACATCAGGCTGCTAGCTCTTCTTTAAATATGCCATATGGGCTTGGCGCCCATAGCTCAACCGGCTAAGGCGCCAGCCACGTACACCTAAGGTGGCAGGTTCGAATCCCCAGCCCGGACCCGCCAAACAACAATGACAGCTGCAACCAAAAAAAATAGCCGGGCGTTGTGGCGGGCGCCTGTGGTCCCAGCTACTTGGGAGGCGGAGGCAGGAGACTCGCTTGAGCCCAGGAGTTGGAGGTTGCTGTGAGCTGTAATGCCATGGCACTCTGCCCAGGGGGATAGCTTGAGGCTCTGTCTCAAAAAATAAATAAATAAATAAATAAATAAATATGCCATATGGCTCAGCACCTGTAGCTCAGTGGTTACGGTGCCAGCCACGTATACCAGCCAGAGCTGGCATGTTCGAGCCTGACCCAGGCCTGCTAAACAACGACAACTACAATTGGGCATTGTGGCAGGCACCTGTAGTCCTAGCTACTTGGGAGGCTGGGGAAAGTGAATCACCTGAGCCCAAGAGTTTGAGGTTGCTGTGAGCTATGATGCCATAGCACTCTACCAAGGGGAGACATAGTATAAAACTCTGTCTCAAAAATAAATAAATAAACAAATATGCCATACATATCCCTGCTTCTTGCTCTTTCCTGCCTCTGAGGAGAGAAAGTTAGTTGCTAAAGTTAGTAAGAGATAATAGTTGAGAATGAGTATGCTGTTTCTTTTGCCTGGAATGCTCCTTTTTCTTTTCCTCCTAGTGGGATCCCATTCATCCCTTCAAACCTAGATCAAATGTTCCCTCTTCTGCGAATCCTTCCCTGACTTCAGTACACAGCAATTTAGTTGCTTCATCTACCCTTTATCCAACTCTGCCTTACACACTTATTGTATTATTATATACGATCAGTTTGCGGTTTTCTAAGTGCTTTGCATTTTCTCTGTGCTCTGTGTCATGTTCCTCATCTATCTACCAAGATCTGAACTTGCACATCAGTCTTGAGTCCTGGGTTCTTGGCACAGGGCTAAGAGACATCAGTAAAGGAAGGTTCCATGAGAGAACAAGTAAGCACCTGAGTGGGTAAATCTCTGCTGTGCTTTCTCTCCTAGAATGTTCCCACAGGCCCCAACAATAAGCCCAAGCTGCCTGTGGTGATCTCACAGTGTGGGGAAATGTAGTCCCGACCAATAATGAACCAGGTAAGTGTATCTTTCTGCTATTTGGTTAGGAGTCAGACCACAGAAAAGGCAGCATGGTTTTGAATTTTAGTCTTAAAGACATGGGATTGAATCCATTTCCTCTTGTGTGACCTTAGAGAAGTTCACTTTGCTTCTCTGAGCCTGTTTCCTCATCTGTCAGATGAAGATACTGTAACATGATCCCTTAGGGTCATTGTAAGAATTAAAAGAGAAAGGGTTCGCTGGGCACCTGTAGCTCAAGCAGCTAAAGCGTAAGCCACATACACCAGAGCTGGCAGGTTTGAATCCAGCCTGGGCCTGCCAAACAACAATGACAACTACAACCAAAAAATGGCTAGGTGTTGTGGCAGGCACCTGTAGTCCCAGCTACTTGGGAGGCTGAGGTAAGAGAATTGCCTAAGGCCAGGAGTTTGAGGTTGTTGTGAGCTGTGATGCCACAGCACTCTACCCAGGGTGACAGCTTGAGGCTCTGTCTCAAAAAAGAAAGAGAAAGGATTATGAGAGCACTTTACTTTTCTATTGCTTTGTAGTATACAAAGTATCGACCTGAAAACCATTTACATAGTTTCTAACAGGACTCTCAGACTCCAGTTCCATTCATTAGTCCCACTAGAAAGACCTGGCTGCAGGCATGGGTAATTCTCCGCTAGACCTAACCTGGGCAGCCAAGAGGACCTGTCATGCCTTTCATCAGAACTGATGCTGCAGGGCTCAGTGAGTAGGGCGCCAGCCCCATATATCAAAGGTGGTGGGTTCAAACCCAGCCCCGGCTAAACTGCAACAAAAAAATAGCTGGGCATTGTGGCAGGTGCCTGTAGTCCCAGCTACTCAGGAGGCTGAGGCAGAAGTTGCTGTGAGCTGTGACACCACAGCACTCTACCAAGGCAGTAAAGTGAGACTCTGTCTCAATAAAAAAAAAAAAAAAAAGAACTGATGCTGCAGTTTCAGGCCCTGGCTCTGCAGTTGCCAGCCTCATCGGTGAATACCTCACATCTCACATCTCTCAGCCAGACTCACTTCCAACTCATACTTGCCACTGCCCACTGTGTGCTGGGCCACATGCTAGCTGTGCAGAAGGTGGCAAAGAATTGAAAAACGTTTTTACATTTCAGAAGCTCATGGGAAAAAAGACACATTCTCAGAGGTGATCTCTAATTATTTGAGTGACATTGCTAAGTGTTAGAAGAGTGAAAGGGAGAAAATCACTCCTAGCTAGGTGAGGGGTGGTGTGGTATTTTGTTTTCCTTTTTATTCTTTTTTTTTTCCTTTTCAAATCTACAGGAACCTTGGAAGATAGTGCATTGAACACCCATATACCCATATACCTTTCACCTAGATTCATTAATGATTAACATTCTTGTTTTATTATTTGCCTTGACTTTTTTCTTTCCTTTTTTCCATCCCCTCTCATTCCCATTCTCTCTCCTTCTCTCTCCTGCTCTTCTTCCATTCTTCCCTTTCCCTTTCCTCTCCTTCCCCCTTTCTTTCTCTCCTACTTTCCTTCTTTCTTCCTTTCTCTTCCTCTCTTTCCCATTTGGAAATTGCAGACCTTTTTTTGTTCTTGAACAGAGTCTTTCTGTTGCTCTGTCATTATGTGCCTCTTAGCTCACAGCAACCTCAAACACTTAGGCTCAAGGGATCCTCTTGTCTCAGCCTCTGGAGTAGCTGAGAATACAGGC
>NW_003852539.1:437252-465897 GCF_000181295.1 Otolemur garnettii | reverse complement strand
AAAAAAAAAAAAATCAAAACAAAACAAAACTGTGATATACATACAGGTTGAGCTTTTTTTTTTTAGACATTGTTTTACTATTGTCACCCTCGCTAGAGTACTGTGGCATCCCAGCTCACAGCAACCTCAAACTCTTGGGCGTAAGTGATTCTCTTGTCTCTGCCTCCTGAGTAGCTGGGACTACAGGCACACACCCACAACTCCAGGTTGTTTTTTTGTTGCAGTTGTCATTGTTTAGCAGGCCCAGGCTGGGTTTGAACCTACCAGCCTTGGTGTATGTGGCCAGTGCCTTAACCACTGTGCTATGGGTGCTGAGCCTAGGTTGAGCATTCATAATCCAAAAATCTGAAATCCAAAGTGCTCCAAACTCTGAAAACTTTGAGTACCAACATATCATCAAAAGTGTAAAATTTGGGCCAGGTGTCTCACACCTATAATCCCTGCACTTGGGAAGCCAGGGCGGGTGGATTGCCTGAGCTTACAGGTTTGAGACCAGCCTGAGCCAGAGCAAGACCTTGTCTCTAAAAATAGCTGGGTGTTGTGGCAGTTGCCTGTAGTCCCAGCTATTCAGGAGGCTGAGATAAGAGAATCCCTTTTTGTTTATCACCCTCAGTAGAGTGCCATGGCTTCACAGCACACACCAACCTCCAACTCCTAGGCTTAGGTGATTCTCTTGCTTCAGCCTCCCAAGTAGCTGGGACTACAGGACCCTGCCAAAACACCTAGCTATTTTTTTGTTGCAGTTTGGTCAGGGCCGGGTTCAAACCTGCCACCCTCAGTATGGGCTAAAGTGATTCTCAGTGGGTAGGGCACCAGCTAAAGAGATTCCTGCTGATGCCCTACCCACTGAGCCACAGGAACCTCCCAAGAGTTCGAGGTTGCAGCGAGCTGTGATGCCATGGCATTCTAACAAAGGTGACAAAGTGAGACTCTGTCTCCAAAAAAAAAGTGGAAAATTTCACACTTGACCTTACATACAAGTTGCAGTCAAAACTTTGATTCATATACAAAATTATTAAAAATATTGTATGAGTGGTGCCTGTACTCAGTGGTTAGGGTGCTGGCTATATACAGAGACTGGTGGGTTCGAGTCCAGCCTGGGTCTGCTAAACAGTGACACTGCAACCAAAAAAAATCGCTGGGTGTCATGGTGGGCCCTTGTAGTCCCAGCTACTTGGGAGGCTGAGACAAGAGAATTGCTTAACCCAAGAGTATGAGGTTGCTGTGAGCTATGATGCCATAGCACTCTACCTAGGGTGACACAGACTCTGTCTCAAAAAAAAAAAACAGTCCTAAATCTTGTTGAGGTCAAAATTGTCAGATTTTTTTTATGGCTTTCCCGTTCTTCTCTCATTTAATAAAGCCCTTTTTTTCTTTGAGACGGGGTCTTGCTGTTGCCCCTGGTGGAGTGCAGTGGCACCATCATTAGCTCACTGCAACCTCAAATTCCTGGGCTCATGCGATCTGCTTCCTCAGCCTCCTAAGTAGCTGGGACTACAGGTGTGTGCCACTACACCTGGCTAATTTTTCTGTTTTTTGTAGGTCTTGCTAAGTTGCTTTCAGTTTGGTGTCAAGTAATCTGGCCTCAAGTGATCCTCCCTCATTGGCCCCCCAAAGTGCTGTGATTGTAGGCATGAGCCACTGTGTCCAGTGGTGTTTTCTACCTCAGATCATGTTTTCTATGTTTTTTCTAATATTTCTATACTTATAAAACTATATAGAACTTGTTTTTCTATGTGATGTTAAGATGAGACTCTTGTCCTTTTTACAAATGGAGATCTAGTTGAGTATCAGATGATCTCAATGACTGCATATACCTTAACTGTGACTTACTCTGTGTTGAGAGTATCTGACACTGATAGGCATTCAGTAAAGATTTATTACATGAATTAGCAGAGAGGGAGAATCTCAGGCATTTTAGCCTGTGAACTGGTGTGAGCACGTGCTGAGGCAGGAATGCACAAGTGTGTGCTGGGAGCTGCATCTGGCCTTTTCTTGTCCAACCAGATAGTCCTTCCCCAGGCCCACTTGACACCTAAGCTTTTTTAAAAAATAAATAGAAATTCTTTATATTTGGGACGTCTTTTCTGTACTTTTCAGAGTTGTTTATAGAAAGTTACCAGAAGTCCTTGTTGGAGGCTTTATTTCTAAGGGTGGGATCAACCCTTGCCTCCTCCCCCACTCTTAGCAGAAGTTATGTGAAATTCTCCCCAAGGAAGCCCCTCTTCTCATCCTGCAATCCAAGCAGAACAGATTCCTCAGGTGACCATTTTGCATTTCAGAGGCTCCCTATACCAGGATTATCCCATAATAGTCCTGTGATGATAGAAATGTTCTTCATTTCCACTGTCCAGTATGGTAGCAACCAGCCACATGTGGCAGTTGAACACTTGAAATGTGACTGGTACAAGAGAAGAACTGAGTTTTTATTTTTATTTTCATTTTTATTTTTTTGAGACAAGGGTCTCACTCTGTCGCCCTGGGTAGAATGCCATGGCAGTATATCTCATAGCAACCTCAAACTCTTGGGCTTATGAGATCCTCTTGCCTCAGCCTCCTGAGTATTTGAGACTATAGATGCCCAACACAACCCCAGGCTAGTTTTTTCTATTTTTAGTAGAGAATGGGTCTCACTCTTGCTCAAACTGGTCTCGAACTCCTGAGCTCAGGCAATCCACCTGCTTTGGCCTCCCAGGGTGCTAGGATTACAGGCGTAATCACCACCATGCCCAGCGAAGGACCGAATTTTTAATTTTATTAAAATTAAGTTTAAAGAGCCATACATGGCTAGTGGCTACGGCATTGGACAATGAGCTCTAAAACTTAAGTACCCCCAATTCATTCTCCTTACCTTGACTTGCTCAGAATTGCAAGACATAACAAATATTTAGTGACACTGTAATAAAAGCAATTATCATTTATTGGATACTTATGCCCAAATATTGAGTTAAGAACTTTATTTGAACTATATCATTTTACTTTACCAGAAATTGCTCATAGGGTCTGAGCCTATAAAGGTGTCCAATCTTTTTTTCTTCTCTGCTGTACATTAAAAGAAGAATTGTTATCTTGGAGTACACATTAAATACACCAACATTAACAAAAGCTGATGATCATAAACAGGGTCCATACATAATTTTTGAGATATCTGACACCACAGAGAAGCAAAATAGTCCTCACATAATCCAGCTGCTGACTATAGGTTGGCCACTCCTGTAATGTGTTCGAGAATCTGGATAGCAGTCTGATGTAAACGGGTTTTTGGGCTTCTGAATAATGTAATTTGGGAAAAATAAGGAAAAGAGGAGATTAATTATCAAGGGAACAGGGGTCTAGAGGGTGGGAGGTGGTATTTTTTTTCCCAAACTTGACCCAGAAGGGAAAGTGGTATTACCTATTATTTTTCTTTCTAGCAATAAAATTATAGGCATCTTTCGTGTTACGGGAGTGTTTCACATCCTTCAGTATTGGGGGGGAGTAAGATTATAGTTGACAGCCACTGTACATGATGTTTTTAAGCCCTTTTGAGCAGTATTTCTCATACTTGAATGTGCATGTGAATGTCCAGATCTTGTTAAAATACTGGTTCTGATTCAGTGGGTCAGGGTGGAGGCTGAGATTTTTTTTTTTTTTGAGACAGAATCTCAAGCTGTTCCCTGGGTAGAGTGCCATGATGTCATAGCTCACAGCAACCTCAAATTCTTGGGCTTAAGAGATTCTCTCGCCTCCGCCTCCGGAGTAGCTGGGACTACAGGCACCCACCACAATGCCTGGCTATTTTTTTTTGTTGCAGTTGTTTTAGCTGGCTGCAGCCAGGCTTGAACCCACCAGCCTTGGTGTATGTGGCCGGCACCCTGCCCACTGAGCTACAGGTGCCACCAGATTTTTCATTTCAAATCAGATCCTGTTGCTGACTTTGAGAAGCAGAGATATAGGGAATGTTTTTCAATCTTTCTTATCTCACAGCACACTTGAACCTGTAGTTAAACTTCTGCGGCACACTTAAATTATATTGATCTATAAAAAGAATAAACCTACTATGCTTTGAACTTCTTTTGAAAATAAATTAATGATCTTTAAAAATTTTCACGGGTTCGGGGCCTGTAGCTCAAGCAATTAAAGTGCCAGCCACATACACCAGAGCTGGCAGGTTCAAATCTAGCCTGGACCTGCCAAATGACAATGACAACTACAACAAAAAAATAGTTGGGCATTGTGGCAGGCACCTGTAGTCCCAGCTACTTGGGAGGCTGAGGCAAGAGAATCACTTGAGCCCAGGAGTTTGAGATTGCTGTGAGCTGTGATGCTACAGCACTCTACCCAGGGTGACAGCTTGAGGCTCTGTCTCAAAAAAAATTTTTTTTTCATGGCATACCTAAGATCCTCTCACAGCACACTGGTTGAAATCAGTCTGTCCTTTAATTGAGAACCCACTATATTCTAAAGAAAAAAGATCCAGGTGGGGCGGCCCCAGTGGCCCAGTGAGTAGGGCGCCAGCCTCATATACTGAGGGTGGTGGGTTCAAAGCCGGTGCCAGCCAAACTGCAAGAAAAAATAACCAGTCATTGTGGCGGGCACCTGTGGTCCCAGCTACTTGGGAGGCTGAGGCAAGAGAATCGCCTAAGCCCAAGAGCTGGAGGTTGCTGTGAGCTGTGGCACTCCATGAGGAAATAATCCCTTGTTGGCACTGGTCCTGTAGGAATCCATTGCATTGATATGAAGCTATCACCTAATAATGAATTTGAGGCCTTGTGCCCAGGTACTGGGAATAGGAGATGAATGAGCTGGGAAGGAGACAGAAGACAAGTGAGGTCACTTGATCAACTATACCTCCTATGGAGTATTTTCTTATAGAACAGCGGTTCTCAACCTGTGGGTCACAACCCACAGGAACTGTATTAAAGGGTGACGGCATTAGGAAGGTTGAGAAGCACTGTTCTGGAACTCTTGTTTTGCCTTCCTAGGTTGGTTTTAGTGAAATGAAGTTTTATGCACTACTCTAGATACAGAAATCTTGGCTTTCCCTTAGTGGGTCCTGGGAAAGCTTTCTATGATGAATTTGATAGCATAAACAAATCTCTACCCCCACCATTGTCCTGCTGTATGACACATACATGGGGAAGGGTAGAACCTCTTTTTCAAAAGCCTTTTAAGTTTCTAAAGATTCTTAGAAAAGGGACTAGCTAGCTGTGAGCTCTAGTAGCCCTACTAGTCTGATATGCTGCCCTTCTCCCTTTGATTCCCAAGCCTGGTGCCAGTACCAAGTGTGGTCTGGGGGACTCTTCTTATTGTTGCCCAGATGCCCCTACAGATAAGAATCATTTGGGGCATTGTTAAACCTACTAATTTCCAGATCCTTCCCTTGGAGTGTTTTATGGGATAGGTTTAGGGAAAGACCCAGAATGCTATGTTTGTAACAAGCGTCTCAGGTGCTTCTTAATAGAGCTTTGTGAGAGACTACTTCAGGGAGTGCTAGGACGACTATCTTTTTTTTTTTTTTTTTTTTGCAGTTTTTGGCCAGGGCTAGGTTTGAACCCGCCACCTCTGGCATATGGGGCCGGCATCCTACTCCTTTGAGCCACAGGTGTGCCTCTTCTTTAAATATTTGGATCCTACTCAAGAGGCTGAGGTAAAGGGATCACTTGAGTCTAAGAGTTTGAGATTGCTGTGATCTATGACACCATAGAACTCTAAGGGGCAAGAAAGTGAGATTTGGTCTCAAAAAATAAATAAGTAAATAAATAAATATTTAAATCTTAGGAAAAAATATATAATTAGCACATAACATAATTTTATAGTTACAGCTTACGAGACAGTATTGAAGTTCAGATAGAGATTAGGTTAAAAAATAAATTGTAGGGCGGCGCCTGTGGCTCAGTGAGTATGGTGCTGGCCCCATGTACCTCGGGTGGTGGGTTCAAACCTGGCCCCAGCCAAACTGCAACACAAAATGGCTATGCATTGTGGCAGGCGCCTGTGGTCCCAGCTACTTAGGAGGCTGAGGCAAGAGAATCGCCTAAGCCCAAGAGCTGGAGGTTGCTGTGAGCTGTGATGCCGTGGCACTCTACCAAGGTCAACAAAGTGAGACTGTCTCTAAAAAAATAAATAGGCTCGGCGCCTATAGCTCACCCGGCTAAGGCGCCAGCCACGTACACCTAAGGTGGCGGGTACGAATCCCCAGCCCGGACCCGCCAAAACAGCAATGACGCTGCAACCAAAAAATAGCCAGGCGTTGTGGCGGGCGCCTGTGGTCCCAGCTACTTAGGAGGCTGAGGCAAGAGAATCGCCTAAGCCCAAGAGCTGGAGGTTGCTGTGAGCTGTGATGCCGTGGCACTCTACCAAGGTCAACAAAGTGAGACTGTCTCTAAAAAAATAAATAGGCTCGGCGCCTATAGCTCACCCGGCTAAGGCGCCAGCCACGTACACCTAAGGTGGCGGGTACGAATCCCCAGCCCGGACCCGCCAAAACAGCAATGACGCTGCAACCAAAAAATAGCCAGGCGTTGTGGCGGGCGCCTGTGGTCCCAGCTACTTGGGAGGCGGAGGCAGGAGACTCGCTTGAGCCCAGGAGTTGGAGGTTGCTGTGAGCTGTAATGCCATGGCACTCTACCCAGGGGGACAGCTTGAGGCTCTGTCTCAAAAACATAAATAAATAAATAAATAAATAGTACCTGTGAATGATGTATATTTTAACAGTTGAGAAGATGCTGTTTGAATGAATGAAGTTTAGGAAACATTATCTCCCTTCCTAGAATTACTTGTAGATGCGACATATTCCTGTAGGGGGAAGATTATGTAAAACATGTTGAGATATGTCCCATGCAGCATACGTAGTATTTATTATACTGCAGATTTAACAGTCTGGTTCATTCTTTCAAGGAACTCAGTAGTCTCTTGGGAAAACTGATAGTTACAGTACAATAAAGCACTGAATTGGAGGTTTTAGAACAAGGCAAAGGGCTTGGCACCTGTAGCTCAGGGTTAGGGCGCCATTCACACACGCCCAGGCCTGCTAAACAATAGTGACAACTGCAACAACAAAAATAGCAGGGCGTTGTGGCAGGCGCCTGTAGTCCCAGATACTTGGTAGGCTGAGGCAAGAGAATCACTTAAGCCCACAAGTTAGAGATTGCTGTGAGCTGTGACACAATGGCACTCTACCCAGGGCGACATAATGAAACTCTGTCTCAAAAAAAAGAAAAGAACAAGGTAAGGAAAGTATGAATGCCTTGAACTGCCTGGGGTTTGGGAAGACCAAAGAAGATGTGATGCTTCCAGCTTAGTACAAAAAAGAATAGAACTTGTCAGGTGGCTAAATCCGGGCAGGGCCTTCCGGGCAGAGGGAACAACATGTGCAAAGGCACAAAAACAGGAAACAGCCAGAATTGTAGGAGAAGCTACAGATAATTCAGTATGGCCAAAGTAGGAAGACAAGAGAAGCAAATAGTTAAGAGAGAAGGCCAGATGGAGGCCATGGCCAGTTGTGAGAAACAGGGCCAACCTAAGCAGTTCATATGTTATCCCAAGGACAGGGAATGGGCTTCAGAGAAGGAGTAATTTTCCCCTGTGGAGACAGAGTACATTGTGCTCCTGAGATTCTCAGAGAGGATCCTGCCCTCTGAAAAGAACCAGGCTAATAGGACCTACTGAAAGATTTTGAGCAGGAGAATATTGTAGTTCAATTTTCATGATCAGAAGATGATTCTGACAGTGATGTAGAAGATGGGCTGGAAGCCAGTGAGGAGTCCACTGCAGTAGTCCAGGCAAGGAAAGGTTCCTCATTAAAGTAGGCTCTTGGGAGCATCAGAGATTTGGCATAAAGTATTTATGTGCCTGCTGGGTGTGTGACCTATTTGTTCCCTGCCCTCAGAAGCTCTACCAGCTGAAAAGACCAGGGAAAGGAGAATGTCTGGCTTCATTCCAGTCAAGTCCAGTACCAAGGCAAAGCTGCCTCCATCATAGTCAAGTCTTATATACACACACAAGTACATCTCGTCAATGGAATACTATATAGTCTTAATAAGAAAGAAAGGGAAGGGAAGGGGGGGGAAAGGAAAGCAAAGAGGTAGATCTATATATGTTGGCAAGATTTCTAAGGTAAATTAAGTGATAGTTAAGATTTAATACATGACTAGGTACAGTGGCTCAAGTCTAATCATACTAGTTTAAGAGGCCAGCAGTTTGAGACCTGGACAAAGCAAGATCCCATCTCTACCAAAAAAGAGAAAGAAAGAAAAATAGAAAAATGAGCCAAACATGGTGTGTACTTGTAGTCCTCGCTACTTGGGAAACTTAAGGCAGAAGGATTACTTGAGCCCACGAGTTTGAGGTTACTGTGAGCTATGATGGTGCCACTGCACTCCACCCTAGGCAACAGCAAGACCCAGTGACCTGTCTCAAAAAAACAAAACAAAACAAAAAAATAACGTACATTGTGTAAGCATGGTACTATTTATTTTGATTATGTGAGAAATCTCTGCAGTAGTATACAGCAGAGTATTAATAGTTCTGTAGAAGAGATAGCAAAGAGACTTTTTTAGTTTGTTATCCTATTTATGCTTAAATTTTCTACATTAAGCACGTATCTTATAATAGAAATATATACTGTCTAATATGTAATTTTAACTAGTCCTAATCCCTCCCAACATGTCCCAGTAGTATGCCCATCGCTGGGGCTAACATCAGTTTGTGGATTCTTCCCTGGTTCTGCCATCTCCTCCTCTTAGGTCTGGGCTGAGTCAATGGTTCCTCCCTGGATGCTCTCTGACAGCACTTGGTTCAAACCTTCATTACAGCATTTAACACAGCGTATCCCAAATGTGCTATTTTTCCTTGGACTGATGCCTCCTTGAAGCAAAGACCATGTTGACTAACATAGTGCCTGGTCTAATAGATCTTAATCCACCATGCAACTTGCAAAGTGCACTTATACATTTTGCTTGAGTGCCCAGAGTTAAACTTTTGTCTGGGCGGGCAATATGACACCAGGACTCTGGAGGAGGATGTGGGCACCATTTGGGGATGGCAGGGTGAGGGGGATGGTAGTATCTGAGTATACTTATACACTGTTTTTTGGTATAGATGACTCCAAAGATGTAGACTTTCTCTTTATAGCTGGGTCTGAAACATGCAAAGAAGATGGATTGCTCTTTGTTTGGGAGTTCCACAAAGAGCTACTGAAGTCTAACAAAAAAGCCACAGGCTTTGGAGCCAAGTTGACCAGGGTGCCCAACCATTGTCTAACCCTATAGACTTAGTCAAGCCATTAAACCTGTGAAACTCTAGATTGCTCCTTTGCATAATTAGAGATAATATATACTACACAGAACTGTGAAAGGTAAATAATAAAAGAGACAGTATGCATAGTCATAAATGTTAGTTTCTTGGCTGGGCATGGTTAGGGCACCGGCCACATGTTGAGAGTCTGGTGGGTTTGAACCCAGCCTGGGCCTGCTAAAAAAAAAAAAAAAAAAAAAATAGCCGGGCGTTGTGGTGGGTGCCTGTAGTCCCAGCTACTTGGGAGGCTGAGGCAAGAGAATTGCTTGAGCCCAAGAGTTTGAGGTTACTGTAAGCAGTGACATCGTGGCACTCTACCAAGGGTGACAAAGTGAAACTGCCTCAAAAAAAAAAAAATGTTAGTTTCTTTATCAGACCCATTCTACCCTTTTAAACAGGGTAGAAAAAAGAAGATTAGGAGTGGAGAGGACAGCTGGGAGCATTCTCTCATGGAATATCCCCTTCTAGATCCTCTAAACCAGTAGTTCTCAACCTGTGGGTCATGACCCACAGGAACTGTATTAAAGGGCTGCGGCATTAGGAACGTTGAGAACCACTGCCCTAAACTCTTTATTTCTCCATCCCTCACTGACCTCCACATCTCTGCCATTGTAGGCCTTCCATGGCTATGGGTGATGTTCTCAAGTAAGAGAATGTGGACTGCCCTCTGTGTTTCCCTGCCTGCTGCTGCCTATTTGATCAAGAGACCCTGGAAGTAGCACAGATTCAGAACCTAAGATCGTGTTAAAGTTTTCAACTGTAAATAAAGTTTTTTATGATTTTTTTGGTATGTGTATTGTTTTTAAATGGTTTTAATGATAGCCCTGTCTCCTCCCAGCTTCAGCTAGGAGAATGGGCACTGCCCAGAGGCCAGCATGGACCTGAGTCAAGTCCTTGCTATGTATAGTTGATGCCTACCACTTGTAAGCAGTCTTAGCAGGCCACTTAGGTTCAGGCAAAGCCCTAGGGGCTTATAACACTATTTATTCCAAAGATGTTCTCAGTAGGTTCACTCTGGTTCTGAATGGAGCCTGTGGGAATATGATCCATAACTTGGGATCTTTGGGAGATGGGAGACCATTTGGTAGAAAGTGTCTTGACCATGATGAACCAGGAATAATTTAGTCAAAAATTGTGGTTTAAATCTGAGGTCATTTAAACAGTGGAGCTCTTGAGAGATTTACTTCCTCTTTCAGAGCCCAGTTTCCTCACCTGGGAAAGTAGGGGTAATATCAGTTTACCTTATAGCATTATTGAGAATCAAGAGATGGATATAAAGGTAATTTATAAACAGAAACATGTCTTGGAAAGTGTTAGTTTTAAAAGGAATGCATTGTTGAAAAGGGAAAGAAGAAACTTCCCTGGTGTTCCTTTCATGATGCATTTTCTGTGATCTCCCATTCCAATTTACTTTCTCCTGTCTTATGGCTGGGGATGAGTCATAACTACTGGCAGTAAGATGCCACAACAGCAGAGGTAGCAAATAGCTGAATTCTATGACAGTAGGATTTAGTTTAAAATGTTGTATCAGGGCTCAGCGCTTGTAGCTCAGCAGCTAAGGTGCCAGCCACGTACACCGGAGCTGGCGAGTTCAAACCAAGCCCGGGCCTGCCAAACAACAATGACAACTACAACCAAAAAATAGCCAGGCATTGAGGCGGGCTCCTGTAGTCCCAGCTACTTGGGAGGCTGAGTCAAGAGAACCGCTTAAGCCCAAGAGTTTGAGGTTGCTGTGAGCTGCCATAACACTACCGAGGGCAACATAATGACTAGTCTCAAAAAAAAAAAAAAAAATGTGTCAGTATACTTAGTTTCAGGGGACAAGGGAGATGGTGAGATGTACAAGGGCCCTACAGTATAGATATTTACAAGTCTCTCTGGCCAAGGAAACAGGCTTCAGGGGACACAGCTGAGAAAGGACTGCTATCTAGTGGAGGAGAGATCATTAAGTAACTAGACGGAAGGAATTGTAAAGAGCTAGGAGAGAGGCTAAACAGCTATGATCCCAAGCTGATATTCTTGTGATGGGCTGTTCAGTTGAATTGTTTCATCTGGCATCTACCTACATCCCACATCAGTTTCTGAACTAGGCAGAAGCTGAAAATGAATATCATGTGGACTTTGCTTGTGACAGGAGACAGGCACAGTTTCAGTGCAAGGCAGTAAGTATTAGAATTTGAGGGCAGGAAATTTTGTCTATTTTTCTTTTACTTTTGTTTCATTGCTGTGTCCTCAGCACCGAGGAGACAGTTACCTAATAGATGCTCAAGAAATACTTGTTGCATGGGAATGAATGACAGGTATGTGTGATACAAGATGTTGTTAAGCAGGGTGCTGAGACTATTGGTGAGAGGAAGTGACTTTTGAGGTGTTGACAGATGGTTGGGATTGGTCAGATGATCAGGGAGGGGAGAGCTTCCTGAGAAGAGGAAACTGTGTTCTTAGGCGAGAGTCTAGATGGGGACAAGGTGAGAGTTACTTTTTGCAAAGGAGATGCATAGGATGAATATCCTTGCACCTTATGCCACTTAACGGCAGACCCTAGAGTTGTACTGTGGTCACCATGGAAGGCTGGGTGGTGTGAGCTCCCAGATGGCACGGGGACTAGCAGAACTCTGTAGTTGGGAGCTGCCATGTTGGATGGGGGATGAGATTCAACAGGCTGTACTTCAGGGCGATCTCTGCTGTGGTAGAAAGGTGGCTACAAGAAAACTAGTTTCTTTTTTATTTATTTAATTTTTTGCAGTTTTTGGCCGGGGCTGGGTTTGAACCCACCACCTCTGGCATATGGGGCCAGTGTCCTACCCTTTTGAGCCACAGGTGCTGCCCACTAGTTTCTTTTTTAAATAGCTCATCTTCACACTCATTGAGTATGAAGACTGCTGAATGAAGTGATGGAATGAGTAATGATTCTTTTTGAGACAGAGTCTCACTTTGTCCTCGGTAGAGTGCTGTGATGTCATAGCTCACAGCAACCTCAAACTCTTGGGCTCAAGCAATTCTCTTCCCTCTGCTTCCCAAGTAGTAGGGACCACAAGTTCCCACCACCACGCCTGGCTATTTTTAGAGTCAAGATTTCACTCTAGCTCAGGCTATTCTCGAACCTGTGAGTTCAGGCAGTCCACCTGCCTCAGCCCTCCCGGAGTGTTTGGATTATAGGTGTCAGCCACTACACCTGGCCCAGTAATGATACTTTTTTTTTTGGAGACAGAGTCTCATTCTTTTTTGTTTTTGGAGACAGAGCCTCAATCTGTCACCCTGGGTAGAGTGCTGTGGCATCACAGCTCATAGCAACCTCCAACTCCTGGGCTCAAGCGAGTCTCCTCCCTCAGCCTCCCAAGTAGCTAGGACCACAGGCGCCCACCACAATGCCCGGCTATTTTTTTGGTTGCAGCCATTGTTGTTTTGGCGGCTTGGGCTGGATTCGAACCCGCCACTTTAGGTGTATGTGGCTGGTGCCTTAGCCACTTGAGCCACAGGCACCAAGCCCAGAGTCTCATTCTTTTGCTCTGGGTGCAGTGCTATGGTATCATAGCTCACAGCAATCTCAAACTCTTGGGTTGAACAATCCTCTTGCCTCAGCCTCCCCAATAGTTGGGACTACTAACTATGTGTGGTGCCCTCCACAATGCCCAGCTAGTTTTTCTATTTTTAGTAGAGACAGGATCTCACTCTTGCTTAGGTTGGTTTCGAACTCTTGAGCTCAAGCAATTCACCTGCTTGGCCTCCCAGTGCTAGGATCAGCCGCCACGCCTGATGTGCCGGCCTTAGAGTAACATTTGAAAGATAAATATTCAGAATCTGTTTTCCTGCTTGAGAAGCCATCGCTTCAAAGCAGAGGGGAGGTTGCTCACTTATCCTTAGGGGTGTTGCTGCAATTTTAGTGTCTTTGTAACCCAACTTTGAGAAAAGCCTAGAGGGCAAGCTTAAGTGCCTTAGGTGTTGGCAGAACTGCCTTTTGAGGAAAGATTTTCCTTTTAACATTCAAAAGTCACCTACAGCTGGAACAGATGAATAGCAGCTCTGGAATCCACCTGCTCTCTGTCCACATTGCTGCTGCAGGTCTTTTTTACCTGGATTATTGGTGGAGCTGCCCAGATGACCTTTCTCCTTCCAGTACTGCCTTTTCCAATTCATTTTCTACACTACGTCATTTAACAAATGCATTAAGGTATTATGGCTATTTGCTCAAGGAACTCACAGTCTAGTGGGGATGATTCTAATTAGAGCAATACAGTGTATTAGGATGGGAGGGGCTCTTAACCTAGTAACATCTGAGCCAAAACCTAAAGGATATAGAAGCAGGTAAAGGAGAAAAGAAGTTACAGGTTGAGGCTTGGTGCCTGTAGCTCTGTGGTAAGGGTGCCAGCCACATACACCAGGGCTGGCGCATTCAAACCCAGCCCAGGCCTACTAAACAATGACAACTATTTAAAAAAAAAATAGCTGGACATTGTGGGGGGTGCCTTTGGTAAGGTGAGGCAAGAGAATCTCTTAAGCCCAAGAGTTTGAAGTTGCTGTGAGCTGTGACACGCCACGGCACTCTACCAAGGGCGACATAGTGAGACTGTCTCAGAAAAAAAAAAAGAAGTTACAGGTTGAGAGGATAGTATGAGATAGTTTTCAAAGGGAGCAACAGCTAAAAGAGCACCTAGAAGATTGGACAAGGAATGTAAAGAGTGGGGAGGTAAGTTGAGAGAGGTCATATAAAGTCCAGTAAACTACATCAAGGAATTTGGATTATCCTAATGGTTTTCAAAACTTTCTGGCTATTGTGGTGGGGAATATTAGAGTAAGAAAGAGGTAGAATGCTTTCAAGGCTACAGCAGTGTTTTAAGTGGGGGTAGAGGGGGTCAGGTCAACAAGCTACACTCCCTGTTTTTCTATGGCTTACAAGCTAATAACGAGCATTTTGTGGCATCTAAAAATTCTGACATTCATATTTCAGTGTCAATAAATAAAAATTTTTGCAGCACAGGCATGCACACTTATGAGTGCATTCACACTCTAAATGTGACTAGTAAGACAGAACCAAATGCCCTGCCAAGTTTAAAATATCTACTTCACCCTTACAAAAACAAGTTTGTACATCCCTGCTCTAAGCAATAGGATGGCCAAGAGTAGTGGCAGTAAGAATGAAGAGACTCTGGATGGACATTTATAGAGTTTTTAGGACCGGACTCAGGGAGGCCTTTAGGTGGAATTGACCATATTCAAACCTCCTAACTGGTTTCCTTACTTCTCTACATCCCATTCTGCACTGGACAGCCATTTTTTTAAAAGATGCCACTCCCCACTTACAAATCTGAAATTGCCCTTCTAGGTCTTGCCCTTAGAATAAATTTCAAGTTAAGTATACCTAATTGATCCTGTTTACCTCTGTAATCCAATGTTTCATCCTTCATTATGACTATTTTACATTTGGACTACTTTACCTGGATTTCCCGAGACTCAGACTTTTTTTTTTTTCCTGCCATTTGGCCTTGCTCTTTGCATAAGCCTTCTAGTGCTTGGAAAGTTAGCACTTTCCCGTCTCAAAACGTTTTGTGCTTTTGCAGTTCTGGAGTGTTTGAAGTGTTGAGCTGTTTAAATTTCTGCCTCCATCAGAAGGCTGAAACTCAAATTTTAAGTATTCCATCACCAACTGATAGTAGATGCTTAATAAAGAACCAATGAAGGTGGGTGGGCGACTTCAGTAACATCAGGTGGCAGCCTCAGTTTTATGGTTTGTGAAACGTGGAGAGTAATCCCTATTTTACATGGGAGTTAGGGTAAAATCCAGATGGGAATGTTTAGCTTGTTCAATAAACGTTGAGTTTGTATTACATCTGATTGTAGCCAATACAAACAGACGTGAATACTTAAAACACATTCTTTATATGCCTGGTGAAACGGATCAGAAGGCAGGTCTCCACAGGGTACATTCTCGCCCTAAACATGCTGGGGCCGGGGAGTTTGCATGATCCCACCACGGCTATTACTCTAGTACACACTCTTCGAACGCTTACGTTTAAACCAATTGCAGGAATCCTCGGCTGTATTGCGAGTACACGGCCATTAAAGAAAAAACGACTCTATGCTCGCGGTAATGATCTGATATCACAAGGTCCATGTGTGGAACAGGGTAGGAGGCTTTCTCTCCACGAGGGGCTAAGGCGTCGCCCGAGTCAGGCCAGTTAATCCCCGCCCAGCGTTTGGTCGTGCCTTTTCTTCAGCAGGTACATAACCCTGAACCCGTGGCCCGTGCGGGCAGCAGCCTCGTGAAAGTCACGTTCTCTCTGTCCGTCCTCTCGTATACTCTATGGTTCTCGTGGTATCTACTCTAATTCTAGTTCCGGTCTCTATGGCGGCAGCGGAGGCAGGAACGGTTGTAGGTCGGCTGAATTAGCCACCTAAGAGCCAATGAGAATGGAGGAGTGATAAAGTCTTAGCCAATAGGAGCCAGGAGTTGGGGTCAGGTGGTGAGATTGACAGCACTTCTGGCCAGTGAACAATGCCGAGGGCGGGTCGATCATAGGGCTTATCCCGCCTGTCCCGCCATTCTCGCTAGTTCGATCGGTAGCGGGAGCGGAGAGCGGACCCCAGAGAGCCCTGAGCAGCCCCACCGCCGCCGCCGGCCTAGTTACCATCACACATCGGGAGGAGCCGTAGCTGCCGCAGCCGGCCCCAGTCACCATCACCGCAACCATGAGCAGCGAGGCCGAGACCCAACAGCCGCCCGCCGCCGCCCCCGCCCTCAGCGCTGCCGACACCAAGCCCGGCACTACGGGCAGCGGCGCAGGGAGCGGTGGCCCGGGCGGCCTCACATCGGCGGCGCCTGCCGGCGGGGACAAGAAGGTCATCGGTGAGGGCCGGGTAGAGCCGGGGGTGGGGCCGTATAGAAGCCTGGCAGCGGAACCGTTAGCCAGAGCGGGGCGAGCCGGCGGGCGCGCGGCCGACGGGCACCGACTCAGCCGCGCGCGGCTGCCCCTCCCCCCGGCCCCCCCCAATCTGCTTCGCAGGGGCCCGCCCGCCCAGCAGGCGCGCTCGCGCGTCGCCTCCCGCGCCCCTTGTGGACCCCGCGCCGCCGCGCGCCCCTCCCCCCGCGGCCGCGCGCGGCGGACCGCGTGTGCGGCAGGGTCCCCTCCCCGCCAACCGGCCTCGTGCGCTTGGGCCCGGCACTCCGTTGTTCCTGACTTATCCACCCAGATCCCTTCCGCGTGTGCCCCGAGGGCGCGGCGCGCCGCCTACGCAGGCCGGAGTGGGCCGAGGCGGCTTCCCTTCCCTCACGTGCTCTCCGCCCGCGGCCTGCGCACACGCCCATCTTGGTCTGGAGCCCCTGGCCTACCCTGGGGCGCCTCAAGGCTTTAGGTTCACCCACGTGTAGGGCAAAGGCGGCGTCGTGGTCCCAGCGCGGCCCCGCGACGATCTTTGGAAAGAAAAGTCTGTCAGGTGGTTACGGCCGGCAGTATGCGAGGGACCGGATGCCGAAGCAGGGCTGTTGTAGAAGGGACATTTGGTAATCGTAGGTTGTTTTGCTTTGTTTTGTCTTCCAGCAACGAAGGTTTTGGGAACAGTAAAATGGTTCAATGTAAGAAACGGATATGGTTTCATCAACAGGTGAGCTGCCCGACTCTGAAGCCTCCATTCCTTTCCTTTAGCGCGTTTGCTGCTCCGTAGGATCTCCGGGGCTTGGGATTGTTTGAAGCTTCTGTTGGTACACGGTCGTGTTCTGAAGAGTGGTTAGTACTAGTCTAGTATATCGGTGTGATTTTTGTTTGATGATTGGGACGGGCGGATTAGTGGGTCTAGAGGTTGTCTTTGTTTTGCAGCTAAATACTAATTTGAAGCTAATTTCAAAGGCTTCGTAAATGGTTCAAGTTAAAAGGCAAGTGGAGTCAATGAACTGTTAGGGCAAACTGGGGAAGCTACAGTCCAGTGCATTGTTATTCTTGACATCCTTTTATACTTTATTAAAATTGGTATTTGACAACGTGCTCTACTGATTAACATAAGTATTTACACGTTATTGACCTTTTTGTGGTAATGTAGTGTGACATGTCAAGTACACGATGTTTTGTCATCTTTACCATAAGATTAATACTGCCTTTGTTTAACATTTCAAATATATACTGTCTTTTTAACACCTCGGCTGTATCATTTGCTCATAGAGTAAATGATGTATCTGATAGAATACATTCCTTTTTCTTCCTTAGTTTTTATTCTCCTTCCTGGTCCCCAAATCATATTGATGAAATCAATTTTTTTTTAAGCCCTGGCTCTAGTTTGGGTGGCCATCCTCCCAGGAAATTTAACGTTGTTCTGTTCCTCTTACTACAAGAGGAGTAAAATAAACCTTTACTGTGAGATGAAGCTACAAACTACATCTTTAGGAGTTATCTTTAAAATTGTTTGTAGCAGTATTGGTGATAACTGCACTGTACTTGCTGTACTCTCCATGGGTTCCCTTGTGAGCCAGGCATCATTTTCAAGATGGCTGCCAAGGCTAGTAGTGCAATTGCATGGGTGTAGAGCACAGCTTATGTGTGCCAATAGCAATCTTGGCCTTACAGGTAGGATACTTGGTGCTATTTCAGCATTTTGTTTCTTAAATCCTTCCTTCAGGGGATGTTAAACAGGTGATTAAAAGAGAACACTTAAGAATACTTGGAAGTAGATAAAAAATGGGTGAGATCAAGCTTAAAGACCGACATAATTATCATTGATCAGCCATATGTTATTTTCAAAACACTGAAAGCCAGAGATTATAGGCATTCTGATTGGCAGTTGTAGGGGAAGGTGGTGTTTCCTTCCAAAATCTTGAGGAAGAAAATCTTTTTCCAGTTGTCTTACTGTTTGCCTTCCTCATGGGCCAAAGGTACACTTGTGATCAATTTTTTGTGGTCTCTTGAATTTCGTAGTGTTTTAGTTAGAATTTCCCTCTTATATCGATGGCTTTCAGATTTCAGCATACTTACTATGGAGGAATGCTGGAAATGATAAGCCTCTGAATTCCTCCTTCAAGCTTTGGATTTGTTAGCTCTGGGTACATTTTTAACAAGAATTTCAGGTTCATGGTCTATGTGACATTACCATCAAAATCACTACTTTTAATCTTTGACATACTGTAATTGCATTTTAAAGGGGCTTGTAGCTTGCAGCCTTTTCAGTGGATAGAATGTAGTTTTTGTATGTATTTAAGAAATTCATTTTTGAAACAGTCTTAAGCTGGATAGAGTGCTGTGACATCATAGCTCACAGCAACCTCCAACTCTTGGGCTCAATCTGCTTGCCTCAGAGGGTGGTTCCCTAGCTTTTGCTCAGGCTGGTCTTGAACTGAGCTCAAGCTTTTGACCCGCCTCTGCCTTCCAGAGTGCTAGGGTTTCAGGTGTGAGCCACACACCCAACTATTTAAGAAATTTTAGGATATACTTTTGTTATGCTGAAGTTCATGAAGTGGACATTAAAGTTATGTATGTCATTTTTTGAAGTGAAGAGTTTTTATCTAAGACAAAAGTAATTCTTTACATTTTTGTAAGTATTTTAGGAGGTATCTTTCTCTAACTATATCTCTGCCTGGGAAACAATTCAATTGCTCATCCTCCAGAGCAAGTTAAGTATAAATTGGCTTTTGATGATCCTTTGTTTGACTATCCTAACCTCCATTTTGTCAAATCATCTGATGAAATGGGCTTTTATGTTTCTAAACTGGTTGCTTTAAGGATGGTGAAATGTAGTTTGTAGTGTAGATGTAGTTTGTAGCTTCATCTTACAGTAAAGGTTTATCTTACTTCTCTTGTAGTAAGAGGAACAGAACAACGTTAAATTTCCTGGGAGGATGGCCACCCAAACTAGAGCCAGGGCTTTAAAAAAAATTGATTTCATCAATATGATTTGGGGACCAGGAAGGAGAATAAAAACTAAGGAAGAAAAAGGAATGTATTCTATCAGATACATCATTTACATTACATTTAAGATGCTTCAAAAAAAATGTGACTTCCTTTAAATCAAGAGAGGTTTGCCTTATTCAAGGAAAATGTAGGTCTTAAATGCAGTTTGGAAGGTAGCAGCATTTGGTTGTATGTGTAGTTTGTGTAGTAGAGCAAATAACATACAGAGCTAGAGGCACCTAGCTCTCCATAGGGAGGACAGATAGGAAGAGGTAACATGCCCTACGCTGCTTCTTTATAAAAGAGAGGGTGCGGTGTTTTGAGTGTGTCCCAGCCTAAATTATCACCTATAATAAATTGCTACAGCCTTAGTTGAATTATTTCTTTAAAGGTTTCCCCAGATGATTATATTGTGTATAAGAAGCTAATTTTAAAGAGCAGAAAGCTTTTAATATAGCAAAAATTTGGGCTTTATTTTGTTAGACTGATCTAGAAATTGTGAGAAATTCATTTGAGTTATTCCTTTGCATACTGAGTCTGTAAGAGATAATTGGGACTATGTGACTAGAGGGGTTTATTAGCCACCCCCCTCTAAATTACTGTTTGATTTTATTAGCTATTAAGGATTAATCCATATTCCCCAAACTTCATGAAAGATGACCACAAATTGCTCAGTAATGATTTATTTTTCAATGGGACATGCATGCAACTTTTATGACCAGAATGGAAATACTTTTGTGTTATTCAGAGTGTTTAAAAATGCTTAATTGTTCTAAAGTTTTGAGGTAAGCAAGGAATTTGGAGCAAAGGGAATAAAGAGGTCATACAGTGACTTTAAAAAAATTGGAGTTACTAACATTAAAAATTAAAGAGATGACACCAAAAATAATCCAGATTGTCATATTTTTAATATTGTGACTTTAGCTAGTTTGAGGGGTCTGTGTTGACATAAATAAAAACCAATTGGCCCTGAGTATTGTCACCACTTTTAGATGGGGCATACATTCTTTTTTTTCTTTGTTTTTATAATCAGTCTGTTCCACTTAGTTGTCTTACCTTGATCACTACCCTTCCCACCAAGCCTCTATATACACATTTAAGTTTATTACCCAGGTTCTAAGAAGATACAATAAACCAAGCTAGGGAAAGGCTTAGCTATTTCCTGTTTAGAAACATAGTCATGCCTGTCATATTTAGTCTCCTTGGGAGGTATTTGATGCCTGTATAACTAAAAGGTGACTTCTTTCACACATTGAAGTATCAGTACTGTTAACTCTGAGGCACTAAAGTTAAGTGGCAGTGTTGGGATTTGAACTCTAGTGTTCTGATTTGTCATTTGTGTTCACCAGTTGTTGTTATGCTATCTCTGAAATAGACCGAGTCCGTCTTCAGTTTAGGATGGCTATTCTTAGTCATTAGTTATTGAAAGACTTAATGGTCTCTAGGCATGTCACTGAGGTTCCTCTGTGCCTACTGCTGGTTCCCCAGATGTGAGCTGTTTAATACTTGATACATTTTAGTGTTAAGAAATTTATAATTGCTAAAAGTTCTAGTTAAGTGTGCAGGTCAACTTTACAAATTAAATGTTGCTCACAGGACTTTATCTCATTTTGGAATCTTCTGTGGTTTGTTTTGTTTGATTGTTTTGGGGGGGTTATTTTGTTTTGTTTTTTGAGACAGAATCTCACTTTGTCACCCTTGGTAGAGTGCTGTGGTGTCACAACTCACAGCAACCTTCAACTCTTGGGCTTAAGCGATTCTCTTGCCTCAGCCTCCCAAGTAGCTGGGGCTACAGGCACCTGCCACAACGCCCAGCTATTTTTTGGTTGTAGTTATCATTGTTGTTTGGTAGGCCCCTGCTGGATTCAAACCCACCAGCTCTGGTGTATGTGGCGGATGCCTTAGCCGTTGAGCTACAAATGCCAAGATAAATCTTTTGTTTTTATATGGCCTGGAGAGTGAGAATGGGTATCATCTTTTGCAGAGTATCTGGTCTCACATAAGCCTAAAATGTGGGTCTTCTGTTGCCCAGGCTGGAGCACAGTGGCGGGATCACAGCTCACTACAACCTCAAACACCTGGTTCAAGCCATCTTCCCGCCTAGAGTCCCAAGTGGCTAATGTGTGGCTTTGGGTAGAAAAAGTGTAGCTTTGTGGAAAGATGATTGACTGATACTAACTTGATCATAGTAGGTCTGTCTGTTAGCTATATAATTTGTGGGTAGTCGATGAAAACTAAATAAATGTTGGCACTAGGAAAGGCTTAAAAGATTTGCCACCCCCCAAAGAAAAATCCTTTGATTTTAAAATTTCCTAGAGTAAACAACTATTACACAATTGACCCTCAGGCAGTATGGGCTTGAACTACAAGGGACTACTTTTTTTATACACAGATTTTATTCCAATAGATAACTTTAGAATATTTTTCAAGGATTTGTGACAATTAGAAAAACTTGGAGATGGTTATTGAAACATATTTTGGGAGAAGGGTGTAGAGGGCTCAGTAAGTTCCCACCTAACAGGTACAACATAGGAATACGTAAGAACTACTTTAAAAATCCAGAAAGTGGGGGCAGAGCTGTGGCTCAAAAGAATAGGGCACTGGCCTCATGTGCCAGAGGTGGCAAGTTCAAACCCAGCCCCGGCTAAAAACTAAAAAAAAAACCCAGAAAGGAAAAGGTTGGGTGTGTCAAGAATGCATAAATATAGAGATATTATAGCATGTTTTATCATTTACTGAAATAGGTTTTCTTTCATCTAGCTTAATCTTATTGTAAGAATACAGTATATATAGGGCAGCGCCTGTGGCTTAAAGGAGTAGGGCACCGGCCCCATATACCAGACAGAGGTGGTAGGTTCAAACCTGGCCCTGGCCAAAAACTGCAAAAAAAAAAAAAAAAAAGAAAAGAAAAAATGAAAAACAGTATGTAATACATAAGATAAACAACATGTTCACTTATCAGTTGAGCGTTGGTTATGGATGTAAGATCCTAAGGCAATGGGTCATGACCCACAGGTTGAGAACCGCCGTCCTAAGGCATGTAGGGTATTTAATTACATTTTACTTTTAATAGTTGGCTAATACTTAATTTGTTTGGGGGGGGGGTGTTGTAGTTTTTGGCCAGGCCTGGGTTTGAACCCACCACCTCTGGTATATGGGGCCAGCACCCTACTGCTTGAGCCACAGGTGCCACTCAGCTGGCTAATAATATTTAGTGAGTAACGGACACCCAATAAATATTAACTCTTAATGATTTGAGTACCTATCATTGCTTTAGTATGGTGGCTGCTAGTATAGAAAAAAGAATGAGGCATAGTTTATCCTTCATGATTTCCTTGCAGTCTAGTGGCAAGGAGAATCTAAAACTAGTTGCCCTGTCTGTAACCACCACCATTAGTTAAGGTATGGTGAAGGCATGTGCCTTTTGAGTCTCAAAACATATACCATGGAGGGTAAGGCACAGTAGTACTAGGGGTGCCTCCATTCCCTCCTCTGAAACATTAATAGTAACTAAAGGTTTAGAGCATAATTCTAGATGGCCATTTTTGGCATCTTATTTTTTGAGACTGAGTCTCACTCAGTTGGCCTGGGGTAGAGTGCCATGGTGTCATAATCCACAGCAACTTGAAACTCTAGGGCTAAAACGATCCTCTTGCCTCAGCATCCCAAGTAGCTGGGACTATAGGCACCTGCCACAACACCCAGCTATTTTTTTTTTAAAGATGGGGTCTTGCTCTTGCTCAGGCTGGTTTGAACTCCTGCTGCTCAGGCAGACTACCCACCTCAACCTCCCAGAGTGCTAGGATTACAGGCATGAGCCGCTGCACCTGGCTAATAGTTATTCAACAGAGCAAGGCCCTGTCTCAAAAAACAAACAATTTCAGAATTATCTTATTCACATAAGCTAAAAATGTTCTTGTGACAGTCCAAGCTATAATGTGCAAGTCAAAATTAATCTAGTGTGGATCCTTTGTTATATACATTGTTCCATAGATCAGCAAGAAACTAAAAATAAGATAGTCGTTGTAGTTGATTATAACTTTTGTTCCCTCTGTCATTAAACACTAGAAAGAACCATTGACATTTTTCTGACTCTGACCTACTGATAGATCACTAAATGCCTAGAAGTCTATTTTTCCTACTGGTACCATCACCTTGATCCAGTCTCCAAGACTTTTCTTAAAAAGTCAGATTATTGTCCATTTCTTCTTCACTCTTAACATCTAGTTATCCACAATTCTTTCCTGTTTTTGCCTCAAGGATATTTCAACTACCTCCTTCATACATGGCCTCTTAGTCTAGGCTATCCATCAGTCCTGATCTGGGCTTCTGAACTAGCTTTTCGATTTTGGCCAGGACTGGGCTTGAACCCACCACCCCCAGTATATGGGGCCAGCACCCTACTCCTTGAGCCACAGGCACCTCCCTGGACTCGCTTTTATAACTGACTTACTAGGCTTCTTTTTCTTACATTCAGACTTACCACCCAAAGACCATGGTTTACATTAGGGTTCTCTTTGTGACCTACAAATTCCAGGGTGTGCAAGGGGTTATGACTTTAAGGAAAATTAGGAATTAAAGAGGGTGAATCCTCTTGCCTCCGCCTCCGGAGTAGCTGGGACTCAGGTTAAGGTTGAAATGAGAAAGAAAGAAATTTCTACTTGTTGGTAGCCATGCTTTCTAGATAGAGGCAAGAAGAGTGGGGTGTGCCAGAACATTGTTAATGTTTAATAGGAGGAGTAGCCTAATGTATGTTGCTAGTCATTGCTGCCTTCTTAATTGTGGCTTGGTAAGTCACACTTTGATTTCTTACAGGTATTGCAGTTATAACTGTTTACATTACTTAGTCTTTACAGGAGAGTTCGTGGTGACATTGTTTATTTCCTAAATTTCCTGCTAGGTGGCAACCAGGAAGTTTAGAGAAATAGTGTACCAGTCACCAGGTGTATTCTTAAATCTTTGGCAATATGAAAATAAGTTTGATTTTCTGTTTGTTCTTTAATTAAATCATAGCTGTGTACATTAATGCAATCATGGGGTACAGTGTGCCAGTTTTACATACAATTTGAAATGCTTTCATCAAACTGGTCAACATAGCCTTCACGGCATTTTCTTAGTTATTGTATTAGGGACATTTATATTCTACACCTAGTAAATTTCACGTGTACCCGTGTAAGATGCACCTTAGGTGTGGTCCCACTAATTAATATGTTCCATTTTCTAACTTGTTGAACTTGGTTTTATCTTGCAGGAATGACACCAAGGAAGATGTATTTGTACACCAGGTGAGTGCTTATGTAGATATTTGACTAAAGGTTGGGGGAAGAAAAGGGTTTGTCTTCTCTACTGTTGTTCCTTACAAAGGTTATTAAGTCCAACCCCTGGTTAATCTAGTTCTTACACTAAGAGTAGTAGCATACTTAAAATGTATACATTGTATTGGAGTTCACTTAAAATAGGTATTTTGGATTGATACTTCCTATTAGCTTTAGCTTTGTAAAATGTTGAATTTGTTTACTTACCTAATTCCAGATAAACAAATAACCTCCATGATTCTAAACTTGAACTGATGTTGTATAATTACTAAGTTTGGCAAGAAATGTTCAGCTGGGGGCACTTGTGGCTTAAAGAAGTAAAGCGCCAGCCCCACATGCCGGAGGTGGCGGGTTCAAACCCAGCCCCAGCCAAAAGCCGCCAAAAAAAAAAAAAGAAAGAAAGAAATGTTCAGCTGCTGTTAAAGCTACCATTAAAGACAAATAATCGTGGGAAGGAGGTGCAAAACAGTAATTGAAGTAGATTCTAGAAAATAAGGAAAGGTACTTTGAATGGGTAAAGCTTTTTTTTTTTAATTTACTTTTTGGAGAGCCTTAACTGGTTTGAATAATGAAGAATAAGGAATAAGGAGGAGGTTTGAAGGTTTAAGGATAAATAAATGAAAGGTGGTAGGTGCAGCAAAGTTGGTAATTGCTTATTAATTTTTAGATTGGCTTCTTCCAGTGGTATGGGAGAAGACTATAATGTAGGATAAGTGCTATGCTGAACTTTCTCCTCAAGGATCATTTAAGGAAAATGTTTTGGAAATGCGTGGATAATAAGGAATTAAGACTATTATTAAAGCAAGCCACTGCCAAGTGAACACTAATGTCTCAAGCTTGAGTATGTTATAGGTTCTATTGAACTTATTCTCAAAGGTATGAATGAGTAGGATAAACATGTTTGTGTATGTATGCTCTTCTATGCAGTTCTTTCACTAAGACTGGTGAAATATTGTCAACTTGTTAAATAATGTTAATAAACTTTTTAACCACTTTTTTTATACTAGATTATAGAAATCAAAAGACCTAAAGTCAATTTCCATACTCGCATATTTATTCAGGCAATGAGCTTGGATGACAGCATGCTTCTTAGGAAGGGCTGTCTTAGGTTGGTGCTTTATAGCTCTGTGAAGTGTCCTATACAACATTCAATGACAAGGGGGAAGCCAGATCAATTTCTAGTACATCCAAAACCCTATCAGATAATCCCAGGGTCAAATGTAAGTATGGAGTCATTTAAGTTCTAACTGTAAATAAATACAGTCGTACTCAGACAGCATAATTATTCTAAGCAAATGTTTAAGAAATTGGTATTCTTTTTTGGATAAAGACAATTTACTTGTTCCTTTATGTTCAAAAGAATATGTAGACAGAGAAACAAGAGACAGCAAGGCTTGTCAGTCCCGCTGCCTGTTGGCAACCCTTGAGGGTTGGGATCGGGGGGGTGTTGGAGGTGTTGACTGAATGTAATAGGAGTTGGGGGTTTTATTTATCCATACTTTTGCTATCCCCTGTGACTGCAGGTAATTGATAGTTGGCTATATGTGAAAGGTATGAAAACTATGTGACAGTTTAGATGACAGATGAGATCAATTATTTGACTTCACCTAGTTATACCGATTCACAAGGTGTCACCAATATGCTTTCCTCTTTATTTTGGAAGTGGTTTCAACATGTTGTTTCTTGAGACTTCAGCTGCTCTGGTCTTGGTTGTGTATCAAGGAGACTGCAGTTCTGGGCAACTTAGCTTAATTGGCCTCAGATTTGTTGGTTTTCCTGCCTCTTCTGGAATGGAAATGCATGAGTGATCCTGTAATGGAAACCGCTGTGATGTGGAATGAACATGGGATTTGGAATCCCAAGACCTGGGTTTAGAAAAAGTCTCCACTGTGCTGCATACATAACATGACTTTTAGCAAGTCAGTCACCTGACTTTAAAAAACCTGTTAACCCGTAAAAAAGGAGTAATGATACCTCACATTCTCTGTCACAATGAGGTTGAATAGACAACATGTGAAAGAACTTTATAAAATACTACATAAAAATGTGAGGTATTATTTTTCCCTTTTATTTTACTTTCAACAGAAGACATAGAAGTAACAGATCTCTAAGACTTATTGTATTTCTGGGGCTGTAATAACCAACAGTCCTTAAGAATGGCATAGTTAATACATGTGAATTGCATTTCCACTGAATTATCACAGACAGGTTGGAAGGGATTTTGGTTGACATTTGTTACTGAGTTTGATATGGTAACAGGGACAAAGTTGGTTTGGTCAACTTTGAAGCATACAAAACCAAACTCGCCTGTCATCTAAACTGGCCCTATGTGGGGCTATCCTCTATTAAGTGCAGTTGTTGGGGGATAGATGGATATCTTCATTTTGTTCAAAGTCATATATAATGCTTTTACAAAAAGCATTTTTAAAAACATACATAGTAGTGTCTGTCGTAGGTGTTTAATTACTTGTTTTTAGTTTTGTAAATAGTAGTAAAATTCTGGGACCTTGTAAGTTTGGAGTCTTTTGGTTGAGGATGGGGGTAGTGTGGTCCCTATACTCCTAAATTTATTGACAGTTTGGTCTAAAGTAAATCTTAAGATTTAAGTATATATCCAAGCTAAAATAATATTGACTCTGGTACATATTAAATGCAAAAGCACATTATTCTCCCCTGTTAATCTATTTTTGGAATGTGATATTACTAGACTGCCATAAAGAAGAATAACCCCAGGAAGTACCTTCGCAGTGTAGGAGATGGAGAGACTGTGGAGTTTGATGTTGTTGAAGGAGAAAAGGTGAGGATGCTTTTTGTGTAAAGGTTTGACTTCAGTATGGAAATATTTTGGAGGTCTCATCTGTTAGGGTGGTGGCCCTAAAGTGGATAGATGTGTTCAGGTGACCACCCTAATGTGCTGGCTGGAGTTAGAGGGCATTCTCTTCAGAACAGTGAGGAGCTGATACTTAGTCATTCCTATGTACCCTTGGCTACTCAGACTCCTCCCCTTTGCCCCTTTTTTCCCTATGGCTTTGTGTGAAATTTGTGGAAAGTGTTTTGATTTCCTTTGTCACCATCAAAATATATAATGGCTTTTGTAGGGTGCGGAGGCAGCAAATGTTACAGGCCCTGGTGGAATTCCAGTTCAAGGCAGTAAATATGCAGCAGACCGTAACCATTATAGGCGCTATCCACGTCGCAGGGGTCCTCCACGCAATTACCAGCAGAATTACCAGAATAGTGAGAGCGGGGAAAAGAACGAGGGATCGGAGAGTGCTCCTGAAGGCCAGGCCCAACAACGCCGGCCCTACCGCAGGCGAAGGTTCCCACCTTACTACATGAGGAGACCCTATGGGCGTCGACCACAGTATTCCAACCCTCCTGTGCAGGGAGAAGTGATGGAGGTAAGTTTTCACCCAAAGAAAAAGGATCAACAACAACATGTAATAACTCAATAACTTGCAGCAGGACTGTGTTCAAGGTAGAGTGCTGTGGGGTCACAATTCACAGCAACCTTAAACTCTTGGGCTTAAGCGATTGTCTTGCCTCGGCCTCCCAAGTAGCTGGGACTACAGGTGCCCAGGTGGGTTTTTTTGTTGATGCAGTTGTGATTATTGTTTAGCTGGCCCAGGCCAGGTTCAAACCCACCAGCCTTGGTACATGTGGCCAGCACCATAACCACTGTCCTACTGCCTGTATGTGTCTATTTTTTATACCAATACCTTTTGTCCTTTTTTTTGTTGTTGTTCCGAAATTAATGTGAGAGTACAAATGTTCAGGTTATATTGTTTTCCATTATAAGGTAAAGTTTAACTTAGAGTTGAGCGTTTTACCCAGGGGCGTACAACATCTTGATTCTTATAGGAAATAACAAGGATTAATAATTTATAGTGTAATCACAGTTACTAGATGATTGGGTTTGTGGGAGTTTTGTTAACTCTTGTATGCAGATTTTGGATTTGTTGGGTTTTATTCTTACGTTACTGATCTAGTAGGTTTGATGTCCATTGTCTTTTCAGGGTGCTGACAACCAGGGTGCAGGAGAACAAGGTAGACCAGTAAGACAGAATATGTATCGGGGTTATAGACCACGATTCCGCAGGTATGGTCCATAATAACCTGTTTGTATTTAATTCCTCAAGCATGTATTAGGACTCAGCACCATGCCTCTCCTGCAGTCTTTGAGTC
>NW_003852539.1:433940-435127 GCF_000181295.1 Otolemur garnettii | reverse complement strand
CTTTGTCAGAGACATAACCTGCAAAAATCTTCTCCCATTCTGATGGCTGTCTGCTTGCCTTACTTACTGTGTTCTTGGCTGTGCAGAAGCTCTTCAGTTCTGTATGTAGTTCTTACACAGTTTATCAAAGTTGGAGTATTCATTGAAGCTTTAGCAACAAAGAAACCTAGTTGGTTATACTACAATATAGATTAGTTTATATATTGACAGTTTTGTGGGAGCAGCTAGTGTTTTTGTACCTTTTTTTTTTTTGCAGTTTTTGGCCAGGGCCAGGCTTGAACCCACCACTTCCTGTCAGTATATGGGGCCAGCTCCCTCTTCTTTTTTTTTTAAACAGCCTCAAACTCACAGAAACCTCCCAACTCCTGGGCTCAAGCAATTTTCCTGCCTCTGCCTCCAAGTAGCTAGGACTACAGGCGCCTGCCACAACACCCGGCTGTTTTTTGGTTGCAGCCTTCGTTTGGCAGCCCTGGGCTGGATTCAAACCAGCCAGCTCAGGTGTATGTGGCTGGCACCTTAGCCGCTTGAGCCACAGGCACCTAGCCAAACTTTTTCTTTCTTATATTGATAGATGTCCTATCCCAAGCTTAGTTCATTTATTAGAAGGTAGGGTCTTAGCTAATTCACTATGATTAAAGGCTTCTAACTCACCATCAAGTGCTAATAAAATGTGTTGTTTGTCTTTCTTGACAAGCCTGAGGGCATTTGGTTGTATTAGGTAGCGATATCAAGCCTTACCTCCTTTAGTATAAAAGTTTCTGCATTTTGGTTGAGGGTACATATTTATAGCTACATTATTCAATGTATACAGTAGTTGACAATGCCAGATAATTACTTCAGTAACACATAATTGCTTTGAAATTGGCAGTCAAAGTATTAATGCAAGGCTTTCCAGACTGGCAGGAATCTTTTGTCCAAATGAATAGTAAATAAAGCACGCTGCTCCTGATGAATGGAATAGTTGGTGAAACCCTGCGTGGTATGGGTTTAAGAACAAAGTGAAAAGGAAATCTTAAGGAAGGGCTTGTAGTATGTCAGTAGGGAGCTTTGTAGGAATTTTGCTGAAAAGGAGACGGGTAGTAGGAAGGTAAAACTGAGGGCAAAAAGAATTTTTGATGAGAAATAACCATTATTTGTAGGCTGAAGAATTGCATAGAAGAGGACAATTGATGTCAGGAAAGTGACTG
>NW_003852539.1:430397-433053 GCF_000181295.1 Otolemur garnettii | reverse complement strand
AAAAAAAAAAAAAAAAAAAGCCTGAACCTCCCAAGAAGCTGGGACTACAGGCCCTTGCTATGGCTTAGCTCTTTTTATAGCCATTTGAACAGCAAACTCAAGATGAGCTAAGAGTTGAATTTTTGTGGCGTTGATTTGTCCTAATGAAGGTACAAGGGCAGCAGTTGATGGATGTTTGGATAAAGGAAGAATGAGATTAACGGTTCTTGGATCACTAAATGATTGGTCCTAGTAGAAATTGAAAATGAGAGGAGGAGGAATGATCTAGGAAAAATCGGAAGAGACATACTTGGAGATTCATGCTTAACAGTTGAGAAAACTCAGGTAGAAAAGAACTGGATGGGAGGGCAACAATCTGTACACCTGGTTATTAGAAACTATTATCTGAAATCTCATAACTGCATACGATTGAAATCCTGCAATTTTTAGAAAAACATGGGGATTATTGACTTGGGAACCCAGGGATGTAGTTAGGACACTTGAAGACTACAGAAGAGAGGCAGAGCAGTTTTGCTTAAGATTGACCATCAATTCCAAAAAATGGAGAGGAGAATATAGACAGGAGTAGGGGGGTGTAGGGGTAAAAAAAGGAATGTGCAGAGTTAAGTGCAAATTACAGCCCATGGTGACAATAGATGTAGAATGCCTGATACTAATTTTATTCCTGAGGCTTTGTCTTACATTACTAAGCACCGGCAAAAAAAGTCCTAGTACTTTTTACTTGGTGATTGAAAGTCTTGGTATCTTCCATTCAGGCCATTGTTAATGGTTCATGCCTGTAATCCTAGCAGTCCAGGAGGTGGGTAGATCTCCTGATCTCAAGAATTTGAAGCCAGCCTGAGCAAGTGCAAGACCTCCTCTCCACTAAAAATAGAAAAACAACCAGATATTGTGGCTGGCACCTATAGTCCCAACTACTTGAGAGGCTGAGGACAAAGGATTGCCTGAGTCCAAGAGTTTTGAGATTGCTGTTAGCTATGATGCCACCTCTACCCAGGGTGAAAGAGTGAAACTGTCTTAAAAAAAAAAAAAAATTCTGAGTGGCTCCTGTGGCTCAAGGAATAGGGCACCCGTCCCATATACCAGAGGTGACGGGTTCAAACCTGGCCCTGGCCAAAAACTGGGGGGGGGGGGCCTTGGTGCCCGTAGCTTCAAGTGGCTAAGGCATCAGGCACATACACCACAGCCGGTGGGTTCGAATCCAGCCTGGGCCTGCCAAAACAACAATGACAACTACAACCAAAAAATAGCCAGGCTTTGTGGCAGGTACCTGTAGTCCCAGCTACTTGAAAGGCTGAGACAAGAGAATTACGCCCAAGAGTTGAAGGTTGCTGTGAGCAGTGATGCCATTGGCACTCTACCGAGGGTGACATAAACAGACTCTGTCTCCCAAAAAAAAAATTCCTTTTTTTGTTTTTAGAATATACCCGTTAATTTTTACTTTTTAAAATGTACAACTCGGTGGCTTTCAGTATTTTCACAAAATTGTGGAACCTCTACTACTTTCTAATTCCAGAATGGTTTTTTTTCTTTTTTTTTTTTTTTCTGTCTCAAAATTCTCTGTATCAGTATCAGTATTGCAATGTTTATTTGAAACTGATCCTTTGCTAGAAAAAAAGCCAATTTGGTTAAATTGAACAGAATGTGGTAACCTGCCAATTCTGAATAGCCACTCCATGAAAACAAGTTAATACATGATATTAGAAAGATGGAGGGGAGGAATAGTCACTGGCACAGATCTCTCTCCATTCTGATTACAAAAGCAGACCTTACAAGACTTATTTTATATAACGCGTTACTTGCCAAATTTTAAATCTGTCCTAAAGAGATCACAGCATATGCTGCTGTTAGTCCTCCCCGTAGATGTCGTTTTTCTTCCACTTCATTTCCTGAAAGTCATACTCTGATCCTGTCATCCTCTTATAGATGTCTTTATTGTCATCACAGGTTGTTTCAAAGTGAGTTATAGCATCATATGTGCAGGAAATATAGAAAGATCTGACTTTCTGTTCCCAAGTCTTTAGGTACAAGGAGGTCACTGATGCTGACAAACTTCTGTTCAATTGGTTCTATGAGCTCCAAAGCTGGTTTGATTTCCTTCTCAGGCTCCTTGGTCTCCACGGTTGTGCTGATTATGGCGGTATACTTCCCTTGTGCCGCCACGTTGTGTGCAGAGGAAATCATGCAGATGTAGATATCTGACTTTCGATTGACCTGGTTCTGCGAAATAATGATCTGGCAGGAGTTGGCATCGGTGGTGTTCTTGATGGGGTGGCTGAGGATGCAAATAACTCTGATCACCCACCTTTTCTACCCTATCTTTTACATAGCTAGGGTCACAGATGAGCTGCTTACAGCGAGCAATCTCTCCTTCAGACTTTACATCAACCACTTTTCCATTCTGTACAATGATTTCTTCAATTGGTTTATTCAGCATGTAGGTACCTTCATAAATAGCACTTAACCTTGCAAACCCCTGTGGCAGTTCTCCGAGGCCATACAGTGGGTAAAGGTAAGGGCTTTTGCCATATCTTGCCAAAGACTCACTGTAAAGTTTGATCCTATTAACAGTTTCGGCTCAGCACCTATAGCTCAACCGGCTAAGGTGCCAGCCACGTACACCTAAGGTGGCGGGTTCGAATCCCCAGCCCGGACC
>NW_003852539.1:412721-413959 GCF_000181295.1 Otolemur garnettii | reverse complement strand
TCAAGCTGTCCCCCTGGGTAGAGTGCTGTGGCATCACAGCTCACAGCAACCTCCAATTCCTGGGCTCAAGTGAGTCTCCTGCCTCCGCCTCCCAAATTGCTGGGACCACAGGCGCCTGCCACAACGACCAGCTATATTTTTTGGTTGTAGCCGTCATTGTTGTTTGGTGGGCCCGGGCTGGATTCAAACCCGCTACCTTGGGTGTATGTGGCTGGCGCCTTAGACACTTGAGCCCTAAGCGCCAAGCCAGATTTTTCCACCCTTATAGACAAAGCGCTATTCAGTCACTTTAAAATCCAGATAGCGGGTGACCTCGGTATAAAGCAGCATCTTAACCAGCTGACCATTGGCTGTAGGAACTTGGGAATCGAGTCAACATTCCAGTCTCTTCCCCTCCCCATTGTGATGCTGTTGGTGATCCTGGTATTTGAAATCTTATTTGTATAAGTGTTCCAGTGGTGTTATAGTTACACTTTCTCCTCCATAATATGGGTTCTGTTCCGTGTGAAGAACCTTCTTGCCATCCACTGACATTATACCTGACAAGGATGCATTCCGTCAGGCAGGTGTCCAGCTCGATCACGTCCTATTCCTCATTCATAGTGAGGCAAGGCGAAGACCGAGGGCTCGAGGAAGGCGAAGGCACAGTGGCTCTGCAGCCACCCTAGGCCGGCGGGGAGGCACTCGGGCTGCTCTTTGGCCCGAGAAAAAGGGGGGGGGGGAAGGGGGCCGGGCAAAATGGAGCAGACAAGGAGGCGATGCCGGCCGCCGCCTCAAACGGGAAGAGACGAGCTGGCTATTGGAGAATGTTTTCATCAGCCCATCAAAACTGTGTTGTATTAGTGGTCTTTCTCTTACCATAGTCCCTGGCCACCATTAATCTACTTTCTGTCTGTAGATTTACTTAATTCTGGCTGCTTTCACATGTCATAGCACGTTACCAGTCCTTGGTTCCTTTTAATAGCCAAATTACATTTCACGGTATGGATGTACCACATTTTATTATTTAGTTGATCTACATCTGGGCTGTTTATGCTTTTTGACTATTGTGAATAGTAATAATTCACGTAAGATTACAAATTATGGGCAATTTCTTGGTGTAGATCCAGGAATGGAATTGTTGCATCACAGTAACTATTTTTTTTTTTTTTTTTTTTTTTTTTGAGACAGAGCCTCAAGCTGTCCCATGGGGTAGAGTGCTATGGCTTCACTGCTTACAGCAACCTCAAACTCCTGGG
>NW_003852539.1:404320-410861 GCF_000181295.1 Otolemur garnettii | reverse complement strand
GGTTTTTCTCAATACGCCTTTAAAGGTTTTTAAATTGTTTCATATCTGGTCAAGTTGAGATTTTTAAGAACTTCATTTTTAATTTGTAATAAAAGTTTACAACTTGATTTTTTCAAAAAAGTCAACAAACTGCAAGCACCTGTTAATAAAGGTCTTAAATAATTATCTTTGTGTACACTTCTCTCTAGGTTCCCCAGCCTTAAGCATTATCAACTACCTATATCCTTCTTTCTCCCCTCTCTGTTTTCCTTTGTAGAGTCAGGCTGCTGGCCAGGCTGGTCTTTAGGTCCTAGCCTCAAGCTATCTTCCCACCCCAGTCTCCCACATAGCTATGATACAGGCATGTGCCACCACACTTGGCCATCTTCCTTAGCTGGAACAGAGTGAGCAAGGGAGAGTTTTGAGGAATTGAGTACAGTGACTCAATGTCATCTATTGATTCAGTGAGTTTCAGTGGGTCTTTAAAACCAAACAGGTGTTGAAAGGGATGTTGGAAATGGCAAATACAAAAAAGTTTAAGGCTCAGCGCCTGTTGCTCAGAGGTGTAGGGCACCGGCCACATGCACCAAGGCTGGTGGGTTCGAACCCAGCCTGGCCTGCCAAACAACAATGACAACTACAAGAAAATAGCTGGGCATTGTGGCAAGCACCTTGTAGTCCCAGCTACCTGGGAGGCTGAGGCAAGAGAATTGCTTAAGCCAAAGAGTTTGAGGTTGCTATGAGCTGTGACACCATGCATGGTACTCTACCAAGAGTGACATAGTGAAATTGCCTCAAAAAAATTTTTTTTTAATTGTGTACCAGTAGAATCCAAATCTGGATACTTAGAAGAAAAAAAGATTTAAATTGTCTCGGGGGGTATGGATCAGGTTAGTAAAGTACAGTCATATTGCCAGCAGGTGGAGGAAGGGTTAGGGCTTTGCCAGGTGACATCAACAAAGGAAAGAGCAGAGACAGTAAGAGTTAATGTGAGGGTATAGTTGATACTTAGGAACCTTCCCAGCATCAACTTTGCTATCCCCAGGTACAGAATTGGACCCTGAATTTCAAAAGCCAAAAACAAGGTATCACTGTCTGGTTACTAGACTTGGTGCAGGATGGGCAAGTGTCCCAAATGACTTAGTAGAACAAGAGTACAGTCGTGTGTTTAATGATAAAGATAACCTTTGTTAGACTGTGTGAGCATCATAGTGTACTCACACAAGCCAGGATGGTATAGGCGGCTACACACAGAGGCTCTGATATAATAGTATAGCGTGTTTTTATTGATGCTAGGTTGCAAACCTGGACAGCACTGTTAACTGTTGTGGATACTGCAGGCAGTTATAATGCAATGGTAGGTGTTTGTATATCTAAACAGGAAAGTTATAAGAAAAAAGTTTAAAAATTGGTACATCTGGCTCGGTGCCTGTGGCTCAAGTGGCTAAGGCGCCAGTCACATACACCTAAGGTGACAGGTTCAAATCCAACCCAGGCCGCCAAGTAACAATGACGGCTGCAGCCAAAAATAGCCGGGCATTGTGGTGGGTGCCTGTGGTCCCAGCTACTTGGGAGGCAGAGGCAGGAGACTCGCTTGAGCCCAGGAGTTGGAGGTTGCTATGAGCTGTGATGCCACAGCACTCTACCCAGGGGGACAGCTTGAGGCTCTGTCTCAAAAAAAAAAAAATTGGTACACCTGTGCTATATATAATACAGAACTATAAGTTGCTCTGAGTGAATCAACAAGTGGTAAGTGAAAGGTCTAGGATGTTACTCTTTGGCTGCACTAAATAAATTTGTACAAATATTTTTCTTCAGTAAAGTTAAAAACACAGCACAGTGGTTATGGCACCAGCCACATAACACCGAAGATGGCAGGTTCAAACCTGGCCCAGGCCAGCTAAACAACAATGACAACTGCAACAAAAAAAATAGCCAGGTAGCTGAAGTAAGAATCATTTAAGTCAAAGAGTTTGAGGCTGTGAGCTATGACACCTGGTACAGAGGGCAACATAGACTCTTGTCTCAAAGAAAAAAGAAACATGTTAAAAACAGACACAAGTACATGTTAGCCTAGCCCTGCACAGGGTCAGGAGTATCAGTGTCACTGTCTTCCACCTACACCTTGTCCTGCTAGAAGGTCTTGACACAGAGCTGTCAATAAGGAGTATACCCTGGTGATAAAAATCATAGTAAATACATGTACATAAACCAGTAATGTCAGCTTATCGGATGTTATGTCCTGCGCATCAATGTGTGCTACATGTGTGTGGCAGCACACCAGCATCACAGATGTGAGTTACGTGTTTATGATCTTAACAGGGTGTCAACATCATTAAGCAATGGATTTTTCAGCTTCTAGAATTTTATGGGACATTGCCTTGTACTGACTGAAATGTTGCATACAGTTCATGACTGTACTAAGCCAGGATTTGCACTCATGGTCCTAGCTGGGATGTGTAATGTAGTTACTGGTAATGACCAAGTTGAGGTTATGGCTACCTCAGTGAGGGACAGGAGGAGGAAGTGAAGCATGACTGAACTATGAACAGAAATAAACCATAAGCTTGTTATTAAGTTATGTGTGGATGATGGCGACCCAGGAATTAAAATCTTCAAGGAATACTGGTTAATGAATGTAGTTCCTGCTGGACCCGGTGGCTCACTTCTGTAATCCCACACTTTGGGAGGCTGAAGCAGGAGAACCGCCTGAGCCATGAGTTCAAGATCAACCCAGACAACAGAGCAAGACCCTGCCTCTACAAAATATTTTTAAAATTACCTAGGTGAGGTGCCATGTGCCAAGTTTCAGCTGCTTGGGAGGCTGGGGTTGGAGGAGTTGGAAGTTGGAATGAGCTGTGATCCTTCCAGCCTGGGTGACACAGTGAGGTACTCTCTAAAACCAAAAAATTTACTTCAGAGAGAAAGGCTTTAAAGGAGTTTTTGAGGGCTTAAAAGGAAATAGGTCTAGAATTAGCAATGGTGTAACACAGGAGACATTCCACCAGCAGGCACCAGGGTATTCGGGTGTGGGAGGGAAAAAATGGCCTCCACCAAAATGGTTCCAAGGGAAGTATCCTGAGGGTGAGTGTGACTAAGGAGATGAACAAGAACATGGAGAGAAGAGGCCAGAACTAAATTCCTGATGGCCCAGTAGAAAGTTTGCTAAGGGAACTATGTTAGCTCAACTGAAATGGAAAGAGCCAAGGAAAATTAATAGGTTAGTAACAACTTGGACATCTGGCAGACAGGTGCAGAAAGTGTAATGCCTGACATTGTTGAAGTCCAGGTTTGTCCTGAGGTGATAGTGGAAGGGTAAGTGTCAGGCATTTTAGTGCTGAGGCTGGGTTATATGCCTTACTAGAAACTGCTGCTCCCTTCAATACTGCTGTGAGGGTGGCTGGGTGCGGTGGTTCATGCCTGTAATCCTAGCAATCTGGGAGCCTGAGGCAGGTGGATTGCTTGAGCTCATGGGTTCGAGACCATCCTAAGAATGAGACCCCCCCCAATCTCTACTAAAAATAGAAAAAGCTGAGGCAAGAGGATCACTTGAGCCCAAGAGTTAGAGGTTGCCGTGAGCTATGATGACGCCATAGCACTCTATCCAGGGCAACAGCTTCTTGAGACTTCATCTCTAATAAAGAAGCCAGGTGGATTGCCTGAGCTCATGAGTTCGAGACCAGCTTGAGCCAGAGCGAGATCGCATCTCTAAAAACACAGCCAGGCATTGTGGCAGGCCCCTGTAGTCCCAGCTACTATATTTCACAGGCATCTAGTCATTCAAGAAAATTTATCAGTGGGCTGGTATGTCCCAGAACAAGAAATAATCTCTGACTTTAAGAATTCCATACCCTCGTGCCAGAGGCAAACAAGAATCACAATATAGTAGGGTGAGTAGCATACAGGCAGTCCCTGGGTTACAAACATCTGACGAACAACTCAGCACTTAAGAACAGAGGCTATTGCTGTGGGGTAGGTAAATGTACCTGTACCAGCTTACATACCAACTCAAGAACAAACTTCTGCAGAGGCTATCTCATTGGTGATCCAGGGACTACCTGCACATCCTGCAGTTTATGAAGTTGTGAATGCTGCAGAGTGAGTAGACTGCCTTGCACTGCATTTATGCCTGTCCCAGTCATGCTGTGGTACCTGCAGGCTGGCTCTGGGCAGCTGTCCAGTCCTCCTGCACTTCAACTTTCTATGTGAGCCAAGAAGCTAGTGATAGGGACTCTGGATTATTTTTAAAACAGGGAAGCAGGTGTCATTTTTTTTTTTTTTATTGAATGGTAACTATGTATGTACATTAATGCACTTCTGGGGTACAGTGTGGTGTTTTCACATACAATTTGAAACATTTCATCAAACTGGTTAACATAGCCTTCATGTCATTTACCTAGTTATTATGCCAAAACGTTCATATTCTACTCTTAGAAAGGTTCACTTGTACCCTTGTAAGATAAACCACAGAAGTGATCTCTCCAATCCCCCTCCCTCCACCCATTACCCCCTCCCCTCTCCCTCCCCCCTCCCTTCCCCCTCCCATATTCTTAGGCTGTTATTAGGTTATAGCTTTCATATAAAAGGCATAAATTAATTTCATAATAGCGGTGTGTACATTGGATACTTTTTCTTCCATTCTTGTGATACTTAGAAGAACATTTTCCAGCTCCATCCATGTGAAAGAAAGTCTCCATCTTTCTTTATGGCTGCATAGTATTCCATGGTGTACATATACCATAGTTTGTTGATCCATTTGGCAGGTTTCATTTTAAAAAGATTACTCTGGGGCTCATCACCTGTCGCTCAGCAGTTAGGCCACTGGCCACATATACCAGGGTTGGTGGGTTCGAACCTGGTCTGGGCCTGCCAAATAGCCGGGTGTTGTGTTGGGTGCCTGTACTCCCAGCTACTTGGGAGGATAAGGCAAGAAAATTGCTTAAACCCAAGAGTTTGAGGTTGCTGTGAGCTATGACACCATGACACTCTACTGAGGATGACATAGTAAGACTCTGTCTCAAAAAAAAAAAAAGGAAAGAAAGATTACTCTGGGACAAAAGAATCTGATCAGAAAAGAAGTGACCCATTTGGACACTGTTGAATTCCAGGTAAGTGATGAGGCCTGGACCAGAAACCTGACAGAAAGGGTCAAATTTGAGATGTTTTCCAAAATGGAATTGATAGGTGGGTACAACTACTTGTATGCAGGGAGGAATAAATGGGAAGAGTCTAGCCTGATTGCAGAATTTTAATGCTGATGGTGTCATTTGCTGGATTTAAAAATGCACACAGAGGGAGGTGGCTGTTGGCACTCTTTAGAGGTGGAGTGTGAGGAAGTGTGTTAGCTCAGTGTTTGGAATCCAAGGATGTCCCTGGGGTGTGTGCTGGAGGCAGATGGGAACTGAGCAGGGAAATGTGGGCTGAAGCCCTGTGTTTGACACTCATCCACTCATTTGGTGGCTCCTAGAAACTGGTCATGGTTAAAATCCCATCACTCAGGGACCATTTGTGGAGAGATGAAGGTGGGCATCTAAACTTAGAACAAAGCCAAGGTCATAAAAGTGATCACCAGTAAAGGATGTGTGAAAAGTCCAGGAAAGGGGACAGAATCCTAGAGAGCATAATAGGGAATGGTTCAGTCAGCATCAAAGTCAAGAGGTCCAAGAAGATGGAAGTTGAACTGTCTACTGGGCTTGGCAACAAGGAGAGGACTGGTGAGAGCAGTTCTGTGGGAACATGGGGTGGGTCCCAGGCCACAGCAGAAGAGGGGTACAGAGGGATTGATAGAAGGGAGCCTTCAACTCCTATAGCCTCCCCATCTCAGCAACAGCCAGTCCAACCTTATAAATTCATTTCCAACCCCTCAGAGCCATCTTTAACCTCATGCTTCACACTCCACCTCTAAAGAATGCAAATTCTGTTGATTCTTGACTTTGAAACTTTCCTAATCTGACCATTATCACTTGGATAGTGTGACAGCCTCCCTGCCTTCAGGGTGGGCTCTGGGCTTTCTTGCTGCTCCAGGTCCTTCAGAGGTTTCCAGTCTCACTTTAGAGCAGCAGCCAGAATCCCCCAGGAGCCTTCACAGTGTGCCCCTCTCCTTCTATTCTGCCCTGGTAACTCCACTCCAAGCTTTATCCTTGAACCTCCAGGCTCTCTCACCTGAAGGCCTTTACACTACTTTTCCCTCTAGACAGGAAGAAGATTCCCCCCATATAGCAACATGGCTTTCTCCCTCCATTCCTTCAGGTCTTCCCCTCCCTGACCTCCTGTCTAAAAGTGGCAGCAGCCGCCCACACCTGGCCCTCCCACTCCTTACCTATTGATTTGTCTTCTCAGTGCACACCATCCCAACTAGGCTATAGCCTGGTTTACTCTGCTTCTGATAGAAGGTCCACTCCATAAGGGGGGCAAGTTTCATCTGTTTCCTTCATTGCTGCTGTATTCCAGCATCTGGGACAGGCTAAAAGCACAGAACAAAAGCTCAGTAAAAAGGCAGGGTGTATGGGGCAGTGCCTGTGGCTCAAAGGAGTAGGGCGCCGGCCCCATATGCCAGATGTGG
>NW_003852539.1:394921-402415 GCF_000181295.1 Otolemur garnettii | reverse complement strand
GGTTGCTGTGAGCTGTAATGCCACGGCACTCTACCCAGGGGGACAGCTTGAGGCTCTGTCTCAAAAAAAAAAAAAAATAGAAAAGATACAGGCCGGGCGCGGTGGCTCACACCTGTAATCCCAGCACTCTGAGAGGCTGAGGAGGGTGGACTGCCTGAGCTCATGAGTTCAAGACCAGTCTGAGCAAGAGTGAAGCCCTGTCTCTAAAAAAAAATAGCCAGGTGTTGTGGCGGGAGCTTGTAGTTCCAGCTACTTGGGAGGCTGAGGCAAGAGAATCACTTGAGCTCAATAGTTTGGGGTTGCTGTGAACTATGATAGGACAGCAGTCTACAGAGGGTGACAAAAGTGAGCCTGTCTTAAAAAAAAAGACATACTTACCTGGCAGGGAAGATACTATGATCACAAAGGTAGTTTCCCCAGGGCGAGGCTTATATATTGCACTCTGGATGTGCTGAGCCCTGTGATTTCCCCAAATGTGGGAAACTTGACTGCATAATTTATGGTATAGGAGGACTGCGTTCACTCTTTCCCCTTAAAAAAAAAGCAATAAAATAAAATAGAGATATAAATAGTATTAATTTCCTAAAGTTGTAAGGATCAAAGAAGAATAAATGAGATGAGATTTTGTTAGTGTTCAATAACTGTTGGTTGGTAGAATTACAGGAATGTGGTAAGAATCAACTGAGATAACTATAAAAACTGTAAATTGTGCAAGTGTAGTCACCGTGAGAGGGTGGCTTCTAGCCCTCCCATGTACAGGGAACAATATAACTGACCAAGGGCCCAAGTTGTCTTGCTCTGAAGTCTACACCACCTTTGCACTGAGGCCCTGCTGAACTAAATGCTCCCTAGATGATGACTCAACTTGGCTGGATTTCTAAAGCAGGCGTGAGACTGGAAGACCCTGAGACTAGCTGACTTTGCTTCAAAGACTCCCCTGACAGCCTTGCCACGCCTTCCTTGGGCTGTGTGGTGGACTAAGGAAGCACTAGGAATTCATCCCCCCTCCACCCAGACAGTAAATGCAGGGCAGAATCGTCTGATGTAACTATTTTGGAATTCTGGGAGTCTATTGAAAACTTGCAAATTGTAGAGAAGGCTTGGATGTGAAATTGTGTTGCGTTTCAATCAATTACAACTCTCAGCTCAGCTACAGCTATGCATAGCCCACACCCCCAGCCCCATAGTTTCCTAACTATTCCTGCATCCGGACAGCAACCTGCAGACAGCTTGCTGGGGCCAGGTTGGCAATAAGGACTATGTCCCGAAATATCACAGATCTGTGTTCTCATCACTGATTACTGCTTCTGACCAAGGGGGTGCTGAGACAGAAATGAGCAGCCACTGTTGTACCTTCCCCCTTGTTGCAAGCCCTTCTCTCCAGCTGAAGTGACTTCAAGGACTGAAAGGGCCAGTGCTTTTTTTTACCATCATTTTTTCTCTTCCTCCTTTTGGGAGCCAGATATTGAAAGACTAGAAATTTAAAAAGCATAAATGGGCTCGGCGCCTGTAGCACAGTGGTTGCAGCACCAGCCACATACACCGAAGATGGCGGGTTCAAACCTGGTTGGGGCCAGCTAAACAACGACAACTGCAACAAAAAATAGCCAGGCGTTGTGGCAGGCGCCAGTAGTCCCAGCTACTTGGGAGGCTGAGACAAGGGAATTGTTTAAGCCCAAGACTTTGAGGTTGCTGTGAGCTGTGACGCCACAGCCCTCTACCGAGGGCAACAAAGTGAGACTCTGTCTCAAATAAAAAGCATAAATGGGGGAAATAGTTATTGCACATGACCAGGGAAAGGTACAGGATCCAAAAAGACCTTAAGTTAGACCTTAGGCTTATCCCTGGCACAGAAACAGCCCAAAGCAGTAAAAACTGAACCAGCAAATCCTGGGGAAGAGGAGAGTTCCAATGTTACAATATTACTAGATTCAAATGTTCACTTTTCTTTTTTTTTTTTGAGACAGAGCCTCAAGCTGTCCCCCTGGGTAGAGTGCCATGGCATCATAGCTCACAGCAACCTCCAACTCCTGGGCACAAGCGAGTCTCCTGCCTCAGCCTCCCAAGTAGCTGGGACCACGGGCACCCACCACAATGCCCAGCTATTTTTTGGTTGCAGCCGTCATTGTTGTTTGGCGGGCCTGGGCTGGATTCGAACCCGCCACCTTGGGTGTATGTGGTTGGCGCCTTAGCCACTTGAGCCACAGGCGCCAAGCCCAAATGTTCACTTTTCAACAACAAAAAAATTCACAAGGCAGACAAAGAAACAGGAAAGTTTGTTTGGCCCATTCAAAGGAAAAGGTTAACCAAGAGAAACCATCCCTTAGAAAGACCAGATAGCAGGACGGTGTCTGTGGCTCAGCGAGTAGGGCGCCAGCCCATATCCTGAGGGTGGTGGGTTTGAACCTGGCCTGGGCCAGCTAAACGATAATGACAACTGCAACAAAAAATAGCTGGACAGCCGGGCTTCGTGGCTCACACCTGTAAACCAGCACTGGAAGGCCGAGGAGAGTAGACTGCCTGAGCTCATGGGTTCAAGACCAGTCTAAGCAAGAGCAAAACCCTGTCTCTAAAAAAGTAGCCAGGCACTGGGAGGCATGGGAGGCTAAGGAGGGAGAATTGCTTTATATCAGGAGTTCGAGACTCACCTGAACGAGAGTAAGACCCTGGCTCATGAAAAAAATGGAAAAACCCAGCCGAGTGCCTGTAATCCCAGCGGTTTTTGGAGACTGAGGCAGTGAGATACCCACAGCCCGAGTCTGAGGTTGCAGTGAGCTACCATGCCACTGCACTATGCTCAGGGGCATAGGGTGGGACTGTGTCTCAACATCAATAACAACAAAAAAGCTGGACATTGCAGCAGGGGCCTGTAGTCCCCAGCTACTGCTGTAAAAAAAAAAAAAAAGAAAGAAAGAAAGACCAGATAGCAAATCTACTAGAAAGACTTTAACCATCCAGACCAGGTGTTGGAGACCACTTCTGTAATCCTAGCACTGTGGGAGGCTGATATAGGAGGATCCCTTGAGTTCAAGAGTTTGAGACCAACTTCAGCAAGAGCAAGACCCCACCTCTACTAGAAGTAGAAAAAATTAGCCAGGTGTTGTGGTGGGTGCCTGCAATCTCAGCTACTTGGGGGATGAGGCAGGAGGATCACTTGAGTTTGAGGTTGCTGTGAGCTAGGCTGACTTCAAAGCACTCTAGTCTGGGGCAACAAAATGAAATTCTGTCTCAAAGAAAAATAAAAAGGATTCATAAATTAGCTGTCCAAAAATGCTCAAAAAACTAAAGGAAGAAAAACAAAATTTTTTTTTGAGACAGAGCCTCAAGCTGTGCCTCTGGATAGAGTGCCGTGGCATCAAAACTCACAGCAACTTCCAACTCCTGGGCTCAAGCGAGTCTCCTGCCTCTGCCTCTCAAGTAGCTGGGACCACAGGTGCCCACCACAACACCCGGCTATTTTTTGGTTGCAACCATCATTGTTGTTTGGCAGCCCAGGCTGGATTTGAACCCGCCACCTTAGGTGTATGTGGCTGGCGCCTTAGCCACTTGAGCCACTGGCACCGAGCCTGAAAAAAAAAATTATTTTTTAAGTCAAGAAAACAATGTGTCAACAAAATGGAACTTAAAGAAATGAGAAAACCTAAAAAGTAACCAAAAAGAAATTACAGAACTGAGAAATTTTAAAAATCATTACAGGGATTCCAAGGCAGACTTGAGCAGGCAGAAGAAACAGAGAAGTTGAAGACAGAACAGTTGAAATATTGAGTTTAGGGCTCGGCGCCTATAGCTCAACCGGCTAAGGCGCCAGCCACGTACACCTAAGGTGGCGGGTTCGAATCCCCAGCCCGGGCCCGCCAAACAACGACGGCTGCAACCAAAAAATAGCCGGGTGTTGTGGCGGGCGCCTGTGGTCCCAGCTACTTGGGAGGCTGAGGCATGAGACTCGCTTGAGCCCAGGAGTTGGAGGTTGCTGTGAGCTGTAATTCCATGGCACTCTACTAGGGGGATAGCTTGAGGCTCTGTCTCAAAAAAAAAAAAAAGAAATATTGAGTTTAAGGAAGAGGAAGAAAAAAGATGGAAGAAAAATGAGCAGAGCCTATGGGACCCATGGGACACCATCAAGCTCAAGACCAATATACACATTATGAGAATTCCAGAAGGAGAAGAAAAAGGGACAGAGAATATTTAAAGAAATAATGGCCCAAAATTACCCAAATTTGATGAAGATATTAACGTAAATATCCAAGAAGCACAATGAGCTTGAAGTAGGATGATCTCAAAGAGACTAACACTAAGACACATTATAATTAAACTGTCAAAATCCAGAGACAAAGATCAGACCCTGAAAGTGGTGAGATAGAAGTGATTTGTTACATACAAGGACTCCTTAATGAGATTAAGAGCAGATTTCTCCTCAATAACTCTGGCAGCAGTGAATTGACATAATTAAAGTACTAAAAGGGAAAATGAAACAAAACTGTCAATCAAGAATTTTTTATCTAGCCGGATGTTGTGGTGGGCGCCTGTAGTCCCAGCTACTCGGGAGGCTGAGGCAAGAGAATTGCCTACACCCAGGAGTTGGAGGTTGCTGTGAGCTGTGTGATGCCACGGCACTCTACTGAGGGTGATAGAGTGAGACTCTGTCTCTACAAAAAAAAAAAAAAAAAAAAAGCATTTTCTATCGGCTCAGCACCCATAGCACAGTGGTTACAGTACCAGTACCAGCCACATGCACCGAGGCTGGCAGTTTGAATCTAGCCTAGGCAAGCTAAACAACAATGACAACTGCAACAAAAAATATAGCCAGGCGTTGTGGCAGGCACCTGTAGTCCCAGCTACTTGGGAGGCTGAGGCAAGAAAAATGCTTACGCCCAAGAGTTTGAGGTTGCTGTGAGCTGTGATGCCATGACACTCTACCCAGGGTGATAGAGTAAGACTCTGTCTCCAAAAAAAATCTTATATCTGGCAAAACTGACCTTCAAAAGTGAGGGGAAATGGCTCAGTGCCTGTGGCTCAAGTGGCTAAGGCACCAGCCACACAGACCTAAGGTGGTGGGTTCGAATCCAGCCTGGGCCCGCCAAACAACAACGACAGCTGCAACCAAAAAATAGCTGGGTGTTGTGGTCGGAGCCTGTGGTCCCAGCTACTTGGGAGGCTGAGGCAGGAGACTCACTTGAACCCAGGAGTTGGAGGTTTCTGTGAATTGTGATGCCATAGCACTCTACCCAGGGGGATAACTTGAGGCTGTCTCAAAAAAAAAAAAAAAAAATAAAAAGGAAGATTAAGAAAAATACTTTTGGTGAATTATAGAAGAAAGTATAATTTGTTTTAGGTTTGTATGCTATGGCACGCCACCACACTAGACAGGGGGACACAGTGTGACAAACTAAAAAAAAAAAAAAAAAAAAAAAAAACTGAGGGGAAAATTATGACATTCCCAGATAAACAAAAGCTGAGAAAGCGATCCAATAGATGTGACCTTCAGCAAATGAGAAAAGGAGTTCTGCATGTTAAAATGAAAGGTATCTAGACAGTAACTCAAGAAATACGAAGAAATAAAAATGGGCAATTACACAAACTAGTTCTTACTGTAACTTTGGTTTGGTTTGTAACTCCCGTAAGAGACTAGCAGGCCGGGCACTGTGGTTCATGCCTGTAATCCTAGCGTCTGAGAGGCCAAGGTGGATGGATCATGTGAGACCAGCCTGAGCAAAAGTGAGACCCTGTCTTTAAAAAATAACTGCACACTGTGGCAGGCGCCTGTAGTCCCAGCTACTCGGGAGGCTGAGACAAGAGAATTGCTTGAGCCCAAGAGTTTAAGGTTGCTGTGAGCTATGACTCCACCACACTCTTACTGAGAGTGACAAAATGAGACTCTGTCTCAAAAAAAGAGAGCGAGAGACAGACTATAGCATTAAAAAATATATATATATATAAATATATAAAATATATATATTAAGCCAAGCACAGTGGTACATGTCTGTAATCCTAGCTATTCAGCAGCCTGAGGCAGGAGAATTACTTGAGCCCAGAAATTCAAGGCCAATGTGGATAACATAGTGAGACCCCATCTCTAAGCAACAAACAAACAGAAACACCAAAAGAGTTAGTTATTATTTTATGTTTTAGGGTGCCAGACACAGTGTAGAAAGAAGTTTTTGAGGTAAATAACTAAAAAGGGTAGGAGCAGAGCAGTAAAGAAGTAGAATTTTGTATGTTATTGAAGTTAAGAGGGAATAAATTCAAATTAGTGTTCTAACTTTAGAATGTTAAATGTAATCCCCATGATAATGGCAAATAACAGAGCTATAGAATATGCACGAAATAATTTGAGAAGGGATTTAATTTTTTTTTAATACAAAGCATCAACTAAACACAAAAGAAGACAGTAATGCAGAAAATGAGAAGCAAAAAAGCTGTAAGACATATAGTAAAACAAATATCAAAATGAGGCCAGGCACAGCATCTCACACCTGTAATCCTAGCAGTCTGGAGACCTGAGACCCCTATCTCTACTAAAAATAGAAAAACAAGCTGGGCATCATGGTAGGTGCCTTTAGTCTCAGGAGGATAACTTGAGCCTGGGAGTTAGAAGTTGTAATGAGGGCAGTGCCTGTGGCTTAGTGGGTGGGGCACTAGCCCCATATACCAAGGGTGGCAGGTTTGAACCTGGCCCCAGCCAAACTGCAACAAAAAAATAGCCCGGCATTGTGGCGGGCGCCTGTAGTCCCAGCTACTTGGGAGGCTGAGGCAAGAGAATCACTTAAGCCCAGGAGTTGGCAGTTGCTGTGAGCTGTGACACTATGGCACTTTACCAAGGTCAATAAAGTAAGGCTCTGTCTCTAAAAAAAAAAAAAAAACAAACAAACAGAAGTGGGTAGTGCCTGTGGCTCAAAGGAGTGGGGTGCTGGCCCCATATACCAGGGGTGGTGGGTTCAAACCCGGCCCTGGCCAAAAACTGCCAAAAAAAAAAAAAAAAAGAAGAAGAAGAAATTATAATGAGCTATGACGATGCCACCACATCTACCCAGGGTGACAGAGCAAGACTCTATTTTTGTTGTTGTTGTTTTGTTTTGCTTTTTTGAGACAGAGTTTCCCTTTGTCCCCCTCTGCCCTCCATAGAGTGCCGTGATGTCATAGCTCACAGTAACCTCAAACACTTTGGCTCAAGCAATTCTCTTGCCTCAGCCTCCCAGGTATCAGGGACTACAGGCACCCACCACACCTCTTATTTTTAGAGAGGGGGGCTCGCTCTTGTTCAGGCTGGTCTCAAACTCCTGAGCATGAGCAATCCACCCGCCTTGTCCTCCCAGAGTGTTAGAATTACAGGTGTGAGCCACCACACCCAACCTAAAATGCTGTCTTTAAAAAAAACAAAAGCCTGGCTTGGCGCCTGTGGCTCAAGTGGCTAAGGCACCAGCCACATACACCTAAGGTCGCAGGTTTGAATCCAGCCCAGGCCCCCCAAACAACGATGGCTGCAACCAATAAAAA
>NW_003852539.1:381152-394046 GCF_000181295.1 Otolemur garnettii | reverse complement strand
AGTTGTTGTTGTTTGGCAGGCCCAGGCTGGATTTGAACCTGCCAGCTCCAGTGTATGTGGCTGGTGCCCTTAGCTGCTGAGCTACAGGTGCTGAGCCAAGAAATTTTTTGTTTTTTTTTTTTTGAGACAGAGTCTCATTGTGTTGACCTCGGTAGAGTGCACTGGCATCACGCCTCACAGCAACCTCCAACTCCTGGGCTTAAGCTATTCTCTTGCCTTAACTTTCCAAGTAGCTGGGACTACAGGCGCCCACCACAACGCCTGGCTATTTTTCGGTTGTATTTGTCATTGTTGTTTGGCAGGCCCAGACTGGATTTGAACCCGCCAGCTCTAGTGTATGTAACTGGCACCTTAGCTACTTGAGCTACAGGTGCCACCCCCATCTTATTTTATAACTTTCACTGCCCCTAAACTTTTTGTTTGCTATTTTAAAGCATTCCATCCATGGCTCGGCGCCTGTGGCTCAAGTGGCTAAGACGCCAGCCGCATACACCTAAGGTGGGGGGTTCGAATCCAGCCCAGGCCCGCCAAAAACAACAATGACTGCTGCAACCAAAAAACAGCCGGGTGTTGTGGTGGGCACCTGTGTTCCCAGCTACTTGGGAGGCTGAGACAGGAGACTGGCTTGAGCCCAGGAGTTGGAGGTTGCTGTGAGCTGTTTAGCCACAGCACTCTACCCAGGGGGACAGCTTGAGGCTCTGTCTCAAAATAAATAAATAAATAAAGCATTCCATCCATTATATCATTTCAGTGTGCACCTCTACCAGATAAGAATAGTTTTTTTAAAAAGTGTCAATATTACACAAAATTAACAATACATGTAACATAAAACTAACAATACATCCTTGAAATCGTCTCAGTCAGCAGATGATTTTCCTGGTCAACTCCCTGGGTGGCCTGGGTTCACTCCCCTTCACTGATCACCTGCTGTTGCTGTGCTATTTGGGTTTGGGGCCCCTACTTTAACACAGAGGCATATTCCTCCTAACAACTGTATTTTCCTGCCAATTTCATTCTCAGGAGGCTCTGTTTACTGATAAACAATGGCAAAGCTTTAGAATCCCACCTTTGAGGCTAAGCCCTACCTTCTTGGCTCTCTGCCTAATTCCTTAGCCTTGAGGCCAGAACTGTAAACAGTCTGCCCAGGAGGACTGGAAAGTGGCCCCACCTCTGGTTGGCAGCCCAGTTGACCTTGATGTAGACTTTCAAATGGAGTTGCTTTAGGAGAGGCCTGGGGGATCAGGCTTCCCCAATTCTTTTAAGGAATTCTCTTCAAACTCCTTTAGTTTTTCTCAGACATCTTCCCAGTGCCAGGATCTCATGACATTTTAGACGATCCGAGGAGAAACCAGAGCTTGAAATCTCCCATTTTAAACTGGCTTATTAGTTGGTTGTGCAATTCAGCAAGGTGTGCAGTCATCTGACGCTCTGCCTCTCCAATCCCTGGCGATAGACAGAAAGGGCTTCACCTAAGGAAGGACAGACTGGAGCCTGCCCCACTCCGCTGTGAGGTGGACCCCCTGCTGGCCTGGCTCGTCTTTCTTGAAGCCTGCCCCTGAAACCCACAAGAAATAGCCAGCACGTTCTATCTTGACATTCTCTGGTGGACCCAGAAGGTCAAGAGATGACACATGGTTTTCTGGCCAGCTGTTTCATGACCAAATAGGAAGGCTTGCCAGATGCCTGGCCTGGGACAGGAGGGTGATCCCAGTGCTGCTCAACTGGTACCATTTAACAGGATCCTTCAAGCAACACTTAGTTTCCAAGTTCCGGATTCTGTGTTAGGGCTCTTGTGGCTATGTGGGGCAGGATTCGAACTCAATGCTGCTTGGCACTGGTAGCTCAGCGACTACGGTGCCAGCCACATACCTGAGGCTGGCGAGTTCGAATCCAGGCTGCCAAACAACAATGACAACTACGACCAAAAAATAGCTGGGCATTGTGATCCTTGCCTGTAGTCCCAGCTACTTGGGAGGCAGAGGCAAGAAAATTGCTTAAGCCCTAAAGTTTGAGGTTACTGTGAGTTGTGACACCATGGCACTCCACCGAGGGTGACATAGCAAGACTCTTACCTCAAAAAACAAAAATTCAACACTGTTTCGTTGCCAGGCACAGTAGCTCACACCTGTAATCCTCACACTCTGGGAGGTGAGTGGATTGCCTGACCTCAGGAGTTACAGACCACCCTAAGCAAGAGGGAGACCCCCATCTCTAAAACTAGCTGGGCATTGTGACAGGTGCTTATAGTCCCAGCTGGGGAGGCTGAGGCAAGAGGATCACTTGTGCCCGAGAGTTTGAGGGTGCTGTGAGCTATGATGCCACAGCATTCTACCAAGAGTGGCAAAGTGAGACTGTCTCAAAAACAAACAAACAATTTCAGCAAGAAGGGGAACTGACTGGAAAGAGGCAGTCACCTCACAGAGCAGCCTCTCCAATCCTCCCTCTCTCTCCCTGCCTGTCTTTTGTGGGCTCCTTTGTCCTTCTGCAGACCCATCACAGAAGTGCTCTTAGTGTTGCCCACACACTTCTGTTCCCCAAGGAGCTACATGAATTCCAAAGTCCAGTTCCACCCAGATCAATTAAGTATGTCTGGGGGTGGAGCCGGGCAGCAGTCCCCCATGTGACTTGAATGTACATCCCGGGTGGAGAATCACTGCATCAGAGCTTCAGGTGCACAGAGGAATTCTTGTCCTTCTCATTCATAATTTGAGGAGGACTCTGGGAAACCTGTTTAGGGACACGTGCCACCGTCTCTGGCCAGAGGCCAAGGCCCCCATGGCCCTGCAGCAGCTACAGGTGGGGCAGGGAGCAGGCATCCTCCAGCAGCTCCTGCCCTTTGCTTCTCTCATCCCATCCCTACCCTGGGTTGCAGGATATGTGACAGTCACTTTGTCTGTCTTGATTTTGGTCACTTTGCCTTGCAGAGTCAAGCTCAAAGCAGAAGCTAAAATGTGTCCTTAGGATATAGGGACGTGGTGGGAGATGTGGTCACAAGCTAGGTGGAGGAAGCCAGAGCCAGGTGCTGAGGAAGAGGCATGGAAGCCAGGGAAGAGGGGGAGGTATGGACGGCTCCTTCCAAAAGGCTGAATGCCATGGCCAGAGAGAGCCCTGGAGTCCAGGGAGAGTGTCTGGGTGTGAGAGGGCTGTGCATGAGGGGCGGGTCAGCACAACCTGGCTTGGGGAGATGGAAGTTGAAGGACTGATTTCTCTACATTTTCCCCCTTTTATATCCCCTGTGGAATCTGGATTTCATAAGCCAAAGCCCTTCCAACTTCAACAGCACCTCTGGATGCAGGATGGGCTTCAGCCAGTCTTTAGGCTCCCCCCTCGCATTCTGATTTCAAGGCAGGGACATAGCTGGGACTACAACAGACCTGGAGAGATGGACTATCTGGCAACAAGGGGCAGAACAGGGGGCTTCAGACCCTACTCAAAACAGTCCTAACATCCTTCTCCTCTTAGTGAACTTCACAGTTTTGCCCCTCACTTGACTCTGATCCCTAGAACCCAGCAGAGAGTCTTCCAGGGATTGTCCTTTCTCTCAGGAGGGCTCCCGGGGCAGGGCTTGATACCTGTGGGCCTCCTTCCACACCCTGGGCTCCCCCTGGGCAAGGCCTCAGGGGCAGCCTCCAGGGGTCTGTGAGATCTTGGAGATCCTGGTACCAAGGCTGTGACCAGGTTGGGAAGGTCACCAGGCAGGGGCAGGAGCTTTGAGTGCTTTCCTACTTAGCCCTGGATGTGCCATGTAACCTACTTTGGACCACCATCTCCCTATCTTTATGCCCAAGAGCCCAGGGGTAAGCTCTGACCTCTACGTCCGTACCTCCCCCTCTTCCTCATCCAAGCCGTCCCAAGAACAGATTAAATGATACCACAATTGAGGCTGAATGTTCACTTCTCTTTCCAAAAAAACCCAAACACACAGTCTAGGTGCAGCGAGGGACAGAGGCTGGCTGGGGACTGGACATTACACACCCAGGGGGCCCTTGGCAGAGGCGGGCAATTTAACAACGGGTCTGAAAGTCAAAAGAGAGAGAGCTAGTTAGTGGGATGAATGGTGGGGATGGGAAGGAAGGGGCTGTGCATTTGGGCCCAGACTCTGGGATTGGCCAGTACAGCCAGACCTTGCCCCTCTTGCCAGCCCTGCCTGGGGCCCATTCCCAAGAGCGGGGCAGCAGGGGCATCCAGCCTAGCCATCTGTGTAGGGGTCCAATAGCATTGCGCATACTGGAAGAGCCTGAGGCCTGAACACAGAGAATGTAGGGCTGAGCCTGTGGTCCCTCTGGACCTGTTTTCTTGTGTGTAACGTGTGTGTGTACCCTAGCATGGCTCCCTTCAGAAGTTGCATGAGGAGCCAGTGAGACTGGTGAGGATGAAGAGCTCTGCCCTACCCAAGGCACTGGGTACTGAGATCCAGGGCCCAGCATGTAGCAAACACCCTCACAACCCTTCAGTGAGTAAATAACGGGGCAGCCAAAAGGGCCAGCAGCTAGGCTGGTGCCTAGAGCTTTTCCTTGGGTACAGATGCCAGGAGGCTGTACAGACAGGATGGTGCTGGGACCTGAGCCTGTGCAGGCTGGGCTGGGGCCTATCTCTGGTCTGGTTCAGGCCTCTGGGCTCTCTCTGAGGGTCTGGGTCTGAATCTTATATTGCAGGGTGTGTGCTTGTGTTGAGAACAAGCTGCTCAGACCCCCAGAATGAGCTCTGGGGATATGCTGTGCCCTACTGGCTCTGCCCAGAGAGCTGCAGGGGCCAGCTGGATTCTGGATAGCGGGGCCACTGAGCGCTGGATAGCCAGGCCATTGGGCAGTGGGGCTGGCTGGCAGGTGGAGCTCAGACGTACTCGCGGGCAGCAGTGGAAGGTCCAGGCCGGTAGGGCTGCGGACTGCTGTTGACTCTCTCGGGCTCCGGACATGTGCAGCAGAGGAAAGAACCCCCCAGCATGGCCAGGCCAGCTGAGGCCCAGCCCACAAACAGGGCTGGGCCAAATTCGTACCTGCAAAAGGTAGGGAGAATGTCCCCAGCTCCTGCCTTGGCAGAGAACAGGCACAGTATAGGGACTGGAAGCTGGAAGTCACCAGCCTCCTCTATCTTTCTAGATAAACTGGGACAAGTGGGCCTGGAGATGAGAGGCTTGGCCTCCAGCCCCTGCACGGAGCAATCCTGGGCACATTTCCTTCTCCAGCCAGTGGAGGGGGCATGGGAGGGCCCACAAGGCCTGGAGAGAGGCACAGAGCCATCCTTGTGTCCTTCACCAGTCGCCAATTGGCCCACAGAATGCCCAGCCAGGGCTGTTCCCTGCTACCCTCTGTAGAAGGCCAGACCCCTCGGCTGGGCACTCTATGCTCTGTATACCCAGGCCCTGCTGGCCAGCCAGCCCAGCCCCTTCTTGGGTCTCCCTGCTCCTGTGCCTTTACCAGACTCCCCTCTTGAGGCATATCCCCTATCCTTCACCCCTCCCCCGAACCCCACCCCACCACTCCCCATTCCTTCCTTCCCTGCCTTTCCTTCAGGGCTCAGTTCAAATGCCACCTCCTTGTGGGGTTTGCCTTGACACACCATCTGGTCTCTTGGGAAACACCTCAAGGGCAAAGTGTGGGATTCATTTGTGTCCCCATGGCCCAGCCCAGGGCCTGACAGCCCAGGCAGCCAGGGGATGGTTGAAGGAATGAAGGGCTGAGTCCCAGCCTGGCATCCTTGAGCTGGACCTTGCTTGGCAGATCTTGTAGCCACCACACAGTGAACAAGACTCAGACTGGAGGTCTTCTTTTCCTCCCTGCTCCACATGTCTGCCTTCTCCAGGGAACCCTCCTGACTGACAGTCTGGCCATCTTTTCTCATCCTCCCTCCACCCAAGGGCCAAAGCCCACTGAGATGTCTAGGGTTGAGACCATCCTAGTCTCTGTTCCTGGCTATGCTGAGAAGTGAGGGAGGGGCGAGGATGGGCCCAGGCTGTTGAGAGCCCTCTCCTTGGCCCCGACACCCACACCTTACCAGTTCTAAACATTCTATATCCCAAATGTCTCTGAACCTGCTTTCCAGTGCTCTGTATTCTTTCCCTGGTCCCAAGTACCCTGCTCAGACCTTTGCAACTGCTGCCTGCTGGCCTTCCCCTTCCCCACCATCCTGTAGCCAGGGGGGCTGCCGCTGCCTTCCACCCCAGAACTGGCTGCAAGGCCCTATTCTCCAGTCTCAGCTGTGGCTTCCTGCAGGAAGCCACTGGCTCAGGTTCGCTGAGCACTCCCTAGGACCCAGGAGCTGTGCACATCCCTCACCTGTGACAGCCTGCTGAACCCTTACAACCATGTGTGAGCTGGTCCTCAGGGGAAGAAACCAGGCACAGAAAGGTGGAGTAACTTGCCCATGTCCACAGCCAGTGCAGACAGAGCTGGGATCAAAACCCAGCGCCAGGGCACTTAGCTCCTTGAAGAGTCCTGGTGCCCTGAATGCCCTGCATAGGCCTCCTGCCCCTGGCTTGGCTGTGTCCCACCTGGCTCTCCTTCTACAGTGCCTCAGACAGCATCTGGGTCCCATCCCCCATGTCCTATTCCCAGTGACCTACTGGATAAAGGTCAGTGGGCCCAGAGGAGGTGAAGCAAGATGCCTTGGCACTCACCTGGCATTGACAGGTGTGCTCGGGTTGAAGAATTCCTGGGTCACCAGGGTGGCATACCAGGAGACAGCAGTCAAAGTACAGAGGCCTGAGGACAAAGCAAGGAGTACTCAGCTCTGCTCTGGCCACTGATGCCACCAGGGCTGGGGCTGCCTGCTGTGGCCAAGATGGTGGATAGAGTCAGGGATACTCACCAGCCAGGAGGAAGAGGGCACCACCAGAGATGGCCACGCGGCCTTTGGCAATGGGGTTGCTGTCTCCGACCCTTGTGCACTTCATGCCTACGACGCTGAGGACCATAGCCACAAAGCCCAGGAGCACAGCCACCACCATCAGGGCTCGAGCTGACTGAATGTGACCTAGGGAGTGGACAGCACTGAGCAGGGCTGGGACTGGGGGCCACGGGGGTGGGGCCCCAGTGCAAGGGGACTGGCTTGGGAAAGTGACTGGAGCAGGTGCAGAATAGTGGGGGTGACAGTGGGATGTGAGGACAGGGCATGGGAGTGTTGTGCCCTTCACTAGTAATGCTATTTTTTCACTCCCCCTTGCAACTCTTTTGGATTTGCTATTTGTTCTGCTGCATTCTGATCCCAGGCTCCCTCTTGGTCCATCCTCCCGAGCAGCTGAGGGCAGCACCTCTTAGGGGCCTTGCTAAAGAAAGGACTGAGGGTATCTGACCTAGGCCCAGCCCCCCTATTGACGTTTCCCAGCCGGCCATTTGGACTCTGGTCACCTTCCCCTATGCCCTGGGAGTCACCATGGCAGCAGGGAGCCTGCCTTTCCATGGGTGCAGGGAGCACTCAAGAGACCTGGGGCCCTCAGGGAACCTGTATGACTTGCCAGGACAGTGAAGTTGGCCTGGCTGATGGCAGCTCAGGCTGCCCATGGGTGGCCTTGTGGAGAGTGTGTGGGCTGCCCCTGCCCCAGGGTTAGAGCCCTGGTGTTGTCTGTCAGGTTCAAATGCACACCCAAGGAGGAAGGAATCATGAGCCAAAGCCCCAGTGAGTGCATGTGCATGCGTGTGTGTGTGTGTGTGTGTGTGTACACCCATGGGCTAGCAAGTGGGTGTGGGTACACTGTGTGTGTCTGTGTACTGAGTGTGAGAGACATGGAGGGAAGGATCTTAACTGAGCTTTTCTAAGTGCCAGGCACTGATCTCATTCTAACCCCCCAAATTCCCCTTTACAGATGAGGATATTCAAGTGGAATGAGGTTTGGTGACTGGCTCAAGGTTACAGTGGTAGAGTTAGGAACTGGACTCTTAGCTGCCAGATCCAAGTGCCCTTGCTTCCCGCAAGACAGCAGGCTGGCCTCGACTCCCCAGTGCGCTCAGGGAACTAGGGAGCGCTCAGGGTGCTCAGGGCCTGGAGTGTGGAGTTCAGAGCTGACAGCAGACTATGGGGAAAGCTTGCTCCAGACCTCCCCCCACCCCGTCCCCACACCCCACCTCCGTCCCACCAGCCCAAGGCCTACCATCCAGGGCGAGCAGGGAGTCATAGAGCTTGCATTGCACCTGACCAGTGCTCTGGGAGGCGCAGGACATCCAGAGCCCTTCATAGAGGCCCACAGCGGTGATGATGGCGTCGCCGGCGTAGGAGGACTGTTTCCACTGCGGCAGGGCTGTGCTGGCAATGATGCCCACCCAGCCACCCAGAGCCAGGAAGTAGCCCAGGAGCTGGAGGCCTGAGTTGGCCATGGCCCAAGGGAGGGGACGAGGGTCCCAGGGCTCAGAGCTGGGCCAGGGTCCCAGGGGGCGCTGTGGTCATGGCCAGGTGGGAGGGGCAGCTGGGTGGGGGAGCAGTCAGAGGGTGGGTCAAAGGCAGAGAAGGAGACGTGGTGGCCGGCGGCAGCAACAGCAAAGGCAGTGGCTCTGGACTCCAGAATGCAGGGGGAGGCCCCGGGGCTGGAAAAGGCCAGGGCCCGCCCACAGCAGCCGCAAAGCCTGAGCAGGGTCCCCAGCAAAGCTCCTGCCCAGCCCCCTGGGGGTGGGGGGCGGGGCCTATGGCCCAGGTGGGTATCGCTGCCCTGCCCCCAGGGATAGATAAAGGAGGGGCCAGGAGGAGCGACCCATCTGCCCTCAAGCCTTTCTACCCAGGAAAACCCCTTTAGCAATCTGAATCAAGTGCCCTAAAATTCTCATAATCCCTAACCCAATCACCAGTCCTGGGATGGTGGACTTTGCTCTTGCAATCTGACCGTTGGGGTTTTCTGTCTTCTGACTTCAGGGCACAGTGGAAGAGGACTTAAAGTTTCTAACAGATAAAACTAGAGACATCATGGAGAACTTTTTGGCAAGTGCTCTTTGGGCAGATGTGGAGAGACTAGGTTAGAGATGGGGTATTGGGGAAAGGGGTCCTGGGTACCTGGGAGTTGTGTGTGTCAAAAATGGGGGAACTAGGCCAGGGAATAGGTACTGTGGGTTGTTTGGGAAATGAGGGGGAACAGAAGACAGAAAAGCCCTTTAGGGCTGGGCAGGAGCTGGCTGCTGGCCAGCAAGGGGCCTGGTGGGGAGCTAGGGAGACAGCACCAACATTCTGGCATCAACCTGAAGGAAGGCGGATTGCTCAGCCCGTTAATCCCCTTGCTGGCTGGCTTAGCAGCTCCTGCTGGGACCTGGGGCACTGGGCCCTGGCCCCCAGCTCCTAAACAGCCTGGCTTTGGGGCCGCAGCCTCTTCACCCACATTCCTGGGGTTCAGGCTTTCCCCCTCCTGACTCCCCCACCTTTCCCTCCCAGCTTCTATCTGAGCTCAGCCCTTAGGAACAGGGGAATGTTTAACTCTCCTCGACCTCATTAGCAATCCCCTCACGTTCATTTGGGCCCTAGGGGCTCTCAGCGTGGGTGAAGGAGGAATGTCCCCAGCACCACCCTGCTCCCACTCCACCAGCTCCCCAGCCAGCCACCCCTGCAGACCACCGCCTTTCCTGGACTGCACTGGGGGAAGGCAGGGTTTTGCTGCTGACCCCTGCCTGCTGCCTCCCCCACAGTGCCAGTCCCAATCTGCAGGGATGGGTCCCCAGCCTGCTGCCCCCTGTTCCTTGCATTCTTCACGTGGCTATGCAAAGGAGAGGGTGACAGGCCTGAGCAGACAATGGCAGCCCTGTGTGCCTGGCCAGGGCGTAGGCCCCTGGTATGGCCAGAGTTGGGGGAGTGAGCTGCCCTATGAGGGTCAAGGGTGGGCACTATTTGGCATGTGATACCACACACTGGGTCCCTCTGAGGCTCTTCAAGCTGGGACAGTCAGAGACATGTGGATCTGCGCACACACAGACCTGCTCCCTGGTGGACAGCCTGCAAGTCCCAAAAAACCCAAACCTACTGTGATGCAGGTTTAGACAGTGACAGGAAGTGTCTTGAGCTCAAATTATGCCACTATGACAAGTCAGTAGAATCCCGAGTCACCTCCTGGGGACACAGTGAACACACTGTGACAAGCTTCTTATGCCTTAATCCATGTCCGCCTTGAGGAAGCCCTTCCAGGTAGGCAGGCCTCAATAAGGGACCACCAAGGAGGTAATTACTCTCAGCTAGAAAGGGAGGGGCTTCCTGCCCTGGGCTGTGTGGTGCTGGCTTCCATGTTCTGTCCTCCATGCTCTGCCTATATGAGGGAGGTACTAGGTCCAGGTTGGGAGGGGGCAGGTAGTCACATAATGCTCCCTAGCAGTGACCTGAGCTGACCTATGTGAGGGTGGGCTGAGGTAAGCAGGGGTGGTGGGGCCTGTACTTGGCAGCTGGTCAGTACCTGCTCCTCCCAGGGGAGCCTCCTTCCCCAGCTGGGTCTCAGCCCATTCTTCATACCTTCTGTAGGGGCTCTCTCTGTAAGGAAGATCCAAACATCACTCTGGTCTTAGGAGGACATGGGTTTCTGAGCTCTGGAGCCATACAATGGGCTGTGACCGCTTCCATGACAAGTGCTGTGCACCAAAGAGGAAAGTGAGCTGTTCTCCCAGAGCCAAAGGGGCACCAGAATGCCTGCGTCCATCTGCAGAGCCTCTTTTTGATCCAGAATGATGCCCACATTTCCCTCTGAGGCTCTTCTGCCTATTTGCCATTTGAGGTTTTAAATCTGTTCTACCAAATATCCTCTCCTACCGTGATGGATGTCCCTCATCCATGCTCTGAAGCCTTTGGGGTTCAGATTCTAGGCACTCCTGAACCTAGCACAACTTCTCCAGCCAGGAAACCTACTACAGTCCAGTGACTCCCAGGCATTTATGCAGAGAAGGATGGCTCAGCACCCCCAGGATGGCATACTGCACTATTTTTTTTCTTTCTATTAATTAATTAATTTATTTTAATTGAGACAGAGTTGCATTTTGTTGTCCTCGGTAGAGTGCTGTTTCATCACAGCTCACAGCAACCTCAAACTCTTGGGCTTAAACAATTCTCTTGCCTCAGCCTCCAGAGTAGCTGGGACTATAGGCACCCAACACAATGCCTGGCTTCTTTTTTTTTTTGTTAGAGACAGAGTCTCACTTTATTGCCCTCAGTAGAGTGCTGTGGCATCACAGCTCACAGCAACCTCCAGCTCTTGGGCTTAGGTGATTCTTTTGCCTCAGCCCTCCAGGTAGCTGGGACTACAGGAGCCTACCACAACACTCAGCTATTTTTTTTGTTACAGGTTGGCTGGGGCCAGGTTTGAACCCACCACCTTTGGTTTATGGGGCCAGCACCTTGCCCACTGAGTCACAGGTGCCACTTCATGCCTGGCTATATTTTTGTTTTGTTTTTAGCTGGGTTTGAACCCACCAGCCCTAGTGCATGTGGCCAGCGACCTACCACTGATCTACAGGTGCTGCCTATTTATTTTATGAGATAAAGTCTCATTGTATCTCCTTCTGTAGAGTGCTCTAGCATCATAGCTCACAGCAACCTACAACTCTTGGGCTAAAGCAATTTGCCTGCCTCAGCCTCCTGAGTAGCTAGGACTACAGGTGCCCTCCACAACGCCTGGCCATTTCTTTTTTTTTTTTTTGAGACAGAGTTTCATTATGTTGCCCTCAATAGAGTGCTATGGCATCACAGCTCACAGCAACCTCAAACTCTTGGGTTTAAGTGATTCTCTTACCTCAGCCTCCCAAGTAACTGGGACCACAGGCCTACCCTAATGCCCAGCTATTTTTTTGTTGCAGTTGTCATTGCTGCTTAGCTGGCCCAGGCTGGGTTCGAACCCGCCAGCCTCAGTGCATTTGGCTGGCACCATAACCACTGTTCTACAGGTGCCAAGCCTGCCTGGCTGTTTTTTAGAGTTGAGGTCACGTTCTGGCTCAGTCTTGAACCTGTGATCTCAGGCAATCCACTCACCTTAGCCTCCCAGAGTGCCAGGATTACAGGTGTGAGACACTGTACCCGGCTTTACCTTTTTTTTTTTTTTTTGAGACAGAGCCTCAAGCTATCACCCTGGGTAGAGTGCCATAACATCACAGCTCACAGCAACCTCCAACTCCTGGGCTTAGGTGATTCTCTTGCCTCAATATCCCGAGTAGCTGGGACTACAGGTACCTGTCACAATGCATGGCTATTTTTTGACTGTAGTTGTCATTGTTTGGCAGGCCTGGACAGATTCAAACCCACCAGCTATGGTGTATGTGGCTGGCGCTTTAGCTGCTTGAGCTACAGGCGCCACCCCTTACTTATTTTTTTTGAGACAGAGTCTCACTTTGTTGCTCCTGGTAGAGTGCTGTGCAACCTCAGACTCCTGAACTTAAGCAATTCCCTTGCCTCAGACTACACAGGCGTCTGCCACAACACCCAGCTATTTTTTAGAGACGAGGTCTTGCTATGACTCAGGTTGGTCTAGAATCTGTGAGCTCAGGGTAATCTACCTGCCTCAGCCTCTTAGAGTGCTAAGATTATAGGTGTGAGCCACCACGCCTGGCCTATTTCTTTTATTTATTTATTTATTTACTGAGATAGAGTCTCACTATGTTGCCCTCAGTAGAGTACCATGGCATCACAGCTTACAGCAACCTCAAACTCTTGGGCTTAAGCGATTCTCTTGCCTCAACCTCCCAAGTAGCTGGGACTACAGGCACTGGCCACATGCCCAGCTATTTTTTTGTTGCAGTTGTTTAGCTGGCCCAGGCTGGGTTTAAATCTGCCACCCTTGGTGTATGTGACTGGCACCATAACCACTGTGCTACAGGCTCTGAGCTTTCTTTTATTTTTATTTTTATTTTTTTGAGTCAGAGCCTCAAGCTATCCCCCTGGGTAGAGTGCCATGGCATCACAGCTCACAGCAACCTCCAACTCCTGGGCTCAAGCAAGTCTCCTGCCTCAGCC
>NW_003852539.1:378303-380148 GCF_000181295.1 Otolemur garnettii | reverse complement strand
CTGATGGTTTGGAGCAGAGCCAAGAGAGAATATTGAAGAGCACACTTCAAACTTCCTGAGGTGAGCTGCGACCTCAAAAATACAACCAAAAGGTACAAAATCCACCACTAAGCAAATGGGAGTCCCCTCCTCCACAACAAGGGCTCGCAGTTTACTCCATGCAAACAAGCAAGCAGAGTTCAAACTTCCTCCCACTCTATCCCACCATAGAGACCCCCTAAAAACTGGACCTCCTACCCCTGCTGGCATGCCGCGGCACCCTCTGGCCAGGCATAAAACTGTAAAACTGTATAAAACTGTATATATTCCCCACCTGCAACATTGAACTCCGAGGAGTCTCCACTCACCCACTCTGAGATCTGGAGGTTTGTTACCTATGGAATCTAGATTCTTGGGCATCTCCTTGGGAGAGTTGGAGGGGGAAAGGGCTGGTGCTGTTCTGTGCTGACTGTGGTACAGGTGTGAGGAGAGGAAGGTCGGCTCGGGGAACGCCAATATAGCAACAGTGGCATCCTGAACTGCAGGCTGACGCCATTCCAGCCCCGTCTCTGGGCAAACAGAGGTTCGGGACAGCAGCCACAGGTAAAACGCAGAGAACTTTCATAAGTGGAGCACCAACCCTCAGGGTATAATCCCCCTCAGACAAAGGCAGTAGGCAGGCAGAGGCTAGAATTGACACCTGTGTGTAAATTGCTATTTGCCTGCTGCCCAGAGCTGAATGCAAGGACTTGCAGAGAAATCTAGATGGACAGAATCCTAATTTAAAAAACACAAGGCCCCCCGCTGAACTCAGATTTCTGGCTGATTTTGCCAGTCGAAAATCCCAGGAGCAGTGGCCTACTGGAGCGAATAGGGCCACAGACCTGAGGGATTATGAGTGACTGGGTGCAAGGTGGGGAAGGAGGTATTAACCTTCCCAGACTAACCCATTTGCTGGGTGGGTCCCTTTGCCCTCACAGAGCGAGCGGGGTGGGCCCAAAACTGCTTGCTAGAGTCACACGCCTCACAGGTGGCAGAGGTGATCCCTGCCCCAGGCTCTGGCTCTGGGCAGGCCCAGAGTTGCTTGCTAGTGCTGTGGGCATCCCGTGGGCAGTGGTGGAGGAGTTCTCCGTTCCAGGTAGACCCAAAGCAGCTTCCTAGAGACACGCATACCCCACAGGGGCAAAGGGAGGAGTTCCCCTCTCCAGCCACCCAAGCTGGGTGGGCCTAGAACTGGTTGCTAAAGCCACATGCACCCTGCCGGTGGTGGTGGAGGGGTCTACCACTCTGGGCGGGCCCAGAACTGTTTGCTAGAGCCACATATGTCCCACGGATGGAAGTGGGGGAGTTCCCCGCTCTAGGTTCCTGCAATGGGAGGGCACAGATTGGCTTGCTAGTGCCTTATGCGTCCAACGGGTGACAGTCAAGGAGTCCTCTGCTCCCCCTCAGCTACTCTGGCGGGGCTGAATTAGGACTGATCTGGTTCCTCGGGTATCCTGCGCTACCGCTGCCATTCCCCCACCCCCTGGCTGCTCCAGGGTGCTGAACTAGGACTGATCTAGCTACTGCAGTTCCCCTGTTCCACCAGTTGCCCTGGAGGAGCCAAACTAGGACTGATCTGGCTGCTGCCAGTCTCCCCCCACCACCCGCCCTGGCAGGCTGAACGAGGTCTAATCCGGCCACGCACACTCCTGTGCAGCTGTTACTGTTCCACTGCACCCCAGTTGCCCCAGCACCCAAGAACTGGGAGAAGACAACAGACACACTCGATCTGTCTCCCTGGGCAACCAAAAGAAGCGACCAACTGAATGGTTCTGATAAGGCCTCCAAACAAGGTAAACTCAGCATGGGGCGGAATCAGCGGAA
>NW_003852539.1:357648-367662 GCF_000181295.1 Otolemur garnettii | reverse complement strand
CATGCAGAGCGTGATGTACAAACTGGAGGGTTGGGTCATTTTCTTTAACGTGACACTACACTGTCGCTGAAGAACACATTTAAATTAACACTGCAGAACTGAACTGAAATGTGGCACAAACAGGACAACTGCCAGGCATGCCTTCAAGCACCTCCCCTGGGATGGACCTGCAATCTCTAGACTTCAGTGTGGGGAGGATTACAATTCTTTGGAAGAATAAAAAGTTCATTCACACTTTTGAAATTTCACAGAAGAATTTTAAGGCCAAAACATAGTGGGTTCATTTCTCTTCACTTTCAAGGACAAATCTGATGTTCTTTCTACTCAAACCACATTAAGCTTCCAGTTCAAATCCCAACCCAACCTTGTGACCTCCTGCATTGAAGTTCTTTCCATCAATTAAAGCTGATAAGGTCAGTTTGACTCCTGGTCGAAGGGTCTGAATATAACCCAGTCCAATCAAGCTGGCATTATTTACTTTAGCAGATAGAGAAGTTCTACAATCCAGCTTGTATTTAGCAGCGATGCCGAAACGGGTATTATTACTGCCAGCCGTCCAAGCAAGGTTTATTGACGTTTCAATCTTCTCATTAACCTTCTGGTAGATAGAACCTCCAAATTCAGTGCCATCGTTCACATGAGTGTGCAGCTGGAAGTCTGCGGCCTTGTAACCCAGGGCAAAATTATTCTGTGACAGTTTGGATTTGGCTGTGTCAACTCATCTGATAGCCAGCAAGCCAACCTTCAAAGGCCAACACAGCCCAGCCATAGATGGTTGGTCCAGAAAAATCTATGTCAACATTACTGCCAAGACTGAAACAATCCCGTTTATAGGAAGCCTTTAATTTCCCACTCTTCTTTCCTGTGTTCGGTACAAATATGGTATCAAGAGTCAATTTCAACCCTTCAGCCAACTTATTCTCCAAAGAGATTTCTGTCCCCAGAGTATTGTCTGTGTTCCACTTCTGGGTGAAGGTTAGTCCATAGTTACAGATCTTGTACTTGGTCTCTAGGTTGCCTGACGCTTTCCCTGTATCAGTGTAAGCATGACCAGAAGTGGAAAATTCCACTCCACTACAAGACTTGGTTTTCAGATCTATTTTGACCATGCCAAACCTTTATTGAAGACATCCTTGGCAGCCTTTCCTAGGTCACAGTAAGTCGGTGTGTTACACATATCTCCAACCAGAGGGCCTGTCTCGGCTCCGTCAGGGCAACGCTGAAGGTCTTCCGGAGGGATCACTTCTGAGGTTTATCTTACAAGGGTACAAGTGAATCTTTCTAAGAGCAGAATGTCAACGTTTAAAATAATAAGTAAGAAAATGGCACGAAGGCTATGTTAACCAGTTTGATGGAAGTGTTTTGGAATGTGTGAAAACCCCACAGTGCACCCCAGAAGTGCATTAATGTACATAGTTACCATTCAATAAAAAAAAAAAAAAGAAAAGAAAAGAAAAAGAAAAAGCTGGTGATAGGTGGCGCCTGTGGCTCAAGGGGTAGGGTGCTAGCCCCATATGCTGGAGGTGGTGGGTTCAAACTCAGCCCCAGCCAACTGCAAACAAACAAACAAACAAACAACCCCCTCCCCCCCAGTAACTGGCTCGGCACCTGTGGCTCAAGTGGCTAAGGCGCCAGCCACATACTAAGGTGGTGGGTTCGAATCCAGCCCGGGCCCGCCAAACAACGACAGCTGCAACCAACAAATAGCCAGGCATTGTGGTGGGCGCCTGTGGTCCCAGCTACTTGGGAGGCTGAGGCAAGAGACTCACTTGAGCCCAGGAGTTGGAGGTTGCTGTGAGCTGTGATGCTACAGCACTCTACCCAGGGGGACAGCTTGAGGCTCTGTCTCAAAAAAAAAAAAAAAGAAAGAAAGAAAGAAAGAAAGAAAAGCTGGTGATAGTTTCTCGTTTAAAGAAAAGTTGGTGATATCATGCAAGTTCCTTAGCTTCTCTGGGCTTGGTTCCTGGACTGAAAAATAGAGATAATATGACTTTGCCTGTCTGGTCCATGAGACAGTTTACAGGATCAAACCATAGGAGGGAGATTCTACTTAAACACATAAAATGCCTGAAGATCTGTGGCCAGTGAAGGCTCTTTTCTCAAAAGGCTCCCCCTGGATAGGTCTACCCTAGAGTTTCTCATCCTGGGCATGGCAGACTGCCAGGCTGGGGACACACTACCACTTCCTCCCCTGCAGTGCCAGGCCAAGAGCTGGCTTTGGCAGGGATGTGTTGATCCCAGACTGATTTCTGTGAGTATTAAATATTTTTGTCTCACTCTCATTGAAAAATCAGAGGAATTTCCACCGCCCTGTCCCACTGCCAGTTAGGAGGGTCTGATACAGACAATTGCAGTCCAGCACATTTTCTGCCGACACCAGCTGACGCTTTGGAGGGTCAGGGAAGTCGTATTGGTCTTCTTAACCCCTATCACAGAGTCTAAGTTTCCTACAGAAGCACAAGCTTCTGAGTCACCTTCTCTCAGGGCTGTGGCAAGCTGTGGCCATGCCCAGCTATTCTGCCTGCCTAGGGAGGGCTAAGCATCCTGGTCTGGAATCTCAGAATACTTTGCATATTTTCATCCACTGAACTTAGGACATCCTTTGCCTCCTTCACAAGGACTGTTGGCACCTTCAGGCCACACTAGCAGCCTCATGTCCATGTCCCACTGTCTCACCTCGGGCCAAGATGACTGTGGTACACGTGACAATTCCATGGTCCCTTTTCCTCTGCCCACAACACCGAGCACAGCAGCAGTACTTGTCTCTTGGAACCCTGCTAAGAGCCCTACCAAGAGCCCTGCCAACTGCCTGGGCTACCAGAGACCAGCATTTTCCAACTTTGGATCTTCCCCATTTTGAAAGTTGTCGCTCATCCCTTGTGTTCTCCTGTGGGCTCTCTCCCTTCATCTCAAGCAAAAGTCTTCGTACTGCTGGCATGCCCTTGCACCCTGTGCCAAGCACAGTCGTGTCTCAGCCGGGACCCTGCCATCGGCCCCTGCTTCCAGGAGGACCTACCCCTCCCTAATGACATATACTTACTTTGGTCCTGCTGCCACTGGAAACATCTGGCCTATGATGAGCTCAACTGAGAGTCTGTTGTCTGTGTACAGTTAGCATATGCTGAAATCATAAAGGTCATCTGCCTTGATAGAAACTTCAGGAAAACCAGAATCTGGCTTAGTTTTCTGTAGCGTTGAGTATCTACCACTGCTGAGTATCATGGCAGAGGCTCTGTGAACATCCCTCTTTCATACTCCCGGCTGGCTTGGGAGGTAAGGACTGTAATCCTAACTCCCTGGTGAGGAGGTTCTGGGGTCTGCTACTTACTGAAGGCCACACAACTCCAAGCGATGAAGTGGGGGTCATCCCACTATATGTCAAGCTTACTATGCGGGTAGAGTTCATACTTTTTTCCACTACTGCCGTCCTCTCTCTCTGTATAGCAAGCAAGTCATCCAAATATGACAGAGGATAAACAATGATAAAGGAACAGTGGCTCACTCAATAAGATCACTCCCATTAGCATGCAGACATGCAGTGCTACTACCCAGTTCACAAAGTCATCTTTTTTCCTTTTTTGAGACAGAGTTTTGTTGTATTGCCCGGACTAGAGTACCGTGGGATCATTAGCTTACTGCAACCTCACAGTCCTGGTGTCAAGTGATTCTTTTGCCTCAGCTTCCCAAGTAGCTGGGACTACAGGTACCCACCAGAACACCTGGCTAGTTTTTCTATTTTTAGTAGAAACAGGTTTCACTTTTGCTCAGGCTGATCTTGTACTCCTGAGCTCAAGCCACCTTTCTGCCTCAGCCTCCCAGAATGCTAGGATTACCGGTGTTAGCTAACGTGCCTGACCATTCACGGTGGCTTTTAACATGCGAGGCAGATACTGTCACTCTGATACTTGAAACCCTCAGAGCTCTTGTCCTGCCAGGTAAAGCCCACATACTCATAACAATGGCCAATGAAGTCGAGACCCCTGCCCATCTGCCACGCTCCTCACCCACTCTGTGCTGTCACACTGGCTGCCTGACTATTTCTCCCAACTCAGGGCCTGACTTACTTTTGCTACCTTGAAGGATTATGTACACATACACACACATATGTGTTTATTATTATACATGCACACATTTATGTGTTTATCTGTCTCTCCTACAGAACATAAGCTCTATAAGTGTGGGGACTCGTTTTGTTTACTACCCTATTCCCGGCACTGGGCACTTGGCTGGTGCTCAGATTGATTAATGAATACTCAGAGTGTAGGTTCCTACACTCACTGCCCTGCAGCGTCTCAAGCACAGTACAGGCGCTGGCCTTGGAATCAGGCATGAGGCCAGAGGAGTTGAGTCTCCAGTTCCACTCTGTGTCCTATAGGTGTGCTATCTGGTACCTGGAGGACTGAGGTACAGGACTCTAGGCCAGACGGCAGAGCAGAAAGCATGTGGCCGACATGGGGGCAATGTGCCAGAGCACTGCTGACTGCTGCTCCCTGCCAGAAGAGGATTAGCAATAATCCCAACCATTCATCCAGAGCTTTACAGTTTACAAAGTGCTGTCACATCTGATATTGCATCTGGACTACACTACTGCCCCAGAAGGTGGACAGAGGAGGACCATGATCCTCATCATACAGATGACAATGCAAGGTCCCTGAGGTCAAGTGTCCGGCCTGAGGCTGAACAGTGAGTGGTGGCGCTGGGTACTGAGCCAGGTCTTCTTGCCCACACCTGCTGCTGTGTCCTGCCTAGGGTGATTTCTGTCAAATGGGACCTCTAGGGCCAGAATGGGTGTATTTCTGCTCTCCAAACAAACCACCAGGTAAAAAAACACAAATTATTTATTCTTTGGTTGTCTACATAGTTACTTAAATACTGTATTGCTGTCACGTGGCTACTTGTGTAGGACCCAGTGGTGACTCTAGGCCTGCATCCTGAGCTCTCAGCCCAGTCCACCCCAAGAGCAGCAGCACCATGCAGAGGGCCGTGAGCAGGACCTCTGGCTGGGCAGCAGAGGCAGCCCCAATGCTCCATGGCTCAGAGGGCTTGGCAGTCCCCTTCCCCTTGGGTCTTAGCACCAATCCACCTGGAACCTGGGTGCTGTCATAGCTCGTCCTTGGACCTTGACATACTGTTTGCAAGAGACTCTTCTGCAGGCTTTGGGGGGTCCTGCTGGGTGTCCAGGGGCTGCTCCTGGGGGATGTCCACCTCTTCTGGGCTGAAGAGCATCTTTACCAGGTCATCTGCCTGCACCCTGTCCTGCAAGGACAAATGCCTGCCTGTTTAGAGAGGCCTCTGGCCCAACTCACCATCTCTCAGTGGCTACCTCCCTTAATGGCTCTGGGCTCATCTTCTTCCCAGCAGGTCCTGGAGGAGGACTGCTGAGGTGGGCCCCTGGAGGGAACCTGGAGCTCAGCATCACTCCCCATCTTGGCCACCCCACTTGGAGCCCTAAGTTCAGGTTAGGAAGAAAGCCCAGGGAAGATGAGGCAAGGTGGCCACCATGACACTGCAGCAGGGCTGGAGTCTCATGCCTAGTGCCCCTTTCACATCTAAGTCACTGGCAATGGGATTTGGGGAAAGAGGAGACAAAATAAGTGCCCTCCAGGAGCAGGTGGCAGCAGCACAAGCTGGCCTCACCCGCTCGCTGTGTCGAGGGTCCAGAGTGAACCATAGGGCGATGGCACAGCGCTGCCCCCTGGTGACAGCCTTCACTCCGTGCGGGTTGTCAGTGCCGGATGAGAATCCCACGGCTCTTCCACACTGGGGCTGCACCTCTGCCTAAGGGGGACAGAAAGGGGAAACACAGAGGACAAGGGCTGTCACTCATCCTCAGAAGAAATGTGGCCCCACTGGTGCCAGGACTGAAGACAGCTCTATAGCTGGGCTTCCAAAGGGAGGGGCGGGCATGGGGGAGAAGGTGCTGCTCACAGGAAGCCCAGTTGGTTCCTCTGTCCACTGTAGTTTGGGGACATCAGCTGCAGAACACAGGACTTGTTTCTCCCAGGATGATAGGGAGACAAAAGCCCTTTTTATAAATAAAAGGATGACCTTTTATCTCCCAGGTGCTCACCGTCACAGTCTTGGCATCCAGTTCAGTGAAATAAAAGTTTCCTCCATCGAAGTCCCCATTCAGGTAGAGAATGGCACTGGGAAAGGCAAAGATAGCTCCACATGGCTCTTCTCCCTCCACTCCCCGAGGCCTACACCTCTACGAGCTCTCATGTACCAGCTGGAGGATGGCCTTTTGTTTTCTGAAGCTGCAAAAATAGCCCCCAACCTTTCCACTCTCTACCCTCCCCTCAGAGAATCCAATATTGCCTTCTTGGGGTACTTCTGAACCACAGTATACCCATTACACCGTGCCATGAGGGGTCCCTCTCTGCCTCTCTTATCCAGGGGGCTGAGGATAAAGGACTGGACTCTGGGAACAACCAGGGTGTGTGTGGGGGGTTGGGAGTGTGGAGTGCAGAGTCCTGGGGGCCTTGCAGAGGGGTGGCGGCTTCCTCACAGTGACAGCCCTTGCATTCACCTGTAGTCCCGGAAGGTGTAGGCAGGCGGCTCCTTGATGCAGACGAGGGTCTCGGCATTTAGGATGCAGTTGTCTACATGGACTGGGTGGCTGCTGTCCTTCCTCTCAGCCTGGGCCTCTGGGCCAAGGTCACACATGTTAGCACAGGGGAGGTATATAAGTCTCTCCATGTGGCAGGAGAGGTATCTAAGTCTATGCAAATAAGCACTGGGGGTATCTCCGGTTAAGTCATAAGCCCAGGGGTCAAGACAAGTCTGCAGCTTTCTGGGATGTTCACGGCAGGGGCGAGCAGGTGCAGCAAGCAGGACTGTGGGGCTCCTCCGACGGGCAGATTCCGGATAGAATAGCATGACCTTAGTTGTGGCTGAACTTTACAAAATAGGAAGGCCCAGGAAAGTGAAAATGAGGAGCCAGGAAGTGGCCAGGACACAGGGCAGAGTGAGTCAACCCTCTGTGAGGATTGTAGGATATGAGGGAGGCAGGAAGTGGAGCAGAAGAGAACCAGCCAACATAGGAAGGTGTGAGCTCCGGGGGGGCTGTGGGTGGGGATGAGTGGAGAAATCTTGCAGGGACCAGACAGGGCTACTGTACCAGGCATTCGGGGAGCTGAACATGCCTCCTGCTGTACCCTGTGTGGGCCAGCAGTACTGCTAATTCATGGTAGGTACCTCTCTGTCCATCCCCACTTGCCCGGCCAGTCATCAGGTCCTGTCTATCCACCTCCTATATCTTACCCTATACCAGAGGTTTCTCTGTCTCTCCTCCCGCTGCCACTTCCCAAGTTTAGGCTTTTGTTTTCCTTCCCCTAGGTCACCAGCTACTATTTCTGGTTTGAAATCTCTCCATACACAGCAGCAAAACTCTGCAGGGGGACTTTCCCCTCCTGCCCCAGCTGCCGAGGAGACAGGTGATCAGCTGCCCTGAATGCCCCTGTGCAGGCTGCTACTCAAAAGCAAGGGCCGCACTCCATCCTCCACTGCATAACTCCTCCCTGGGCCCCTGCTCCTCACAGAGGCTGTGACACACACAGGTGTGTGTCTGATAGTCCTGTGGTGTGCCCAGGTTTTGAGAGAACCCCAGACATCCTGAGGGAGAGTAAAGCCTTCTCATCCTCACCATATGTCAATGGCACCCTAGTGTCAGGGGCTTTCTGAAGGCTACAGCAGGACAGAGCCAACTGTGGGCCACGTGGGCACAGGCAGCACTGGCTGCATCTCACCCTCCTCAGGAAAGCAAAGGGAACTATGTAAAAGGGAACAGGAATAACCTTGAATCTCCTCTGCCTTGTGATCTAAGTTGTTCTCTCATGAATTTGTTATTTGACAATTGGTAGCAGAGAACGTGCCACATAGCTCTGATGGGTTTAGTCCTGAATGGAGTTTTCTATGATTTGGCAACTTTTTTTCTTTTGAGACAGAGTCTTACTCTGTCACCATGGGCAGACTGCCATGGTGTCAGAGCTCACAGCAACCTCAAACTCTTGGGCTCAAGAGATCCTCTTAACTCAGCCTCCTAAGTAGCTGGGACTACAGGTACCCACCATAACACCTGGCTAGTTTTTCTATTTTTAGTAGGGAGATGGAGTCTAGCTCTTCTTCAGGTTGGTCTCGAACTCAGGTGATCCACTCACCTTGGCTCCCCAGAGTGCTAAGATTATAGGTGTGAGCCACCATGCCTGGCCTGGTAACTTTCTTAGTTTCCCCTACTCCCAGCCTGCTCAACACTCTCCCTCCACTCCCTCACATGCACTGTTCTCGCTGGTATCAGCACCTTCTCACTGCCCTGTGTGTTCCACAACTGTCTCATCTTCTGGGAAGTCTTCTTGACCCCCAGGTAGGCTGACTGTGACTTCTTCCATGCTACTATCAATCACACTGGGCTGCTACCTATTTGTTTCCACTGGTCTCCCAATGGGGCGGACGGGGCTACATCCTGTTCTCCACATCCTCAGTGTCCAGCACAGCTCGGGGACAGCAGGGCTGAGGGGACCTACCTTCGATTGCAGTGCGGCACACCAGGTGGGAGTAGGAGAAGTAGAGGGGGCTGTCCAGGCGGAAATAGGACTCCATGACTCGCCGCACTTTCTCGGTCACGTTGTAGTATAGGTGGGCGCTCTGCAGGGGGACTTTCCCCTCCTGCCCCAGCTGCCAAGGAGACAGGTGATCAGCTGCCCTGAATGCCCCTGTGCAGGCTGCTAGAGATACTGAGGCACCAGGCTGCCACTAAAGCTGCAGCCTCTCTGCTTCCCACAGTCGACACCCCTACCCTATTGCTCTCTCCCCTTCACACTTCTCTTCACGAATAACATGTGCATCCTGCTCAGAATCACAAGCCCATGGAACTGGCTGTTTTTCAGAGAGCATTCTCATAGCCTTGGATATCAGTCTTGCCTGGCTCAGCTCATTTTTATTACACTTGGTCCAACAGCCAGGATTCCAAAGTGAACCTCACTCACCATAACTCATCCTTGCTCCCTGGCAACTGTAATGTCAGTGGGCAGACACTATTCCTTTCTTGCTGCCATTCCCAACTCTTCCCCAAAGCCTGAGCTCACCTTCCCCAACCCCTATTCACACTCTAGAATGCCCAGTGTGGACTCTACCTTGAGGGCTTTGAAGACAGTGACACCATAGAACTTTTCATTGGGTGTATGTGGGGAGGTGTGACCCCGGTAGCCATCTCCTGAAGTTGCTGCTGCCTGCAAGGTCCAAAAATCAAGGTGACATTGGCCAGGAGATGTAAGGACTTGAGAAGAGGAAACCACAGGGCAGGCAAATGCTCACCACCTAAGGTTGGTGGTGGGGGCTGGACCCTTAGCGAGCAGGTATGTCACTGGGCTTCCCTTACGTTGGTTAGTCTCTGCAGTTCCTGACACTCCTCATCAGAGATTATGCCATCCATCACCACCCGCTGTGAACCATTCAGGAGTTTAGAGTTCATGGTGACGCTGATACCTTCATACAGCAAGGGGCCACCTGCAAGGCAACCACAAGACTCCAGCTAAATGCAGTAGCAGCTCAGTTCAAAGACTCTTGAACTGGAATATTGTCTTCTTATAATGGAGAGAAATTCCAATTGTTTCCTATTCACCAGAGAAATCTCCTGCTCTGCCACTTGGTTGGTGCAGAGATGGCACCTGGAGCTGAAAGATGAGACCCAAGCCCCCAAACAATGGCTGGCTCTCAGGCCTTCACAATTGGTTGAGAAAACATCATAAATCCATTCCTAAAACATGAGCTCCAGATCAGAAGAACTGGGTTTGACCCCTGGATCCTCCATTAGCTGTATGACTTTGACGAGTTCCTGAACCTCCTTGAAGTTAATTTCATTAATTAAAACATTCTCAGCTGTGTATAGTTCAGTGTATACTTCACGTTTGATGCCAGTTTGATGGTAAGAACACGTAAGGCAAGTTAAAAGCTTAGCACAATATTTGGCACACAGTAAACACTCAAAATTTTTCTTTTCTTTTTTTTTTTTTGAGA
>NW_003852539.1:353437-356492 GCF_000181295.1 Otolemur garnettii | reverse complement strand
AAAAAAAAAAAAAAAAAAAAGATAAGGGGTGCAGACTGAAGGAGCTCCTGAGGCCATGGGAAGAAACAGAGACTGAGGAGAGAGATGAGAAGCAGCAGAGCAGAGCTGTGCCCATGCTCAGTGGGCCTTCCCAGAAGCCTGGAGGGGACAAGCAGGGAAAGAGGAGGAACCAAAAGAGGCTTGAAGGTTTGAGTCTTGGTAACAGGATGAATGGTGAAAGTTGGGAAAAAAGAATTTGAGAGTGGGGAAGACAGGATGAGTTTTGTCCTATAAATGCTGTTGGCTGTGGACTACACTAGGATTACTCTTTACAGCCATCTTATTTCTCAACCAAAGGCCAACTGTCAGTGCTCCTTCTAGATGGGAGTCCCATTGGACCTGCTGGACTTGGACTCCTGAGGCTGGCTTTTGGTGAACTCTGCACTGCTGGGTGGGTGCTACCTGGCTTGTGCAGGGTGACCTGCCTGGCTCCTCCATAGCAGCTGCAGACATGCCCCAAGCTCCATCCTCTCACCTTCCCTGGTCAGCCTGCTCACATCCAATGACTCTTTGGTCTTCTCTTCCACAAGGGTCTCGATCTCCTTCATAAGGTTCCCAATCTCCTGGGAGATGCGTACGGCTGTTTCCCGTTCTGACCTGTCAGCACAGCTGCTCTGAGGACTGAATTCCAGGGCTGGACCCAGGCTCCCACCCCAACTTCCCAGACTGGACCTGCCCACCCCTTGCCAGGAATTCACATCTGCCTGGGCTCAGGAAGCCTCAAGTGGCTCATCAGACCGATCCAAGCATGCAGTTTCTTCAAGATCCTCACTTCTGTTTCTCTTGCAATCTCTTGGGAATCACCTCTTCTGGAGTCCATGAATCCTAAGTAGGTCAGGAAAAAATTAGTAAGGTAAGATGACCTACTTAATCTTTCAGGTCTTTTTTTTTTTTTGAGACAGGAGCCTCAAGGTGTTCCCCCTGGATAGAGTGCTGTGGCATCACAGCTCACAGCAACCTCCAACTCCTGGGCTCAAGCAAGTCTCCTGCCTCAGCCTTCCAGGTAGCTGGGACCACAGGTGCCTGCCACAACACCTGGCTATTTTTTGGTTGCAGCTGTCGTTGTTTGGCGGGTCTGGGCTGGATTCGAACCTGCCACCTTGGGTGTACGTGGCTAGCGCCTTAGACACTTGAGCCACAGGTGCTGAGCCATCTCTCAGGTCTTAATGCATAAAACAGGGCCTACAAAAGTCCATCCCATCACCTGCCTCATTTCAGGAGATAATGTAGGAAGTATCCCAACCTAAGTCACTTCTGGCTGGCCAGCATTCCTCTTTCATCTTTCTCTCTGTCTCTCTTCTTCGCTCTTTACAGATCCCCAGGCTTCCTGGCTCAGCCTCCTAACAATTTTCTCCTAGAGTGTGCCACTTGTCCTCACCCTCCATTCCTCCCTCCCCATCCCCATTTTAGCCCTTGCATTCTGGCTCACCGGGTCCACAAAGGGAATTCCAAAAACATCATAAGCAAAGAAAAGCAGTTCTTTCTCCAGCAGACTTCGTTGTCGGTACTCCCAGGCACTCTGAGGACACAAAGGAGGAGAGGAAGAACGTCCTAGAACTCAACCCTGCCCTTTAACTCCAGGAGTGCCCCTCCCTGGGATTCTACACTGTGCTGCTGTTCCCAGCATTGCCATATGTCTATTCTGCAGTTTGGAACAAAGGTCTCACTTCTGTGTCCAAGGATTCCTCCTGTCTGGCACTAGTAGTCCCTCTGAGGGGGCATAACCAGGTTTCCTGTGAGGGAAAAATCCCTCTTCCTTCCCAACCCCAACCACCACTAATCTCTGGGAGTAAAAACTGGATGATTCTCTGGAGTCGTGGAAATATTCTTCCAAGAACAACTCCTTCTTGACTTTGACAGGAGTTCAGCACTGGGGAGGAGAACCTAGGTGTTATTTACTTAACCCTTATAAACAACCACCTGTGAGGTTAACACTGTCACCCTTGTGTTGCAGATGAAGGATCTGAGGTGCAGAGAGGATGGGCGCCTAAGATGACACAACAGGAAATGGCATTTCCAGCTCCAAAGCCCATGTGCTTTCTGCTCTGCTGCCTGCCCCCTTCCCTGGACCAAACTACACTCCCCCTGAGGCTGGGTGACTTTGTTGGAAACAGCTGGGCCTAGCAATCTGGTCTTCCAGACAGGGCTTACCAAGGGCACTCACATCTTTCACTAGGTGCCCTGTTAATCTTCAAGCAGCAGAAGGAAGGAACAGGAAAAAGAAGACATTATCAGTTGAAATAAAAGACGAGGATGTTCAAGGAGGAAAACATTAAAGGAGCCAACAAGTCTATGTTATCAGCTATATTTACCCAAGTGGAAGACAGAGATTTTCTCCTAGGGTGTTTACACTACTGGCTTCCTTCACCAAGTGCCATGTGATTCCATTGTAACCCTCTCCAGTGACTCTGAGGCTGCTAGGAAGCAAATCCCACTCCTATCCTTTATTATTCAACACTGATTTACTGAGTGTCAACTGTGTGCTAGGGGCTGTGCCTGCTCTGGGACAGAGCAAGGAACAGAGATTTCACCACCATTGACCAGCCAGATAGGGGCCACTGCACAAATTATTTCATCTCTCAGCTCTTTAGAGTCCTCATGTCTCAAGTAGGGAGAAGAGTGCCTGCCTAGTAGGCTGGTTGTAATGATTAAATGAGATGATGGATGTAGTTCAGACAACAAGGTGCTTAGTGTGTATGGGGGCTCAACAAAAGTTAGTTACCTTCTTTCCAGAAGGGGAATCCTAGTTAAAAATGCTAGACTGGCCACATGAGTTTATCTTCCCTATTCATCATCAGACTCATAATATATGACCACAAAGAAAAAAAAAAGGTATTATTAAGCAAGCAAGACAAAAAGCCTACAAGTGGCATCTTAAAGCCAGACTGTCGGCTTGGCGCCTGTGGCTCAAGTTGCTAAGGCGCCAGCCACGTACACCCAAGGTGGCGGGTTCGAATCTCCAGCCTGGGCCCGCCAAGCAAAAATGACGGCTGCAACCAAAAAATAGCCGGGCATT
>NW_003852539.1:346038-353233 GCF_000181295.1 Otolemur garnettii | reverse complement strand
CCCACGGGAGGGGATGGCCAGAGGACTATCTCTACAGAAATTCTCAGGCTTTCAGAGCTACAAAGGAAGAATCTGGGTTTCTTCTTCAGAGCAGGACCCTTTTTGTTTATTGGATAGCTTCTTCTCCTTGTTTTGGAGTAATATGGAGAAATGTTGAAAGATGGGGGAGTGAATGAATGATGGCATGAAGAAGAAGGGATGGATGGGAGAAAAACAGAAAACAGGTGAGTAGAAAAAAATAGCAGGAAGTGAAAAATGATACATTTTGATCAAATGGTACCAAGCATCCAAATGGGGGAGGCCAAGAGGGAAAAGAACATGCCTGCTTTGCAGTTCTGCTTTTCTGTGTGACTCCGAGAACAGCCTGCTAGGCACTCACAATGCTAATGAAGGCTCCTTTGTGTTCGCCACAATCCCTGTACTCCCTTCTTCAAGTGACAGACTGAGTCTGTGAACTCACACCTGGTCCAGACACCAGCCCCTGCTTGGCACAACAACTCCCCTCTGTTACTTTATTCTTCTGCCCTCTGGTCCAAGCTCAGCTGGTACGTCCCCTAAACCAAAGCAAGTCTCTCACCTCACGGGCGCCGATGGATCTGGCCTGTTCTTCTCCAAGTGTAGCTGCATAGAAAGCCAGATTCTGCTTCATCACTTCATCGTCAGGGAAAAAGAGGAGATAGGTCTTGGCGCATTCGATAGCTTGTGTATAATTCCCAACTACAAAGGGAGAAAAAAATGGCTGAGAAGAAAGGGACTAATCCTGGGTACGAGCCACCACGTGTTCAGTCTAGGCAAAGTCTGAGGCAATGATGACATGACAAAGTAGAACCTGCTACTTAACATGATGGCCTGATTTGAGGGCCAGAAGTTATAGAATACACACAGAATGTGTAATTAACTTTAAACCAAAACAGAAAAGAATTAGAACCTTCTGAGAAGCAAGGCAGGCATTCTTCTTCCTACTTATATCTTTAAAATTTCATCAATAATTCAAATACCTTTTTTTGTGACAGAGTCTCACTCTGTTGCCCAGCCTAGAGTGCCACCATGGCATCAGCCTAGCTCACAGCAACCTTAAACTCCTGGGTTCGAGCAATCCTCTTGCCTCAGGCTCCCAAGTAGCTGGGAATACAGGTGCCTGCCACAACGCCCAACTAGTTTTTCTAATTTTAGTAGAGACAGGGTAGGGTCTCGATCAGGCTCAGGCTAATCTCAAACTCCTGAGCTCAAGTCATCTCCCACCTCAGCTTTCTAGACTGCTAGGATTATAGAAGTGAGCCACCATACCTGGCCTTCAAATACCTCTTAATATCTTGCCTTATCCAATTATTAGAACAATTTCAGGAATATTTCCCTGTCTTCCTATTTCCTTTTTTCCCATGGAGGAGGGAAAATTACAATAGCAGATTGTCTCTTTGGCAGAAGAGTTCTTGTTCATGTGGGTTAAATCTCCCTAACTTAACTATAAATATCATGTACTTGTTAATATGTTGTAATAACACAGTAGGAACTCAGTAAAGTCCTGGTCATTCATTGGTTTCTGGATATTGATAAGCCCCCCCCAAAAGCATCAGCGCTACACTAGGGAGTTTGACTGGAAAATATCCTGTTGTCCTCTGAGTTATGGATTTTTTTTTCCACTCAACATCACCCAATAATTTATCTGGAATCAGAATTGAAAGAACACTTGAGAGTTGTAAACTGTATGTCTAAAAACTTCTGATTAGTTGTACAACTAATCCATGATAAACTGCCAAGTTAATTTTACTTTATTTCTTTAGGCCTGGGGTTTCTCAATGGCTTCAAATTTGGGATCTTCAAATTTCAAGTTAGGGAATGTATTCATGTCTGCTTTACCATACATTTGTTTAAGCTAAAAAGCTTGCTATCCAGATCTTGCTGATACTCTGGGCTAGCATCAACAGGTTCTCCAGAAGCCTGTAACTTAGATCTATATTCTCTAATCTTGTCCACAATGAGTTTCTATAAAGGATCAAGTTCCTTATTAAATGCCACTACTATAACACTAATGTTCCTCTGAAAATGGACTGAGACTGCCGATTGAATGACAGAGAAGAACCTGAAAAGCCTCTGCAGAATCTTGGTTATGTTACTTCCACTCAGTCCTGAGCTGCCAAAGCTGGCTGCCTCTGCATCGAGTCATTTTAAACAGTAGCATACCCTTACTTACGCTATTATTGTTGATTCAAATGCAAAATTAGATTATAAATGCTAAAGAAGGGATGAGAGAGGTCCTAAGTCTCCCTCTCCCAGCTTTTTGGGTTGCTGCTACTGGGCCAGTGGGTTGTAAGTAAAGTACCCAGGAGTCACCTGGCCTCTTGCCTGCCATAGCCACAGGAAGAAGCCAAACACACCAAAGTCCAGGGGCTGTTAATTCCTTCCCGCCTTGCCTGTGGCTTCTTAGTTAAGGCAGCAGGGAAAGAGGAAACAAAGTAGGTCTTACTGTTATAGTAGGCAAACTGCAGGTAGTTATAATGTGATGGGAGGAAGTCTTCAAAGGGCTTCTCTCGACTCGGGTGGGAAGCAAGTTCAGTGACACAGTTCTGCTTACAGCTAAGGACCTGGATGTAGTGATCTGAAAGGAATCAAGGAGGGGGAATGACGACAAGGGTGATTGTCAAGATTCAAATTCTGGTTAAGATGAATATATTCAATTGGAAGCAGCTTTTTTTTTTTTGGTCACATTCTCAGATTTAAGAAATTGAGGAATGAGGCCAAAGACACTGTGTCTCTGTTAACAGGACATTGGCCTTAGAGCCCTGGGAGGCCTGGCTGAAGGCCTGGCTCTGAATTGCACGCACCTGTGATGGCCTGGAAGAGGTCAGCATTGTACTCAAGGTAGTTGTAGCCATCATAGTCATAGGGCCCTTCGCAGAGGCCACGGCACTCCTGGTCGGCCACAAAGTACTCTCGCAGCGCAGCCTCTAGGTGGGGCACCGCTTCCTGTGGCTGGTCCTCTGAGTAGAGTCTCACTCCCAGTCGGAACTCATGCTACTGGGAAAAAGAAGCCCTCAAAAGCAGGCCACAGAGGAACCCTCTGTCTTCACCCTCCTCTACCTCCACACGGGTCTTAAATTCCTGTTCCATGGTGGAAAGGGGCGACCTGGATGGCCGCTACACAATGAAGTCCTTTTGTAAATGTCTTTACAGGTTCTTTTGAAAATTTAAAAATACTTAACAGTCTGGATGAAAGATATAGGAGTTTGCTGTAATTTTTCTTGTACTTTTCTGTAGGGCTAAAAGTTTTTTTTTGTGTGTGAGACAGAGTCTCACTTAGTCACCCTTGGTAGAGTGCTATGGCATCACAGCTTATAGCAACCTCAAACTTTTGGGCTCAAGTGATCCTCTTGCTTCAGCCTCCCAAATATCTGGGACTGCAGGTGCCCACCACAATACCCAGCTAGTTTTAGAGATGGGGTCTTGCTGTTGTTCAGGCTGGTCTCGAACTCCTGAGCTCAAGCAATCCGCCGGCTTTGGCCTCCCAGAGTGCAAGGATTACAGGCATGAGCCACTGAGCCTGGCTGGGCTAAAAGTTTTTAAGTATATACAATTTAATTTTTTTTTTTTTTTGAGACAGAGTCTCATCGTAGCTTACAGCAACCTAAAACTCTTTCTTTTTTTTTTTTTTTTTGCAGTTTTTGGATGGGGCTGGGTTTGAACCTGCTACCACTGGTATATGGGGCTGGCACCTTACTCCTTTGAGCCACAGACACTGCCCTGCAACCTCAAACTCTTGAGTTTAAGCTATTCTCTTGCCTTAGCTTCCCAAGTAGCTGAGACTACAGGAAACCACCATAACGCCTAGCTATACACAATTTACTTTTAAAAGTCATTCAGCAAGTGGATCCCTGGAGCCCAAGAATTTGAGGTTGTTGTGAGCTTGATGCCACCACACTCTACCCAAGGTGACAGAGTAAGATTGTCTCAAAAAACAAGAATGAAAACCACTGGTCTTCTAAAACAACACCATTGCTGTAAGAAAAATAAAATAAATAGGCTCAGCGCATCTTGGGTGCCAGCCACATACACCAGAGCTGGAGGGTTCAAATCCAGCCTGGGCCTGCCAAAAAACAATGATAACTACAACCAAAAATTGGCCAGGGGTTGTGGCAGGCGCCTGTAGTCCCAGCTACTTGGGAGGCTGAGGTGGGTGGATTGCCTGAGCTCACAGGTTCAAGACCAGCCTGAGCCAGAGCAAGACCCCGTCTCTAAAAACAAATAGCCAGGCGTTGTGGTGGGCACCTATTTTCCCAGCTACTTGGCAGGCTGAGGCAAGAGGATCACTTGAACCCAAGAGTTTGAGATTGCTGTGAACTATGATGCGAAGGCACTCTACTATGGGTAACTAAGTGAGACTCTGTCTTAAAAAAAAAAAAAGGCTATATTATCACAGACAATCTCTCTTTTTTTAAAATTTTTTTTTTCATGCCTATAATCCTAGCACTCTAGGAGGCTAAGGTGGGAGGATTGCTTGAGTTCACAAGTTTAAGACTAACCTGAGCAAGAGTTTGAGGTTCCAGGGCAGCGCCTGTGGCTCAAAGGAGTAGGGTGCCAGCCCCAAATCTCTACTAAATTTAGAAAAAAAATTAGCCGGGCATGGAGGCGCATGCCTGTGGTCCCAGCTACTCAGGAGGCTGAGGCAGAAGGATCATTTGAGCCCAGGAGTTGGCTGTGAGCTAATCTGACACTATAGCCTCTAGCCTAGGCAACAGAGTGAGACACTATCTCAAAATAAAAGGCGGAGGGAGGGGAGCAAGAAAAGTGGATAAGTTTTTTTCACCATATGGGGTTTGGCCTCAAGATCCTTGAAGTCAGCCTCTTTCACTCCAAACATGGTTTGGTAATAGTCTAGGTTCTGCCGCATTTCCAGGTGCTCAGGATTGCCCACAAAGAAGGTGTGTGCTGCTGCCACAGCTTTCTCCAACTTGTTTATCTACAAAGGAAGCACAAGAATATAATGTGCACATCTGAACCCTGAAGGTTTGTGTCCAGAAGTGCAGTCCACATCAACAGGAAATCCCAGAGAGGTTTCAGAAAGGAGGGAGCCTTTCTGATTCCTCCACCAAGTGTGCTCAGCCTTTGCCAGCCCCAGAAAATACACCTTTTACAGGAACTACACACCAGAGATTAGGAGCACAGGGCTCTAGGAAGATTTGTAGCTACTTCCAAAGTCAGGTTTGGGGGTTCCCCAAATTAAGGAGGTAATGCTTCAGCAATGTAGATAGTGTACTTTAAAACAAAGGTCATATTTGTAGGGGAAGAACTACAAAAGACTGCCCAAGTAATATACTTTCATGATTCAAATGTAATGACTGACTGAAAAAGTCTAAGGCAGATGTGTCTGACGATTTTTCCCCCTGTGGCACACCAGAAGAACAAAAGTTGTATAAGGCAACACAATAAATACACAGACACAAACAAAAGCTGATTAGCAAACTTTTTGTGATATCAGGCACCATAGATAAGCCAAAAAACTCCTCATGAAATCAGCATGTGGCCTTTAGACACCCCTAAGGTCTAAGGCTTTAAGAATTTAGGGGTATGGGCAGCACCTGTGGCTCAAAAGGGTAGAGCGCCAGCCCCATATGCTGGAGGTGGCGGGTTCAAACCCAGCCCCAGCCAAAAGAAAAAGGAATTTAGGGGTAGGCCAGCCAAGGTGGCTCATACCTATAATCCTAATACTCTAGGACGCCGAGGCAGGTGGATTGCTTGAACTCATGAGTTCGAGATCAGCCTTAGCAAGAGTGAGACCCGTCTCTACAAAAAATCAAAAACTGAGGCAAGAGGATCACTTGAGCGCAAGAGTTGGAGGTTGCTGTGAGCTATGATGCCATGGCACTCTACCAAGGGTGACAAAGTGAGATTCAATCTCAAAAAAAAAAAGAAAAAATTTAGAGGTAAGAAAGAGCAGTTAACATTTAGACTGTGCCTAAGAATTTTCCAAAAAGTACTTTTTTTTTTTTGCATAAAATAAATTGTTTTTGAGATATCCAGGCAAAAGGTGGATGGCTGAAAAATCCCAAGGTCCTTTACTAAACCTAGACATGGTGTCTTCTGACTTAATGCCCAGGGATTATGAAGTTAAAATAAATGGCTATAAGAAATTTGAGGGGAAAAAATGTGCTATGGGCCACAGTAATGTCCACAGTGATGGAATCCAGCATATTAGTAACACAGGTTCACATGCAGAATCCAAAAAAATAAATCACTGATGATTTCACCAATGATCCATTGATTAAATACATGAGCTTTGGTGTTGGATGTGTCAGCAGCAAACCTAGTTTAATCACTCATTGGGCTTTGGACAAGATAAAGTTTACTCTCTAAACTCAGTTTCCTAATCTGTCATCTGGAGATAGCACTCACTAGCTAACCTCAAAGGACTGATAGGATGGTTAATGAGATGATACACAAGCAGCTTCTATCATGTGGTGCTGGGCACATGGTAAGTGCTCAATAAATGTTGGCTAGTATTATTAGTACGCTAATAGGCTCGGTGCCTGTGGCTCAAGTAGCTAAGGCGCCAGCCACATACACATAAGGTGGCAGGTTCGAATCCAGCCCAGGCCTGCCAAACAACAATGATGGCTGCAACCAAAAAAAATAGCCAGGTGTTGTGGCGGGTACCTGTGGTCCTAGCTACTTGGGAGGTAGAGGCAGGAGACTCGCTTGAGCCCAGGAATTGGAAGTTGCTGTGAGCTGTGATGCCATAGCACTCTGCCCAGGGGTACAGCTTGAGGCTCTGTCTCAAAAAAACCCCAAAAACTAGTATGCCAATAAAATGATTTTTCTTATCACAGGTACTAGTAAAAGCACATTAAAGGCATCAGCCCAGTTAGGTGACCCAAGGTAAATGATTACCCACCTCTATACCTTGGTTTCTTTAACTGTAAAATTAGAAATTCTCTCCCATCCCTTTTAGGGATTTACTCTCTCCCCTGGGTCTTTCAGCACTGCTCCTGTCTTTCTCTGTTCTCCTCATCTTTTCACGCCCCTCCCCACCAGGAGCTCTCTTTATTGCTTAAGCACTGAGGCACCTAACCTTCTCTCTTGTGGACAAATGCCCATGTCTCCTAATCATTTGCCCAGCTAAGCGGGACTTACTCCCTATGGGTTCCCCAGCGGAGATTCTAAAACTTCTGAGGACAGCTCCTGAGGCCTGGAGAATTCTCTT
>NW_003852539.1:338704-345817 GCF_000181295.1 Otolemur garnettii | reverse complement strand
CCTTAGCTGTACGTGGCTGGCGCCTTAGCCGGTTGAGCTATAGGCGCCGAGCCTGAGAATTCTCTTCTGAATCTGGCCTCACTTACCTTTCTAGCTTCCCCTCCTGCTGCTCCCCACACACAACCTGATGCCCCAGTCACAGCAATGGAATTTTTTTCCTGAATACATCATACTTTGTTCTACTTCTCCCTCTATTTCAAAGGACCATCCTTTTTCTCTCCCTACCAATATTTAGGACAGGCTCTTGTCCACCTCATGTTTCAAGTCTAATTTTCTGAGACAAAGCTAGATTTTTTCCCTCCTTCATGATCCCATGTATGTGCCCTGTCAGTAGCCCTTAATACACCTATTCTTTTTTTTTTTGCAGTTTTTGTCCTGGGCTGGGTTTGAACCCGCCACCTCCAGTATATGGGGCTGGCCCCCTACTCCTTGAGCCACAGGCACCGCCCTAATATACTTATTCTTAACAGCAAAGCAAGATAAAACAAAGTAATAGTCCAACATTTTAATTACCTGTACAAACAAGAACTAAAATATGGTGAGTATTCAATAAATGACAAAGAAATTTAGAAAGTGCTGGTAAGTTACATGAAAGACAGCCGTATTATTTTGGTTTCAAGTCCAGTACTCTTTCCAGTAACGGGAGGAATGGAGAGAAACTGTGTAAGCAGAACGCATGTGGAAGGGTGAAAAACTGAGGTCTCCAAGAGTCTCTAATTCTCATTTTAGGTTGAGCTGAAGTTATGTTAAACTACATTTACAAAAGATATGCAGCATAGATCCTGCTTTTTACCCCCATCAATAAAATAGGACTAATAACAGCATCCACCTCACAAGATACAGTGAGGATCAGGGCAATTTAGTCAATAAATGCAAAGTGCTTATTAAAACAGCGCCTGGAAATATATGCTGGCTACCATCATCATCACCACACAAGCCCTGAGCGCTCCAAGTCCGTTTGTACACTTGGACATATATAGTGCACTGGGATTCCTAAAAACACTCATTTTCTTTGGAAACCTGACAGACTAGCCAGAGGGACCCCACAGGGAGGGCCAGGCAGCCCCTGCTGGCGACGTGGCAATTCTACGTCCTGAAAGTGAACTGCTGGATCCGGTAGCAGGAAAAACACCACTGGGAAACAAACGAGAGTAAGATATTGTAGACCACTCTTAGCCTCTCATTCGGACACTTACAATGAAATCAGGATGTGAGACTTAAGCTACTGCTTTAATTCCTTCAACTAAGATCTCTCAGATCTCTTGGACAATAAAAGGGCAATGCGTTCTGCTTGGCCTGTGCCCTAATTCCAGGCTAGATCTTTGGGGTTAGCATCTGCCCATGCAAGCCAGGCGAGGCAGGATTCCTAGCAGGGTCCCTGACTCCCGAGGTCCGAGGGGCGCTCCCCAGCCAGGAGGCCACTTTCCCTATCTGCGGACACTTCCCTGGCTCCCTCTCTCTCTCTGCGGACACCTCGTTAGGTCCCTTGCCAGCATTCCTCTCCCCACAAGGGCCCCGGCCGCCCGGCTCCCGGTAGGTCTGCACCTTGAAGTAGGCGACCTGCAGGTAGTTGTAGGGGCTCCGCTTGTGGAACTCCAATTCCACCTCCTCGCCGAGAGAGTGGGCGGCCGGCGGCCCCAGGCAGCGGCGCAGGCAGGCGGCGCGGCGCAGCAGCCTCCCGAAGAAGCGCAGGTCGTACAGGGCGGCAGCGCCGGAGGCCTGGGCCAGACTCGGGGGTGAGTCAGGGTCCAGCTCCCACGGGAGGTCGGCTGCGCACCTGGTGCGGCAGCGCAGACGGAGGGCGCGGAGGGCGGCCCGGGAGCGCAGCGCTCGCTCCATGCTGAGGACCACCCCGGCCCAGTCCCCACGCGCATAGGCCGCAGTCCCCTCGGCGAAGAGCAGATCAGGTGTCACCATGTCCCATCCCGCCTCAGACTCGGCCTCTGCCCGGGAGACAGCAGCGGCGACAGCCAGCAGCGTGGTCAGGACCCTCAATGCTCGTACCGCCATGGTCTCCACAATCCTAACAGGACCGCGGGCCGCCCTCCACAGAATCCGGGGCCCTACCCCCAGAGAAGCCCCGCCCCTGAGCAGGGCTCCGCCTCCGAACCGGGCTGCGCATGCCCAGGAAGCTTGCACCCTCCCCGCCCCCCTGCTTTCTTTTAACCAACACGGACCCCCGCCCCTCAGCGGAACCCTGTGAGCCAGCTGGAGTCCGGCCTCCGAGCCAAGGTCTGGCTCGGTTGCTCTGACGCCCGTAGGGCATAGCTCCGCCCACAGGCCTTTATGCGCAGGCTCTTCCGACTGGCACCGCCTAGGTAGTGAGCTGGAGTGGGCGCCGTCATGGCGGGCGCTGCGGTTCCGGGGCAGACAGAGGGGCTCCCCGAAAGGCAAGAAGTGCAGTCAGCTGCAGGACCGGGAGGTATGCGGGCTCGGATTCAGCAGGGGGAAAGAAGCTCTCGCGAGGCAGCTAGTCTCCGGGGCTCTGCGGGAGGCTGAGGGCGGGAGCTCACGCCTGTGTTCCGGGGTATGTGTCGCAGGAGCCCTGGTGGAGCGCTCCCCGACCCCCGGCGGTTTGGCCTTGGTGAGCCCCTACCGCACCCACCGGGCCGGGGACCCTTTAGACCTCGTGGTGCTCGCAGAGCAGGTGCAGAAGGTGAGGAGGCGCGGCTGGGGAAGTGAATAACTACATCTTCGTTCACGTTTTGTCCCGAGTCTTTCGGCTCCGGCCTCACAACCTAAATGTAGGAGGGGAGCAATTTGTTACTGTCTAGCGAGTCGGTGGCTGACTCGTATTCTGATCTTCTGAGGCTAAAGTCTCCTTCAACTGCCACTTGAGTGCACATAAAATACCTTCGTTGTAGGGTTTGCGCAGCACTTTGAATATTCATTATTTCATTTGCACTTTAGAACTGCACGTGAGTGAGGCGGTACAGAAGTTACTCTTCCCATTTGATACGTGAAGAAAAGTTTCTGAGGAAGTTACTTTAACCCAAATTCTTCAGGGATGCGTAGACCACTTATTTTAAGCTGCTTCCCATAGGATCCTTATTTGTTTACTGGGAGCTTGAGAACTTAACATCTTCTAGGAGGGGAAAAGACTCTTAAGTTTTTTCCTGTGCCTTCATCCATTAGACGCAGTATTCTCAAGCCTGGTGCTTAGACATTGATTCCCAAAATAAATAAAATAAGGAGGAAATGGGAAATAACGGAAAAAACAATAGAAATTTGGACACATGAATATTAATTCCACTTTTGATATGAACTTCCAGTGTGACTTCAGACAGATTTCTTCTCTCTGGACCACAGCTTTTTTAATCTGAAATAAGGGGCTTGAAGTAGGAGAGCTCCAAGATGGAGAGCTCCAAGATGTAAAGCTCTGACGTTCAGTGAAAAACTAGATTCCTTACCAAGGGTTCCAGTTGTAGAATCTTCTTCAGTATGCACAGGTGTAGGGCCCTGCTGCTTTAAAGCTTGGGATATCCCTTATCCTTGTATACACTGTTAGATTTGGCATTATGTTCAGAGGTTTTTATTTTGTTCAAAAATATGTAATAATGTGCTCCAATTCCCTCACATATATGTACCTGTCTTTTTTTAGTTAAGAAAAATTCAAATATTTGGAAACTCTCCTTTAAGTCAAATCCTTTTTTTTTTTTTTTTTTTTTTTTTTGAGACAGAGTTGCACTTTGTTGCCCTCGGTAGAGTACCATGGCATCACAGCTCACAGCAGCCTCCAACTCTTGGGCTTAAGTGATTCTCTTGCCTCAGCCTCCCAAGTAGCTGGGACTACAGGCGCCCACTACAATGCCTGGCTATTTTTTGCTTGCAGTTTGGCTGGGGCTGGTTTTGAACCCCTGACCCTTGGTATATGGGGCTGGCGCCATACTCACTGAGCCACAGGTGCAGCCCTAAGTCTAATCTTATACCTTCTTTTTAGATAGCTGGGAGGAAAATACAGCTGTTTTAGATTAGGAGACTCTAGTGTGTCTATTTAATCTCTTATTGAGAGGGAGGCTACCAGTATCAAAATCTTGAGCAAATTACATATTCTTGTGTTATTGAGTGATCTTGGTATGTATTAGAATGGCCTGAACAAAGAAAGAAGGAACATAGTTTTTGTCTTCTGTCCTATAATCAGGTAAAATATGGAGGATACATTATTGTGTTTCCTCCATTTCTCCAGGAAGCTAAAGAAAAAGCACTCTAGAGACAAACAGATTAAATTAATGTGCCTTCTCTGTACTGAAATGTACTTTTTGGCGGGGCAGACCTCTGACATTCCACTTAGGTATTATTAATAGTGTGTGTTCAAATAGCTCATTAGGCTAGGTATTAAGGCATGAGTTTTGGAATCAGATTGATAGATCCTTCATCTGCCAGATTTGCTTTATATGTCTATTAGACTGTATTAAGTTGTAATCTTCACAAGGGTAGAGACTTCTCTTTCCTGTTTGACAATGCATCCAGTGTGTAGAATGGTGTCTGATACACAGTAGTTGGTAATATATATTTGTGGAAGAGATAAATAATTAACTCAGATTACTTGTATGGTTTCTGTTCACTTACGACACTGACTTATTTACCTGACTTTTGCCTTAAGATTGTCAGCTAAGCAACAAATTCCCTTAATATTTCTTAGTTCAAGTGTGAGTTTAAGCTCCTAATTTCTTTTTCTTAATTGTGTGCTCCTGGAAGTTAGTCAGCTTTTCTTAAAAATAAACTGTAAGTTCTTAACAGATTTCTAATGCCCAACTCGTCATCCTTTCCAGCACATGAAGTGGTCACAACTAGTCTTTTTTGGCTTTGAGAATTATTTGATCTGTTTTAAGCAGTTTCCTTCACCTTTAGTCGCACTTCCTGGCACATGACAGGCAGTCTTCTGTGTACATTATAACTTTGTTCTCGATCTACTTCATAGTAGAGTCCTTTTTTTTTTGAGACAGAGTCTCACTTTGTCATCCTTGGTAGAGTGCTGTGGCGTCATAGCTCACAGCAACCTCCAACTCTTGGGCTTAAGCGATTCTCTTGCCTCAGCCTCCCAAGTAGCTGGGACTACCGGCACCTGCCACAACACCCGGCTATTTTTAGAGACGGGGGTCTTGTGCTCTTGCTCAGGCTGGTCTTGAATCTGTGAGCCCAGGGCACTCCATCTGTCTCAGCCTCCCAGAGTGCTAGGATTATTGGTGTGAGCCACCATGCCCAGCCCAAAGTGCAGTCTTTTAAAATGCATTTTAAGTAACAATTGGGAATGCAGATATAAATTAAAATTTAAGTAGTTGTGATGGCCAGATGTGGTGGTTTGCACCTATAATCCTAGCACTCTGGGAGGCTGAGGTGGGCGGGTTGTTTGAGCTCATGAGTTTGAGACCAGCCTGAGTTCTTGCGAGATCCCGTCTCCACTAAAAATGAAAAACGGAGGCAGGAGGATCACTTGGGTCCAAGAGTTGGAGGTTGCTGTGAGCTATGATGATGCCATGGCACTCTACCTAGGACTACAGCCTAAGACTCTGTCTCAAAAAAATTTAAAAAAGTAGTTATGATGTAAATAATTGAATTGATGTAATGATAAGATCAACAGATACTTTTTTATATAGCAAGGTTTCTACATAAGCCAGTGATCAGAGCCACATCACAGGTGTCTTTTGATTTTTGTTGTAAGACCCATCCTTGATTTCAGAAATGTTTAAGCATGAGAAAATATACTTGATCTTAGCCAAAAGGCTGAGAAGCCATAGCATGAGAAAACAAATGGGAGACCTGGGGAGTGCATGGGTTTTAGTCAGGTAAAGAGCAAGGGGAGGCTAGATGTGGTGGTTCATGCCTGTAATCCTAGCACTCTGTGAAGCCCAGGCAGAAGGATTGCTTAAAGTCAGGAGTTCAAGACCTGCCCAAACAAAAGCAAGACCCCATCTCTACAAAAAAATGAAAAATTAGCTGGGCATGGTGGCAGGTGCCTATAGTCCATGTACTTGGGAGGCTGAGGCAAGAGGATTGCTTGAGCCCAGGAAGTTGAGATTGCAGTGAGCTTTGATGATGCCACAGAACTCTAACTGACATGACAGAATGAGACCCTATTTAAAAAAAAAAAAAGGAGCAAGGGGAAAAATATATTTAATGGAAGAGAGGATATATTCAATATATTGGGTAGCAAGAGAGAGCAGAGCATGTTGGAGAACCAAGGAAGTTCTGTATGAAAAGGTAGAAAGCTTTGGGAGGTACACAAGAGGGAGCAATTAATTCTGGCTTGTGGGTTTATGTCAGCATGGACTTCTCATAAGTAGTGCTTTTGAGCTGGGCCTCAAATGGGAAAGAATACTTCAGGGCAAAAGCAAAGATGGGAAGAATACTTCAGGCAGAAGCAAAGATGTTGACATAACTTTCCACATTGGGATCCAAATAAAAACTTTACAGTTTTTACTGTGCTTACTATGTCAACCTCGGTAGAGTGCTGTAGCGTCACAGCTCACAGCAACCTCAAACTCTTGGGCTTAACTGATTGTCCTGCCCCAGTATCCCAAGTAGCTGGGACTATAGGTGCCTACCACAATACTCAGCTGTTTTTTGTTGTTGTTGTTGCAGTTGTCCTTGTTTAGCAGGCCCAGGCTGGGTTCCAACCTACTGGCCTTGGTGTATGTGGCTGGCACTGTAACTACTGTGCTGTGGGCACTGAGCCAACATTATAGATATCTTACCATCTTTTAACCCAAAGTTCGGTTTTCTCTCACCTGTAGGCTGATGAATTTATCCGAGCAAATGCTACTAACAAGCTGACAGTCATAGCAGAGCAAATCCAACATTTGCAAGAACAAGCTAGGAAGGTAAGGATGGCTTTTAGGTAGGGTTTCATGTTTTTCATCTAGTTCACAAGATTGATTGAAGATATGGATTGGCTTATAATCATCATGACTTAGTTGTCTTCAGTACCTCCTAGAAATGTAGAGGTGTTGAGTAAAATAATGAGCCTAAGAGGTTAAGTATAACCTTGTTTTTATTTTTTATCAGAAAGTTCAGTGAGGGCTTGGCGCCTGTGGCTCAAGTGGCTAAGGCACCAGCCATATACACCTAAGGTGGTGGGTTTGAATCCAGCCCGGGCCCGCCAAACAACAATGA
>NW_003852539.1:334237-337441 GCF_000181295.1 Otolemur garnettii | reverse complement strand
AAAAAAAAAAAAAAAAGAAAAAGAAACTCTTGGCATGTGTGTGCAAAAATGTAGATTTGTGGACTGGTGAATGGCTTCCTAGAAAATTGGGTTGATATGTACCCAGACATAACTCTAAAAAATATGCATAGGCTTAAATTGTTTTGTTTACACAACAACTATGAGAATGACATGAAGGCCGTGTTGGCCAATTGGATGAGAATACTTCAAATTGTATATGGAAACAACACATTGTACCCCATGATAGTATTAATGTGCACAATTATGATTTAATAAATTAAAAAAAATAACAAAAAAATTGTTTTGTTCATTATCTCTGTTAAGGGAGGGATCTGATAGGTAGTATAACTGCTTTCAGAGGATGGATCTGACAAGAGTGAAGTGAAAGGCCAGAAAAGAAAGAAATTATGGCATAAACAGGAAATAAACTCAGTTTGTTTACAACCTGTGCTAACCAGAGCTTACTCCTTTGCCTCCTCTAGGAGTGGGGAACACGTTGTCCACATGACTTCTGTGGTGCCTATAAGCTACAACGTGACTTATCCTGGACTCCGTATGAGGACATTGAAAAGCAAGATGCTAAAATCAGCATGATGGACAACTTGCTGAGCCAGTCAGTGGCCCTGCCTCCATTCACTGAACCTAACTTCCAGGGACTGACCCACTAAGTGAGTGCTGATGGCCAGTTCTCACAACAAGGACCTGATTGCCACCTCCTTGTTGCCTTGATGGGAGGTGTTCTGAGAATTGAGGGTGTTTAGGTGAATCACAAACTTCTTGGAAAGAGACTCTATGTAACTATGAATGCCGCTGTTACTACTTTCAGTTGGAATGATAATAAATCATGTCAGTCTCTTTTGGGGTCTTGATAGGCACCAGATCCCCACCCTGTCAGCTTCACAGGATTGGCCATTGTATTTTCCTCCTTCAGCTCCATTTGTTCTTAAGTTAAAGCATTAGAGAAAGGAGAGTTTCTTCTTCCCACAAAAAGGCTATTGGATCATTTTCTTCTTCTTTCTTTTTTTTTTTTTTTGAAAGACAGAGTTTCACTATGAGTTTCTCTCAACTCAGGGTAGAGAGCCATATTTGGCATCATAGCTGACAGCAACATCAAACTCCTGGGTTCAGGTGATCCCAAGTAGTTGGGACACAGGTGCCCACCATAACACCTGGCTAGTTTTTCCATTTTAGTAGAGATGGGGGTCTCGCTTTTACTCAGGCTGGTCTTGAACTCCTGAGCTCAAGCAATCCACCCACCTCAGCCTCCCAGAGTGCTAGGATTACAGGCATGAGCCACAGCACTTGGCCCTGCTGAATAATTTTCTTTTTTTTGAGACAGAGCCTCAAGCTGTCCCCTGGGTAGAGTGCCATGGCATCACAGCTCACAGCAACCTTCAACTCCTAGGCTCAAGCGAGTCTCCTCCCTCCGCCTCCCAAGTAGCTGGGACTACAAGCACCCGCCACAATGCCTGGCTAGAGGCATTTTTACAGTTGGTGCAACTCCAGCTTCATATTCATCTGGGAGCAAGAATATTGGATAATAGAAGATGATTTTTAAAAAAACTTGGTTTAGATAGACCAGTGTGTGTGATTCTGGAATTTGTGCTATTGATGGTCTGGCCCCCTTTTTGTCTTTTTTCCTCTCTAGAGTGGAGACTCTCGGGCAGTAGCAAAGGCCAGATGTGGGAAGGGTCTATCTCAAAACTCAACAAAAACTCAACAGAACTTTAGACCTGGGAGAGATGTTGGAGGCTGCCACTAACCATTATATGAATCCACTCTGTAGTCTGCCTGATCTCAAGCTTAGCCACTTGGAGCTGAGCAAGCCCATTTATTTTATTTATTTATTTATTTTTGAGACAGAGTCTCTATGTCACCCTCGGTAGAGTGCCATGGTGTCACAGTTCACAGCAACCCCCAAATTCTTGGTGTTAAGCGATTTTCTTGCCTCAGCTACTCCCAAGTACCTGGGACTACAGGCACCCACCACAATACCCCACTATTTTTTTGAGACAGAGTCTCAACTTTGTCGCCCTTGGTAGAGTGCTGTGGCATCACAGCTCACAGCAACCTCCAGCTCTTGGGCTAGGGGTTCTCTTGCCTAAGCCTCCTGAGTTGCTGGGACTACAGGCACCCGCCACAATGCCTGGCTATTTTTGTTGCAGTTGCCACTGCTGTTTTAGCTGGCTGGGGCCGGGTTTGAACCCATCACCCTTCGTATATGGGGCTGGCACCCTACCCACATAGCCACAGGCACCGTCCTCTGCTATTTTTTGATTGCAGTTATTGTTTAGCAGGCCCCAGCTAAGCTCGAACCCACCAGCCTTGGTGCAAGTGGCTGGTGTCTGTAGCTCAGTGAGTAGGGCACCAGCCACATACACCAAAGCTAGTGGGTTTGAGCCCAGCCTTGGCCTGCTAAACTGACAACTGCAACCAAAAAATCCTTGATCCATTTGTTCTTTCCATACCACGGAGCAAGTCTTCTCAGCTCTGCCTTGAGAACATCCTAAGCATGACTGCTGCTCACCACCTCCACTCCTTGCTCAGGCTGGTCTCGAACTCATAAGCTCCACCCACCTCAGCCTCCCAGAGTGCTAGGATTACAGTTGTGAGCCACTGCGCCCAGCCACAAGGACAGTTTTGATGGGTTCTTTACTTCAGGGTTGAAACCTGTAAGGCTTCAAGTTTTTGGTCAGGGCTGGGTTCTCATCTAAAGGCCTGAGTGGAAAGGATCTGCTATTGTTAGCAGAATTTGAGTTCCTTAAGGGTTATTGGCTTGGTGGGCTTCATATATTAGGTGTTAGCTGGAGGTTACCCTCAGTACCTTGTCATAAGTCTGCAATACATGCCTGCTTCATCAAAGCAAATAAGAGTGATAGCAGGATGCAAGTTATAGTCTCAGGTAGTCTAATCATAAAAGTGACATCTTTTCACCTTTGCTGTGTTCTGTTGGTTAGAATCCAGTCACTAGGCTAGCCCATACTCACAGAAGGGAGTCACACAAAGGCACGACTACCAGAAGGCACGCATCATTGAATCATTGAATGGATCTTAGAATCTGTCTGCCACAGTGCTCAGTTAAGAGGGAGGAAGGGAAATCCTGGGTAAAGGAGGCAGTATTACAAAGTGGGTAAGCGGCTCAGCGCCTGTGGCTCAAGCGGCTAAGGCGCCAGCCACATACACCTAAGGTGGCGGGTTCGAATC
>NW_003852539.1:329268-332770 GCF_000181295.1 Otolemur garnettii | reverse complement strand
AGGAGTTGGAGGTTGCTGTGAGCTGTGACTCCACTAAACCCTACCGAGGGTGATAAAGTGAGACTCTGTCTCTACCAAAAAAAAAAAAAAAAAAAGAAAGGATAATAGATTGCTATTTTGTTAGCTAACAGAGTAGGGGCATAAGTGAGAAGCAAGAAAGCTAGAGCTTCCAGTCTGAGTATCTGCATGTGTGGCAGGAATCCACTCAGTAAAATATGGAAGAAGAAGAAGTGCCCAGTATTTTTCAGAATAGTTAGTTATCTCTGGTCCAGTAATACATACTACTGGCCTTGTCCAGGTTCACCAGGTATGAGTAATAAGGTGTCTGTAGCCCCCTTTCTCTACCCTAGAGGTCTGGAAGGAAAGAGGATAGTTTGTGTCTTACCATCTCAAGTTATTTATCAATCAGATAAAAAGATGGTAAGTACTGTCTAGTGAACTTTTTTTTTTTTGAGACAGGAGCCTCAAGCTTTCCCCCTGGGTAGAGTGCTGTGGCATCACAGCTCACAGCAACCTCCAACTCCTGGGCTCAAGCAAGTCTCCTTCCTCTGCCTCCCAAGCAGCTGGGACCACAGGCGCCTGCCACAACGCCCGGCCATTTTTTGGTTGCAGCCGTCATTGGTTGGCAGGCCCCGGCTGGACTTGAACCCACCACCCTAGGTGTACGTGGCTTGCGCCCTAGCCACTTGAGCTACAGGTGCTGAGCTTGTCTAGTGAACTTTTATTCTGCCAGGTATATCCGTGGTCTCACTTAATCTTCACATAACCCATCCTCTGTGAGGCATATGGCATTTTACAACTTAGGAACAGCTCAAGAGATTCAGAAGCTGGCCCATGATTACGTGCATAGGAAGTGCTGGAGATCAGATTTAAACACAGTGTGTGATTTGAGTCTAACCATAACCTTAATCCTGTTTGGGTCAATTAAGGTGGTTGTAAAGGATCTCAACATGGAGTTGTAAAGAAGTTAAATGGCAGAAGTGATAGAATAAGATGTGTATTTGAGGTCCTGAAGGAGTAGTTCACTTGAGTGTCCAGTGACAGGTATGCAGAGGATGGATATCAGAACCTGGAGAAATTAAGTAACTTGCCTAAGTTCACAAAACTCATAAGGAATTGAACCTATATCTCTGGAACTAAAGCCTGTGGGCAAAACCCCTGTGCACAAGATAGAGATCATTCTCTCCCTTATAGAGCTGGAGCTTGGAAGGAAGGAGCTACCACATGCTTGGAGAAATTATATTTCTGTAGTCTTAAGCAGCATTTGGTCCAATGGACCACTCCCTACTGAAAGCGTTTTTCTTCATTTTAATTTTTAGTATTAACGTCCCTTGCTTGGGTGGCGCCTGTGGCTTAGTGAGTAGGGCACCGGCCCCATATACTGAGGGTGGCGGGTTCAAACACAGCACCGGCTAAACTGCAACAAAAAACAATAGCCCGGGTGTTGTGGCAGGCGCCTGTAGTCCCAGCTACTCGGGAGGGAGGCTGAGGCAAGAGAATCACCTAAGCCCAAGAGCTGGAGGTTGCTATGAGCTGTGATGCCACTGCACTCTACTGAGGGCAACAAAGTGAGACTTTTGTCTCTTAAAAAAAAAATCCTCTGCTCTTCTACTTCACTGACTACAACTTTTCTGTCGTCGTCTTTTCTTTTCTTTTCTTTTTTTTTTTTTTTTGAGACAGTTTCTGTTGCCGTGGGTAGAGTGCTGTGGCATCATCAAAGTTCACAGCAATCTGTTTTTTTGGACTCCAGAGATTTTCTTGCCTCAGCCTCCGAAGTAACTGGGACTATAGGCACCCTCCATGACAACCAGCTAGTTTTTTCTATTTTTAATAGAGAAGAGGTCTTGCTGTTGCTCAGGCTAGTCTTGAACTCCTGAGCTTCAAGCAATCCACCAGCCTTAGCCTCCCAGAGTGCTAGAATTATAGGAGCAAGCCACCACACCTGGTCAACCTTTTCTGTCTTCTCATCCCCTTTCCTGACACCTACACTTGGGGCCACATCCTTAGCCCTCTTTTCTTTCTCTCTCCTAGGTGATATAATCCATTCCCAAGGCTTAAGTACCACCCATGCATGTCTCCAGCCCTGATCTGTCCCTGAGTCTCAGCACACTTGTTTGTCTAATAGCCTTGCTTGGCATCTCCACTTGACTCATAGTCACTACAAACTTCATGTGTCCAAACCTAAGTTCGAGTTCACCCCCCAAACCTGTTTTACCACCAGTTCTATTTCCATCACCACTTGTTTCCCTACTGTTGTAAAGGCCGGATCAGTCATCCTTGATCCATTTGTTCTTCCATTACCAGTCAGCAAGTCTTCTCAGCTCTGCCTTGAGAACATCCCAAACATGACTGCCGCTCACCACCTCCACTCCTCCCCCCTTAGTCCACGCCACCAGCACCTGTAGCCTGGACAAATACAGCAGCTTCTAACTTGCCTCCCTGCTTCCATTTCACCCTCCTTCAGGCTGTCTCCAAATAGACTGTTGGCATAATCTTGTAAAACTACATGTCAGATCATAATACCTCTGTTTAAAAACATCCCAAGAATTTCTCATTACACTTAGAATAAAATCCAAACTTCTCATCAAGGTAGTATGTGATCTTCCACTGTTAGGACTCACCATGTTTCTCTGTGCTGACCTTGCTGTTCTCCCATACACCAAGCTTGTTCCCACATCAGAACCTTTACATTTGCTGCCCCGGCTGTTTGGAAACTGACCCCAAGATCTTCATTCACATGGTTCGTGTCGTCTCATCATTTAGGTCCCTACTCAAATATCACTTTCTTGATTACCCCATCAGTAATACCAAATCTTATACTCACTGTGGCAGCACATGTACTAAAATTAGAATAATACAGAGAAGATGATCGTGGCCCCTGATATAAAAAAAAAAAGTAATACCAACTCTTCCCATGTTAAAATAACTTCTGATCCTGCTTTGGCACTTAACCACAATCAGAAATGATTTATTTCCTGCTTCTCTCCCATATTTAAGTGTAAGTTCTATGACAACAGAGACTCTGCTTGTCTTCTTTAGTTCTGTATCTCCAGCCCCTAAAATAGTGCCTGGCACACTATAAATCCTCCAGTAATGAACAGATGAATAGATAGACATCTATAACTTTGCATTTACATCCTGCAAAGGCTCTAAGTCCAAGCAACTACTAGAAATATAATGTGTACCACATGTGTGATTTAACATTTTCTAGTAGCTATATTCAAAAAGTAAAAAGAGGCGTGGCGCCTGTGGCTCAAGTGGTGCCAGCCACATATCCCTAAGGTGGCAGGTTAGAATCCAGCCCGGCCCACCAAACAACAATGATGGCTGCAACCAAAAAATAGCCGGGGGCGTTGTGGTGGGTGCCTGTGGTCCCAGCTACTTGGGAGGCGGAGGCAGGAGACTTGCTTGAGCCTAGGAGTTAGAGGTTGCTGTGAGCTGTGATGCCATGGCATTCAACCCAGGGGGACAGCTTGAGGCTCTGTCTCAAAAAAAAAAAAAA
>NW_003852539.1:327419-328938 GCF_000181295.1 Otolemur garnettii | reverse complement strand
GCTTGAGCCCAGGAGTTGGAGGTTGCTGTGAGCAGTGAAGCCATAGCACTCTACCCAGGGGGACAGCTTGAGGCTCTGTCTCAAAAAAAAGAAAAAATAATAATATCTTTTATCTAACCCAGTATATTCGAATCATTAGCATTTCTCTTCTTTTTTTTTTTTTTTTTGAGACAAAAATCTCACTTTGTTGCCCTAGGTAGAGTGCTGTAGCATCATAGCTAACAGCAACCTCAGACTCCTGGGCTCAAGCAATTCTCTTGCCTCAGCCTTTGGAGTAGCTGGGATTACAGGCGCCCACCACAGTCCCAGCTATTTTTAGAGATGGAGTCTTGCTCTAGCTCAGGCTGGTCTCAAACTCATGATCTCAGGTGATCCACTCGCTTCGGCCTCCCAGAGTGCTGGGATTATAGGCATGAACCACTGTATCCAGCCCCAAATTATTAGCATTTCAACAAATACTACTAAAAAATTGTTATTTTTACATTCTTTTTTTAAAAACTAAGAATTTAAACTCTGGTATGTGTTTTACACTTACAGTACATTTGAATTCAGTGTAGCCATATTTCATTGCTCAATAGCCATTAAAGGCTTGGGGCTACCGTGTTAGCACAAGTGTAGTTAGCCTAACTTACTGTTTTTATTCTCTATTTCCTGTGAGATTTAGAAGGGGAGGAAGCTGGAAACTGCTGGCAGAGAAGGAAGGTCTATCTCAGCTACTGTGCTTCCTTTCCCTCTTTTGTTTTGGTTTTTTTTTCTTTTTGAGACAGAGCCTCAAGCTGTCCCCCTGGGTAGAGTGCTGTGGCTTCATAGCTCACAGCAACCCCCTAGGCTCAAGCAGTTCTCCTGCTTCCTCCTCCCAAGTAGCTGGGACTACAGGCGCCTGCCACAACACCTGGTTATTTTTTGGTTGCAACCATCATTGTTGTTTGGCTGGCCCAGGCTGGATTGTAACCTGCCAGCTCAGGTGTATGTGGCTGGTGTCTTAGCCGCTTGAGCCACAGGTGCTGAGCCCCTTTCCCTCTTTTGAAGGAAGCTTTGGGTATGTCTAGGAAATAGATGGTCATATCCTTAGAATAATAACAATAAAGCTTCTACTTTGTGCTAAGCATTTCATAAGAGATTTCATTTAATTCTCATAACAATTCTGTTTTACAGATTAGGACAACACAGGTTTGGAAAAACAAAGTAACATGTTCAAATTTTAAAATCTGATAAATATTAGAGCTGGAATGTAAACTTTTTTTTTTGAGGACAAGGTCTTGCTGTGTTGCCAAGGCTGGAGTGCAGTGGCTATTCACTGCAGCCTTGAACTCCTAATCTCAAGCAATCCTACCTGAGCCTCCAGAGTAGCTGGGAGTAGTGAATGTGTTAACACACCCACAGGGGAGGAGGGCCATGTTGCTCAATGCACAGAATGTCAATTATTATTATTATTATTTTTTTGAGACAGAGCCTCAAGCTATCCCCCTGGGTAGAGTACCATGGCATCACACTCACAGCAACCTCCAACTCCTGGGCT
>NW_003852539.1:319572-327391 GCF_000181295.1 Otolemur garnettii | reverse complement strand
ACCACAGGCGCCCGCCACAACGCCTGGCCATTTTTTGGTTGCAGCCATCATTGATGTTTGGCGGGCCCGGGCTGGGGATTCGAACCCGCCACCTTAGGTGTATGTGGCTTTAGCCACTTGAGCCACAGGCGCCGAGCCAGAAAGTCAATTATTGAGACAAGAGGATTATCAAGGAGGAAAGGATTTATTTTAGAAAACACATCAACTGGGAGGGGTAGGCACAGACTACTTCAAACATGCCTTTCCCATCAATAGGGTAAGGGGGGTTTTATGAAGGTAATAATGAATAATGAGGGAAGTGAACATTATCACATGTTTGGGGTGGAGGGTGATGCATGCAAGCATAGTAAGAACTCATGCTAGTACATACATCCCATGAACAAAAAATGGTGAATAAGTCCCTAGGGTGGGATTTTTAGTATTATAATGAGCTAAGAGTTAATATGGTCATTCTTTTAGCCTTGTGCACAGGCTCAGTGGTCCTGGGGCACAATTTGCTGCAGTGTGTCGCTTATCTTGTCTTTCCCAGACAGGTAGTGTAAAGCACTGTAGTTATCTCATGGCTGCAGGGAGGTTCTGATGTTCCTGGGGGAAAATTCAAAAGAAAATGCATCGGTGAATGGAAAGTTACAAAGTTCTGGTCAGCAATTCTTTTTTTTTTTTTTTTTTTGAGACAGAGCCTCAAGCTGTTGCCCTGGTATAAGTGCTATGACATCACAGCTTACAGCAACTTCCAACTCCTGGGCTTAAGCGATTCTCTTACCTCAGCTTCCCAAGTAGCTGGAACTATAGGCACCTGCCACAATGCCCAGCTGGTTTTTGGTTATAGTTGTCATTGTTGTTTGGTAGGCCTGGGCTGGATTTGAACCTGCCAGCTCTGACGTATGTGGCTGGCGCCTTAGCTGCTTGAGCTACAGGCTTCGAGCCTGGTCAGCAATCCTTACTGAGTGTGTCTCTTCTCTGCTTTGTCTAAGACTGGCTGCTAGGCTACTGGTACTGAGATAACACCCACTGATACAGTCCTGTCAATTCAAGGCTACTTAGCTGCCTGCTTCAATCCTAAGGTGAACACTGAAAACTCATTTGAAATATGAGGGAACTCAGACACTTGAGAACTATTAATTTTTGGTTATGAAGCTGGTTACAGGTGCCCCACTGCTCACAGTCCATTATACTACAGTTTTTTTTTTTTTTTTTTTTTTAGACAGAGCCTCAAGCTGTTGCCCTGGATAGAGTGCCATGGCATCACAGCTCACAGCAACCTCCAACTCCTGGGCTCAAGTGAGTCTCCTGCCTCAGCCTCCCAAGTAGCTGGGACCACAGGTGCCTGCCACAACGCCCAGCTATTTTTTAGTTGCAGCCATCATTGTTGTTTTGGCAGGCCTGGGCTGGATTTGAACCCGCCAGCTCAGGTGTATGTGGCTGGTGCCTTAGCCACTTGAGCCACAGGCACCGAGCCTATACTATAGTTTTTAATTTGCCATTTTAATGGGCCTCAAGGCAGGCAGAGATGGAGAGAAATACATAAATGGTAGAAGCTGAATGACTCGTAGCACACATTTTGGGACTTGTAGCACAAATTTTGTTGCCTTCATCTGGTTTTCCCTTTGAGTTTCTCCCACACCTATGTCTGACTTCACTGTTAGGCTGTTTTCAGGTGTCAGCTCTACTAATGATTAATATTAGTGGTGTAATGATCTGATCCCCTGTTCCCGCTCCTGTAGGACAGGAAGTTGAGAAGTTCCAGTGAGATGATGGTATGTCTGTACATCATCTGGCACAGTACTTGTTGCTAGATTCAGGACTTACTAGGATCCTATATCCTCTTTCCCATGCTGGTTGCAGGAGAGGCAAAGTGTTACTTCCTAGCTCCAGTTCTTCCCTTTACATAGTCTGTGGGTTATTCCACAGGTTAGCATTAGGATGGGCTGGAACATGTGGGGCAGGTGAAGGTGGGGGGCCCCATCTTAGAACTGGTGCCTGAAATCCTACCCAATGCTATTAATAAAAAGTTTCTTTCTGTAGCCCCTATCCATCCAACTTGTCACATACAGTCACCTCGGAAGATGCTCTTCTGACACCCTCTCACTGGTTTCACGCCTTGGGATTCCATCTTTGGCTCCTAAGTGGGCTTGTTTTCCTGTTCCCTGTTGATCTGGCCAGCCTTCTCTCTCCTGCAGTATTGGGGATTCTTCCTACACAGTGGCTGCCAGAATAATCTTTCTTTCTTTCTATTTAGAGACAGAACTTTTTAGAGACACTTTATTGCCCTCAGTAGAGTGCTATGGCATCACAGCTCACAGCAACCTCCAACTCCTGAGCTTAGGTGATTCTCTTGCCTCAGCCTCCCGAGTAGCTGGGACTACAGGCGCCCGCCACAATGCCCGGCTATTTTTTTGTTGCAGTTTGGCTGGGGCCGGGTTTGAACCCACCACCCTTGGTATATGGGGCCGGCACCCTACTCACTGAGCCACAGGCGCCGCCCAGAATAATCTTTCTGAAACAACCTGACCATATCACTTCCCTACTTGAGGACCGAGTCCAAATTCCTTAGCTTGTCATTCACCCAGCAAATATTACCATATCCCTATGCCATTCTTTTTTTTTTTTTTTGAGACAGAGCCTCAAGCTGTCCCCCGGGGTAGAGTGCCGTGGCATTACAGCTCACAGCAACCTCCAACTCCTGGGCTGAAGCGAGTCTTCTGCCTCCGCCTCCCAAGTAGCTGGGACCACAGGCGCCCGCCACAACGCCCGGCTATCTTTTGGTTGCAGCCGTCATTGTTGTTTGGCGGGTCCGGGCTGGGGATTCGAACCCGCCACCTTAGGTGTATGTGGCTGGCGCCTTAGCCGGTTGAGCTATAGGCGCCGAGCCCCCTATGCCATTCTTAAAGGCGCAAAGACCAGCAGTGAAGCAAACGTGCAAACAGCCCCGTCCGCGTGGACTTCTATTCCAGGTGCCCCGCACAGTCTACACCCCCGTACCCCCAGTTTACAGCCTCCCCCAACGCACTTCCACCCTGCTGGTGATACCAAGCACTAGGAGGTGGGGACTGTATGCAGAACAAACGCCCACCGCAGCTCTGGTCTCTGAGCCCGGTACTGGGAACAGGAAACAGTCGTCCCTTCCTCCCAGGCCCTCCCTTTCCCCTGCCATTCCCCCCCTCTCGCCACCCACCCCCCAGAAGACCTAGGCCAGCCCTCTGGAAGTTAAGGCCCTTCTCCCCCTAGGTTAAAGACCCGCAGCCCCTCCCTCCTCTCGGGGATTGTGAGCTAAGAGCCAGGGTAAGAGGCCTGGGATCCGCGAGGCGCCCCCTGCACCACACAGGACCGACCCAGGGAAGGAGTGCGGGCCTCCCATTTCCATCTAGGCATGTCATGTCCCCAGGTGAGCGTCTGCAGTGGCGCCAAAGGGCAAGAAATGCCCTTCCCTGGGTGCTGCCAGCGACCAGCCCTGGCTCCATCTTTTCCCTGTCGTGCAGGTGCCGCACAGCGAGGCTGGAACGGGGCGGGAGGTGGAGCGCTCGTGTCTCTGCCGGGGATGGGTTTCTGGTCTCTAGGAAGAGGTGGGTGGGGACGAGAAGAGGGGAGGGCATCTCTAATTGGGGTGAGAGCCACGTTTGAGCGCCTGCGAGGACGTTCCGCCTGGATCACTTTCACTCATTTCCTTTGCTAGAGTGACACTTAATTCTCCCGCCACAGTTAGGCCACACAGGCAAGCGCCTGGCCTGCCCTTTCTCCCCATTCGCATCTTTCTCCCTCATTCCCTAGTCTCATGGTCAGACGTTTCTCCAGTTTGTTCCCTTCAAACCATCCTCCACTCCCACCCATAATCTGACCGAGACACTGCTGCCTTACTGAACACTACCACACTGCCCACCCTCAGGCTGCAGTTCAAGGTCACATCTGCACGTCCATTACCTGTGGCTTCCCTGCCAATGTCACCTCCAGTCACCCCTCTCTCCCTTGTAACCCAGTCCCCTCATTGTGCATTTTTTGCACCTGCAGTTCCCTTGGCCAAGATTCCCCCCGACCCCCACCTTGAACCTCCCCCACCCCTGCCTTGTTCATCTTAGAGACTGTAGTGGAGGGCTCACTCTAAACTTAGTATCTCCTTTCCAGGTGCACCCACAGCAGCTGGGACGTACATAAATCTTGTCCTTACACACAGCTGCCTCCCTCGAGTTTCTTCAGGGTGTGGCCTGGGTCTTGTTCTTCTCTCTGTTCCCGGAACATATAAGGCCTGGCACAGAGCAGCCATCAGAAAAAAAATTATTTTAATGAGTAAGTGGAAGATCAAAATAATTGGATGGGGGATGTGGGTGTTGAAGAGGCTTGAATGTTAAGCATTCACCTAAGAAGGCTTCATGGAGGCCATACTGAACAAGGCTAGAGGTGGGTTGGATGGAATGTGGTGCAGTGAGAGTGCTACCTGATGAAGAGGGTCTGGCCACCTGTCACTGTCAGCCAATATAGAGAGAAGGGGATAGGTCACCAAACTTTTTGTCAGGGCCAGGTGCAGTGTCTCATGCCTATAATCCCAGCACTCTGGGAGGCTGAGGCGGGTGGATTGCCTGAGCTCACAGGTTGGAAACCAGCCTGAGCCAGAGCCAGACCCCGTCTCTAAAAATAGCTGGGTGTTGTGGTGGGTGTTGTGTGTGGGTAGTCCCAGCTACTTGGGAGGCTAAGGCAAAGAGAATTGTTTCAGCCCAAAGTTTGAGGTTACTGTGACCTGTGACGCCACAGCACTCTACTGAGGGCAATGAAGTGAAACTCTGTTTCAAAAAACAAAAAGCAAAAAAACCTTTTTGTTAGAAGGTCTAGATCATGGAGAACAGTGAGAGTAGTCTAAGACTGTTTTGTTCTATCATTTCTAAAATTATAGTTTTATGTATAAAAGTTTAAAGATCACATTAATCCTTATTTTAAGTAATAATTAGACTAACTCAGTGACCTATTATAACATTCTAATTTAAAAGTTAATCTCTTAAATCATTTTATCTAAACTACTTAAGATAGGCATCATTTAGGGTGGGAGCTAGATTTATAAAACAGTAAGAATGCTAGACAGGGGGTGGAGGTCAGGCAGGACCTAAACTGACCAGATCAGCTGTGTCATGTCTGCCTAGCCTGCCTGACTCCATCTTATTTTTGCTACATGTGCTTTCAAGAGGACAGGGGAAGCACCAGAGTGACGTGCTGTATTAACCAAGGTGGAACGACTTCTATCATCAGGCCTCATGCTGGGCACAGGGGAGCTCAGTCTGCACTCAAGTTGCATCCCCTGTTGTAAAGTAAGAAAACAAGGTAGGTGATGCCAAGTGTCACATGGTGAGCACAGGAAATGTGATTGTACAGAGAAGGAGCACCTAACAGGCTCCCAGGGGAACACCATCCAACCCTAGACCCAAGGGGAGGGTCCCCAAGAAGGGTCCCAAGAAGCTGGAGAGCTAAGCAGGGCCAGTATACCATCCTGAGGGTGTCTAAGAAGCTGGAGAGGGACAGGATCTATCCCTGCAGACCAGGGTGGCACAAAGCCTCAGCTCTGACCCTGAGAATTCTGCCCCCAGCCCGGCAGGCTGAGCCTCTCTTCCATGCTCCCTTAGTAGCCTGGTCATGTCTGTTCTGTGCAGACTTGGATTCCCTTCCTAGGCTCTGCTCCTTAGTCTTCATCTTCTCTGACAAATCCTGCTCCTGGCCAAGTGCTTGCTAAGTGAATGGATGTTCCTCATATTTGCAGATTTCTCCCGCCCTAATGGCAATTCTTTCACACACAAGACCTGTGCATTCTGCAAAAGCATTTACTTGGGAAAGAGGAGACCCCATTCAAATCCTGCCTCCACCATTTACTGAACAAGTCACTTAACTTATCCTGAAACCACAGTTTCCCCATCTGTGCTGCTATGCATAGGGTCTAGGTCTCCACATGCATGAGTCTTGCTTCTCTTGATAGCCTGTAAGTTCTGTGAAGGCAGGGACCCAAGGTTCTCCCAGCACCGGCTTAGGCTGAGCAGACAGCCCAGGCAGTGTCCATGGTTTTTTGTAGACAGTAGGGTACAGAGCAAAGAGCACTTAAGGAAAATTAAGTCTTGTTCTGCCACTTCTGGTGTGACCTAGAGCTAGGTTCTTCCTATCTCTTTGCTTTGCCTGAGAAGTAGGGATAAGAAGCCTTGCCTGACAGCGCTCACAGAGCCAATGGAAATAATAGACCGGAAAGTGCTTGGTGAAGGGAGAGTTAATGAAACAGATAGTATAGGAGACAGCTGGTCAGCAATCATAAGTGAAGCAGCTATGAAGTTACACAGAAGCAGCAATGCCTGGCACTTTGTAGATACATTCTGGGTCTTGGCTGACTGGTAGGTGGTGGTGTCAGGAGGATCAACATGTAGCTTGGAGGGATGTTGGTGCTGTGGGGCATGGCTGAGGTCAGAGAGGGAGTGGAAACTGCTTGTGCCAATTCACCCACTTTGCTGTTGAGCTTTTCCAAGATACTTTGCCTTTAGCACTTTTGTCTTTACTCCTGCATCTTTTCTACTTACCTCCTGTCTCTCTTAGTCCTGCCAGTGAAACAGAATGCGTGTGTGTGTGTGTGTTCATTCATGAGGCCCTGAGAAGATATCTATGAAAATAGGAGATTCCAGGTCCTTGAGAGTGTATTTTGGAAATCCTTGACCTTGGGGACCCCTTGTCCCTCTCTCTTGGGCCCCAGGTCTGGATGCCAATTGCTTCCTGACCCATGGCCACTCCCAAATGACTGAATTGTCCTGGAAAGATGTGAGCAATGCCTTGTCCCTGATCAACATGGTCCTGGGGCTCTTCTCCATCTTCTGCAGCTTCAGCAGGTAGGTCTGGGGCCCAGCACACTCTGAGCCAAGAGTTGGAACCAGTGACAAGAGGGAAAGGAAGGGGGAGTCTGGAGAGCCAGGAACTGAGGCACAGGGATCAGCTGGGAGTCGGGGAAAGTGCAATGGCTTAGGAGTCAAGGGGCCAAGATCCTGCCAATATGATATGCAACCATGGCTAGGTCACATCCCTGAGCCTCAGTTTCTCCTTTTGTAAAACAAGGTACTTCTCAGCTATGGCAGTATAGAATGGGTTTTTTGAGAAAATTAAGAGGTTCTGTTCTGGTAGTATTGATGGAATCTGTGATTAGGCTACTGTTTGTATTTTCTAATTCTTTTTTTTTTGAAACAGAGTCTTACTCTGTCACTCTGGGTAGAGTGCCCTGGTGGCATAGTGCACAGCAACTCAAACTCTTGGGTTAAAGTGAAGCTCTTGCCTCAGCCTCTCAAGTAGTGGCTGGGACTATAGGTATCTGTTATAACTCCTGGCTACTTTTATTATTTTTGGTAGAGATAGGATTTTGCTTTTGTTTAGGCTAGTCTCAAACTCTTGAGCTCAAGCAATCCACCTGTCTCGGCCTTCCACAGTGCTGGGATCATAAGTGTGAGCTACCACACCCAGCCCTGTATGTTCTAATTCTTTAGTTAGAACATGTAGCCTGGTATAGCATTTGAAATCATCACTGTTCTGGAAAGTCTGAGACACATATGTATATATGTGCCCCCCCAAAGTTGTAAGCAAATTATATTCCTAGAAATTGAGCCATATTTCTTTTTCTTTCTTTCTTTTTTTTAAGAGACAGAGTCTCGGCTCGGCGCCTGTGGCTCAAGCGGCTAAGGCACCAGCCACATACACCTAAGGTGGCGGGTTCGAATCCCCAGCCTGGGCCCACCAAACAACAATGATGGCTGCAACCAAAAAATGGCCGGACGTTGTAGCGGGCACCTGTAGTCCCAGCTACATGGGAGGCTGAGGCAGG
>NW_003852539.1:301042-318542 GCF_000181295.1 Otolemur garnettii | reverse complement strand
ATTCTCTTGCCTCAGCCTCCTGAGTAGCTGCCACAACACTTGGCTATTTTTTTTGTTGCACTTTTGGCTGGGGTCAGGTTCAAACCCGCCACACTCTGTATATGGGGCTGGCCCCCTACCCACTGAGCCATAGGTACCGCCCGCCCAGCTACTTTTTGGTTGCAATTATCATTGTTATTTAGCAGGCCTGGCCCAGGCTTAAACCACCAGCCTCAGTAAATGTGGCCAGTGCCCTACTCACTGAGTTATGGGCACCGAGCCCAGTTTGAAATTTTTATGATTCTCTAATTATGGGTTTTAAGCACACCTGTAACAGAAAATCTCTATCCTCTTAGTTCAGCGTAATTTTCTGGGAGCAGAGTTTTTCTGCTGTAGAGGTGAGCTCAAGCTCATTTTTTTTTTTTTTGAGACAGAGTCTCATTTTGCTGCCCTCGGTAGAGTGCCACGGCATCATAGCTCACAGAAACCTCAAACTCTTGGGCTCAAGTGATCCTCTTGCCTTAGCCTCCTGAATAGCTAGGACTATAGGCACCCAGCACAACACCTGGCTAGTTTTTTTAGAGATGGGGGTCTTGCTCTTTCTCAGGCTGGTCTCAAACTCCTGAGCTCAGGCAATTCATTTGCCTTGGCCTCTCAGAGTGCTAGAATTAAAGGCATGAGCCACCATGCCTGGCCTAAGTTCAGTATTTTTATTTAGCTTCAGTCCTCTTTAGGTCTAGGTCTAAAGAAAGGCTGTGCTTGTTTAGGGACAGCTGGGGAGAGGGGTTAGGCTTTTGCTTCTTTTTTTTTTTTTTTGAGTCAGAGCCTCAAGCTTTCACCCTGGGTAGAGTGCTATGGCATCACAACCCATAGCAACTTCCAACTCCTGGGCTCAAGCGAGTCTCCTGCCTCCACCTCCCAAGTAGCTGGGACTATAGGCACCTGCCACAATGTCCGGCTATTTTTTGGTTGCAGCCATCATTGTTGTTTGGTGGGCCCGGGCTGGATTTGAACCCGCCAGCTTAGGTGTATGTGGCTGGTGCCTTAGCCACTTGAGCCATAGGTGCTGAGCCAGGCTTTTGCTTCTGCCAGGCCATCTAAGCATTGCAATCAGGGTGTAGGCTTGGGAATGGGCCTCCTAGGGCAGGTTAGCATGGGACTGTGGTGGCTGCTTTTAGCAGAACCTGGAAGCATGTGCTGGACAGAGGCACAGAATCAAGAATGTGGGGTCCAAAAGAGCTTCTTGGAAATTGTTTAGGCTAGCGCATCAAAATACGTGAGACAAGCTGGGCTCAGTGGCTCACATCTATAATCCCAACACTTTGGGAGGCCGAGGTGGGAAGATCACTTGAGGCCTTGAGTTTAGGACCAGGCTGGGCAACATAGCCAAGATTCCCCTTCTACAAAAAATTAGGAAAAAATTAGCTAGGCATGGTGGTGCACACCTGTAGTATTAGCTATGCCAGAGGCTGAGGCAGGAGGATCGCTTGAGCCCAGGAGTTTGAGGTTGCAGTGAGCTATCATGATGCCACTGCACACTAGCCTGTGTGACAGAGTGAAACCCTAACTCAATATAAAAGAAAGAGAAAGAGAGAGATAGAAACTGGTAGAACTACAAGGAGAAATTGATGAAGCCACTATCACAACTGGAGATATTAACACTCCTCTATTAGTAATTGACCGATCCAGCAGGCAGGAAATCAGCAGGGATGATTACAGACATCAGTCAGCTAGATGTATTTGACATCTATACTCCATATCAGTGATATTTAACCAGTGTGGTATGGCACACTGGTGTGCCGTGAAAGGACCTTAGGTGTGCTGCAAAAATTTTCCAAGATTATTAATTAAGTTATTTTTGAAAGAAGTCTGAAAGTATATCCTTTTTCTTTATTCTTTTTTTTAATGAACATAATTTAAGTGTGCCCTGGAAGTTTAGCTATAGGGTCAAGTGTGCCGTGAGATAAAAAAAAGGTTGAAAAACACTGGTTTACATCCAGCAACAGCAGAATACACATTCTTCTCAAGTTCACTTGGAACATTCACTCAGACAGACCACATTCTGGTCCATAAAACACACCTGAACTAATTTAAGAGTATAGAAATCATACAAAGTGTGCTCTCAGGTCTCATAGAATTAAACTAGAAATCAATAACAAAGAGATAGCTGGAAAATTCTGAAATATTTGGCGATTAAACAAAATACTTGTAAATGATACATGATAAAAGAAGACTCAAGAGAGATGAAAAGTATTTTGAACTAAAAGAAAATGAAAATATAACTTATTGAAATTTATGGAATGTAGGGAAAGTTGTGCTTTGGGGGGAAATTTATAACATATTGGAATAGAAGAAAAATCTAAAATCAATAATGTAGGCTTCCACCTTGCAGAAATTGACACTGTCTCCAACAACAAAAAAATTAGAGCCGAAATCAAAAAAACTGAAAATAGGAAATTAATAGACAAAGTCACTGAAATCAAAAGCTGATTCTTTCAATAAAATTCATATACCCCTAACCAGGCTAGCCAACAGAAAAAGAGAGAAGACAGAAATTACTAAATCAGAAATGAAAGAGAAGCCATCACTATTGATCCTATGAACATTAAAAGGATAATAAGGGAATATGATGAACAACTGTATGCCCACAAATTGATAGCCTAGATCAGTGGTTCTCAACCTTCCTAATGCCATGGCCCTTTAATACAGTTCCTGTGGGTTGAGAACCACTGGCCTAGACGAAAAGGATCAATTCCTTAAAAGACATAAGCTCTGCTCAGTGCCTATAGCTCAAGTGGCTAGGGCACCAGCCACATACACTGGAGCTGGTGGGTTCGAATCCAGCTTGGGCCCGCCAAACAACCATGATGATAACTACAACCAAAAAAAAAGGCGGCACCTGTGGCTCAGTGGTAGGGCGCTGGTCTCATATACTGAGGGTGATAAGTTCAAACCCAGCCCTGGCCAAACTGCAACAAAAAATAGCCGGGTGTTGTGGCAGGCGCCTGTGGTCCCAGCTGCTTGGGAGGCTGAGGCAAGAGAATTACCTAAGCCCAAGAGCTGGAGGTTGCTGTGAGCTGTGATGCTACAGCACTCTACCAAGAGTGACATAATAAGACTCTGTCTCAAAAAAAAAAAAAAATAGCCGGGTGTTGTGGCAGGTGCTTATATTTCCTAGCTACTTGGGAGGCTGAGGCAAGAGAATCGCTTAAGCCCAAGAGTTTGAGGTTGCTATGAGCTGTGATGTCATAGCACTCTACCCAGGGTGACATAATGAGACTCTATCTCAAAAAAAAAAAAAAAAAAAAAAAGAAAATAAAGAAAAAAAAGAAAGTAAAGAAAGAAAAGAAAGAAATGCCTGGAATGTAGAGTTAGAAGGGACCATAGCGATGACCCAGGGGTTCAAGCCAACCCTTTGTGACTGTGGGTTAAGTGTGTGGGGGATAGAGGCATGTGTGTATGTGGGGGTGTGTGTGTGCAAAGCAGTATATATCTGCAGGTATGTGTGTGTGCAAGTGTGGGATGTGTGCAGGAAGTGTACTTGTGTATGGGAGAGCAGAGTGGTTGTCTGGTAGATACTATGAGAGAGCTGTCCTGTTGGCTGGTTTGCACTTTAGGAAATCCTACTGTGCCTCCTGGATGCTTCTGGTCAGCTTCCTGTTAGACATGGCAGTCAGGGCAATGGCCAGACAACTCCAGCTCTGCTCCAAATCAGGTGAGTCTGGGGCCCAGCCCCTAATCCTTGCCCCCAGAAGAATTTTTCCCGCTTCACCCCACCGTCCTCTAACATTCCCAGGCCTTGTTTTCATCAGTCCATATTCCTCTGAGGGTAGCAGAAACAGTCCTGGAGCAGGAGTCGAGTAGTCCCTGCGCCTAGGGGCTCCTCTGCTGGCTCATGTACTAATCTAATCTTTGGCCAGTTCTTGTCCTGGCTTTCAGGTTCTTCATCTGCCCTGCCTCCCTCTTCTGGGCAGATCAGGTACTACAGTGGGAATGTTGGTGGGAGAGATGAAAAATTACCCCAAACAGAGCAGCTGGTTTAAAATATAGTGAAATATTTCCATGTAATATTTTGCTTAAAAAAAGGGTCCCAATGCTCATCAATTTGTATCCAACTATAGTCCAACTGTTGCATGTTAAGGGATGAGAAAAGGAAGCCCCAAAGAGAGAGACTTGCCTTAACCACATGTTGGGTCTGAGATATAGCCTGGAGGAGACCCCAGCCTTTTTTGTTTTTGAGACAGCGTCTCAATTTGTCACCTTTGGTAGAGTGCTATGGTGTCATGGCTCACAGCAACCTCTAACTCTTGGGCTCAAGCGATTCTTCTGCTCAGCCTCCCAAGTAGCTGGGACTACAGGTGCCCACCACAGTGCCTGGCTATTTTTAGAGACAAGGTCTCGCTCTGGCTCAGGCTGGTCTTCAACCTGTGAACTCAGGCAGTCCACCTGCCTCAGCCCTCCAAGTGCTGGGATTACAGCCACTGCACCTGGCCCTGAGACCCCAGTCTTTGATATAGTGACTAGCCCAGGGAAGCAGCAGCAACTCTCTGGGACCTCAGGAACCCTCCTGCAGGGTGGTAGGGTGCAAGATTTAGGAGTATAAGTTCTAACCTTGGTCTCTGGGCAGGAGCTGACCTGAATGACTTTGCTGTTTTCACCACCTTTGGCCTGGCCTCAGCCCTGCTCCTAGGTGTGGATGGGTTTCTGAATGGGTTTCTCACAGTCATCTATGTGTCAGCTGCTTCTCTTCGCCTGTGCTTTTATTCAACTGGTGAGTGGAACCCAAGTAGTCTTTTTTTTTTCATTTTATTTATTTATTTATTAATTTATTTTATTTTTGGCCGGGGCTGAGTTTGAACCTGCCACCTCCGGCATATGGAGCCGGCGCCCTACCTCTTTAAGCCACAGGCGCTGCCCCGAACCCAAGTAGTCTTATGACCGAGACCACAGCAAAGGGAAAGAAGCTGTTGGATGCCAGGAGCCTGGGGTGTGGTTACTGACTCCTTTTTTGTTTGTTTGTATTTAAGTCAGAATCTCTCTCTGTTGTCCTGGGTAGAGTGCTATGGTGTTATCATAACTCACAGCAACCTCAAACTCATTTTTTTTTTTTGAGACAGAGTTTCATTATGTCGCCCTTGGTAGAGTGTTGTGGTGTCACAGCTCACAGCAACCTCAAACTCTTGGGCTGAAGCGATTCTCTTGCCTCAGTCTCCCAAGTAGCTGGGACTATAGGCACCCACCACAATGCCCGGCTATTTTTTTGTTGTAGTTGTTATTGTTGTTTCAGCTGGCCCAGGCCTGGTTTGAACCCACCAGCCCCAGTGTATGTGGCTAGCACCCTAGCTGCTGAGCTACAGACACCGAGCCGACCTCAAACTCTTGAGCCTGAGCAATCCACTTGCCTCAGCCTCCTGAGGAACTGGGACTAAAAGTACCTGCCACTATGCCTGGCTAGTTTTTTTCCATTTTAAGTAGAGATGGGGTTTTGTTCTTGCTCAGGCTGGTCTGGAATTCCTGAACTTGAGCAATTCATCCTCCTTGGCCTCCGAGAGTGCTAGGATTACAGGCATGAACCACGTGTACCTGACCCCCTTTTTGGAGTCTCTTTCCTTCCTCCTTCAGTGCCTCATGCCCCAGGCCCACGGGAGGCTGCAGGCTACACTGCAGGCTACACCTGGTCTGGGAGGCAGGGGCCCTCATTTCTTGGAGCAGCTGTACTTCTTTCCTACTGTGTAGCCTGTGATCTTGGGATAGAACACATTAATTCACAGATGCTAGAACTGAGGTTTTGCTTTTGTTACCCACAAGCAGATGGAGAAACCATGCTCTGGGGAAGGCAATTGCCTTACCTAATGTCACAAAGTGAGGGAGAGCAGGTAAAGCACAGGGACTAGAATAGCAGATCTCAAAGGGCCTTTTATGCAGAGACTCCCTACCAGCTAGGGCACACCCCTGGTCCTAACTGGCTGCTGCTTTCCCTTGGAAACCCAACGCGAAACCCACAAGTGGATTATTTTCTGTTTATGAATAAATGATTTATAGCCTGCCACTGCTCTTGGGTTTAACATTTTTGTATCTTGCGTAGGGAGAGACCCATAGAGAGAGGGACTTGCTTCATTTAGGTAACTTTATAGCAGATGGAAGTGGCTAATCCCCAGTTTTTCTTTCCCTGACAGGAGTCCCTTTCACATACAAGGGTCTACCCTGCCCCTATGCTTCCTGTGTTTTGGCTTCCACCTCCCTTCTGACCAAAGGCAACTCATTAATTCTCTGCTGCATGGCCTCACTCATGATTCTGTTTATGATGGACCAGAGCTACTACCCGAATGATGAAATCCTGGAGTCTGAGAACTGGAAAAAGATGGTTTATTTGGGAGGTGAGTAGAAATATCACTAGTGGTGGGTTTATTATCACTTGCCCCTCATTGCCACCCTGTACCTCTCCTTGGCTATCCCTATTGCCCTGACCCTGTTTTATTTTTCCCCGTAGAATTGGTCATTGATCATCATCTGACATCATATATATTTGTTGGATTTTTTTAGTTGTCTATAAACCCTAAACTTACCCCCAACAAAGGGCTCTCTTTCATTCATACTATAATCCTCAGTGCTCCGAATTGTGTCAGTCACATAGTGGGTGCTCAGTTAGTATTTGTTGATAGTTATTGAGTTCACTAGAAATTTAGGGAGCACCTGCCATGTCCTGGGTACTGGGAATCAGACTGGTAAATTAGACAAACAGTTCCTGCCTCAGTATCAGGAAAGACTGACACCAAACAAATCAGAAATAACTAGAAACACATAATTTTGATGTATGTAAAATTGTCAAAGTGTAGGGTGCTCTGAGAGGGTGTCAGAGGGTGACCTGATTTAGACTGGGATGATCTGAAGGGGGAAAGGATCCTTAAGGAGGTGACATTTAAGTGAGACCTACAGGGTGAGTGGCCAGGTGTGTGGGAGGAAGAGGTAATGGTACGCTGTGATGCTGAGGTCAGAGGCACTGGGTATTTTTGTGTTTCAGCGGTGTGGCTGAAACCTGCTGAGACACAGCCAGTGACACAGAGGCCAGCCATGTAGGCAGACGGGGCAGGATTTGGGATTTGATCCTAAAGGCAGATGAAAAGCCTTGGAAGGGATTAATGCAGGGAAGTGATATGACTGGAGCAGCAGTTCTCAATGACCACTTTGCAATGTGGAGAATCTATTGTAGGAGATGGAGAAAGGCGGTAGGAAAATCAATGTTTTGTTCAGAGAAGAGGTGATAGTGGCAGTGGAGATGAACAGAAGTGTTTGGATTTGAGATAACTGTTGGAAGTAGAGTTGATGTCAAGGATGAAGGTTTGGAAGGTAAACAATTAGACACTGGGTTCCAGGCCCTATAGCCCCCATCATGCTGAAGCCCTGGATGTCTCCCTAGAGATTTTCCTGATTGAGGCCTTCCTTTCAGGAACATCAATTTTTCTTCCATTAAAACATGCCCATGTAGGCCGGCACCTGTGGCTCAGTGAGTAGGGTGCTGGCCCCACATACCAAGGGTGGTGGGTTCGAACCTGGCCCCAGCCAAACTGCAACAGAACAACAGAAAAATAGCTGGGTGTTGTGGTGGGCACCAGTACTCCCAGCTACTTGGGAGGCTGAGGCAAGAGAATTGCCCAAGTCCAAGAGCTGGAGGTTGCTGTGAGCTGTGACATTACGGCACTCTACCGAGGGCAACAAAGTGAAACTCTGTCTCAAAAAAAACAACCAAAAAAACCATGCCCATGTAAATAAGACAAACATCTAGGACAGTGGTTCTCAACCTGTGGGTCACGACCCCTTTATCAGGTATTTATATTACTATTCATAACAGTAGCAAAATTACAGTTATGAAGTAGCAACAAAAATAATTTTATGGTCAGGGGTCACCACAACATGAGGAACTATAGTAAAGGGTCATGGCTTTTGGAAGGTTGAGAACCACTGATTTAGGAGGATGCTGAATGTCTTCCGTTATTCCCATGTTGTGAGTCCACTCTAGTTTGTACTTGCCTTCTCCTTATGGTTCATACCTTTAGTTGCATTGGCACCAACAACCCTACCCAGGTTCTAGGTGCTGGCTCCTCCTACGCCTTACATGGCAGAGGCAGGTGGTGAGGAGCACCTGGGTTTGAAGCTAAACAAACCTAAGTTCAAGTTCTAACTCCAGCATACATTAGTTGTATAAACTTGGGCTAATACCTACTGTTTTGAGCTCAATTTTCTTCATCTGTAAAATGAAGCCAATAATCCCTACTTTGCAGGAGTGTAGTGATTCACTGAGATAATAAACAAAATGCTCTGGCATAGATATGTACTGCAAATGGTCATTTCTAGCCACCTTCTCCTCCCCTTTTCCTATCTCACAGTGACAACACTTCCCACAGTGTTCTTTGCTGCTGTGGATATACTGACCCTCTTGGCCTGCCTCCGATCCCTTTGCTGTGTGAGTTAAGGAGGAACCTGCACTTCAGAGATGTTGACGCCAGTTAACATCAGAGGCTTACTGGGCAGATTTCATTCTGTCTGCTGTTGCTACTTCTTCTACCTGGAGTATAGCCCATCACCTTTTTAAACAAAGGTCCCTTCTCTGCACAGAGCTGTACATCTAAGCTGGCTGTGACCAGCTTCTGAGACCTATGTCACATATTTTCTAGGACAACTCTGGTTTTCAATATTGTCTCCTTGCCTTAACAGATCAACGACTGTTCCTGAAATGCAGTATTCCAAAATTCCAGTAGATATCTTTAATTGCTTCTTACTCCTAGAAGTGGTCTTCTGTCAGAACCTACGTTCTGATTTCCCTTACAGGCTATGTGGTGGTTATTACTGTACAAATGCCATTGGGCCATACTCCCCCACTCTCTTTATGCTCTCCGAGGCAGTAGATAAGTGTCTAGTTTTTAAGAGTCAGGCAGATGTGGGTTTGAATCAGGACCTTGTGTAAGTTACTTCTGTTTCCTCATTCACAAAACAGACTTAATTCCAAATCACAGGATTATTGTGCAGTGTAAGTGAAACAATTTATACAAAGCATTTAGCAGAATGTCTAGTGCAAAGAAGATATCCCACTAATGTGGGTGCCCTTTTGCCTTTTGATGATAAATCTGAGATTCTAATTGTGTTGGGAGTCCCCAAGACCACCTGAGGTTTGTACTCATGGCTAAGATTGATGATAGCAAAAGGAAAGAAAGCAAAATCAGCAAAGGTACAGGGGATAAAGTTCGGAGGAAGCCAGGAGCAAGCTTTCATGAGTTGTCTGCAGTGGAGTCACACGTGATTCATTTAATTTCTTCAGCACACTGGCTCAGCGCCTGTAGCTCAAGCAGCTAAGGTGCCAGCCATATACACTAGAGCTGGTGAGTTTCAATCCAGCCTGGGCCTGCCAAACAACAATGACAACTACAACCAAAAAATAGCCAGGCATTGTGGTGGGTGCCTATAGTCCCAGCTACTTGGGAGGCTGAGGCAAGAGAATTGCTTAAGTCTAGGAGTTGGAGGTTGCTGTGACAGCTTGAGGCTCTGTCAAAAATAAATAAATAAATAAATAATTTCTTCAGCACTGAATTGAGATAACACATGTGAAGTGTGTACCATGGAAACTGATCACAGACTCAATGCCCAAGATTTTATTGTGGGATGGTCACATAGGCAGCCTCTGCCTAACACATACCAAAATTCCAGACTCCCAGAAGGAAAGCAGGTGTTACCACTGTCCTTGTCTAGGCACAGTGATCCACTCCTATCAGTGAAGGGAAGTTTTATATTGCTGTGAAAAACTGTTACTATTCAAGTTTCCAGCCAATAATCAAGGGTCAACCTCAAGAACAGGCCTTTCTAAGCATAGCAGTCTCAGGCCTGCTGTATAAACTCTTTTCTGCATACATGTAATACCTCATTGGCTATTATCATGTGTTAAACATAAAACAATTAAGATTTTATTTATTGATTGATTGCTACATAATAAGGAATCTGGGCAACTCAAATTTAATTTTGGCTAGGACTGATTTTGGCTATGTGACAAAGTGGAAGCTGAGATTGCTAGGCTGTACTTGACTAGACACTTATATTTATCTCCTAAACTTAGAGGCAGGACTGCTGTCTTTTTTGTCTCTTAGGCACTGTGAATAAAAAATGAAGGCTGAGAGAGGAGAGGGTGGATGGCACGCACAGCAGCTTCCTAACATTGCATGTCCACATTTGTCTTCTTCCAGGTGTCATCATGCTGTTTTTCTCCCCACACTCTCTAACTGCCTTCTACTGCCTGATGTGGTCGCTCTCCTACATCTTCTTTCCCGGTGCTCTGTGGGGCAAGGCAGCCTGTCTTAGGATACAGTACCGAGTATGCTAAACGGCTCTACCAACTCCCACCAGCCTCTGCGGGGTTTGTGTCAGCACACATGCTCATTAAAGTTCTCCTTCTACCCGTGTTGTCATGCACTAGATACATGGATCTCTGTCTCCCCGAACAACCTACAGTAGGGCCAGTGGCTTTCACTTCTTTCTCTTTATTCAGGGTTCTAACTCCCTTGGGGAACAATATGAGTTTATGTCAAATAGAACAGATTTCTCCCCCCAAAGCTAAATGTGGGCTGGGTTTGAGTTACAGCTCTATTACTAGCTGGGTGACCCTTGGAAAGGAATGAAACCCTTCAGGATTGGCCTGATCAGTCCTATCTGATCATCATTACCCATTGGTGGGATGGAGCTTCCTAAAGCAGACTCTGGCCCTGAGAGCAGAGCTAATCACAGGGCTATCATTTTGCCCAATTTTGTGCATACAATTTTGTAATATAAAAATTCTGTATCTAGGTGGGTGCAGTAGCTCACTCCTGCAATCCTAGCACTCCACTCTGGGAGCTGAGGCGGGTGGATCGCTTGAACTCAGAAGTTCAAGACCAGCCTGAACAAAAGCGAGACCCTGTCTCCACTAAAAAGAAAAAAACTAGCTGGGTGTTGTGGCAGGTGCTTGTAGTCCCAGCTACTCGGGAGGCTGAGGCAAGTAGATTGCTCAAGCTCAAGGGTTTGAAGTTGTTGTGAGCTATGATGCCATGGCACCCTACTCAAGGTGAAAGAGTAAGACTTCACCAAACAAAAAGAAATTCTGTATCTTAACATGGCAGTCCCCAAACATTTTGGCATTAGGGTCTGGTTTCATGGAAAACCATTAATTATTCCAAGGACAAGGACGAAGGTGGCATTAAATTCTCATAAGGAGTGCATAATGTAGATCCCTTACATGGACAGTTTACAGTAGAGTTTGCACTCCTATGAGAATCTAATGCCTCCCCTGATCTAACTGCAGGCAGGCCTCAGGTGGTAATGCCAGCTATGGGGAGCGGGTATAAATACAGAAGAAGCTTGGCTTGCTAGGAGGACAGCTTCTCCCCTCCTGCTGTCTGGCCCATTCCCTAAACAAGCCATGGACCCAGTACTGGTCTCTGGCCAGGGACTAGGGACTACAGTTTTAACAGTTCAAATCTTCTGTCTTTTGCTCTGTTTAGAGATTAGACACCGTGGCCACACAAAGGCTGATGAGGTAGTGGTTATATTGTCATCAAGCCCACCAAGAAATCTACATTTTACATAAAATAAGGGAATGAAGGAAGTATCAATTATGTAGCTATCCCTGGGTAGGTGAGAGAATGTCTGGTTCTGTCTTGTCTCCAGTTCTATCACCTGTAAGATTAACTTGTAATTTATTCTTAGTGTGGAATCAAACAGCTTTAGTTTTAGGTACTAGACGTAGGTATAATTTGTATGTCCTTGCTTATGGGAGGTTAGCAAGAAATTTCCTTCGTGAATGATCTGTAGGGCCAGTTCTTCACAGGTGCCTGAGGCTTTTGCCTTCACTTTTACATAAGGAGTTGGGGTAGGGGTGGGGGTGGGAGTGGCCGAGACTTAGATTTTCCTTTTACATGACTTTTGGCTGTTTCTAAAATTTGAAACTATGTTCATAGGAAAAAGATGCAATTCTGAAGGGGGATGTCCATGTCTGTTTTAAGTGACAGCAGCAGAGTTAGGGTAAACATGTGGACTTCTCCCATAAGGACTACTTTGAAAAGTAAAGTACCCATCTGGATGAATAAATTGTGACTTATTTGTGGCAATAATAATTCAATTCACACTTCATTGCCCCCCATTTTTTATAGATTGGTGATACCAGGATAGTTACAGGTCAGCTGAGAGCCTCTTGATTTAACAGAGGGATATATTACATGCCTTCTTTCCACTCTCTGGAAGTATGGCTACACTTCTGCTTGGGTGTGGAGGTGTCAGGTGCTAATGCTACTTGTTCAGTGTCTTTGCCACCTCATACAGTGACTTTCTACAATAGAATGGTTCTTCTTGGACTTCCACTAAGGAACAAGTGAGAAGGCCAAGACTTAAAAGTGCACTTCTCAGATGAACAAATGAATTCAGAGAGGTCTACGCATTTCTACTAGTCCTAAGCTTGGGACAGAGTGTAGATTTTCTTTCTGGTCAACACCTAGTCCCCTAATTCTAACCTGAAGTACTGCTCCTAAGTTTAGTGAGTAAATTACATGACGGAGTTCTGCTCTGTGACCTTGAGTAAAATATTTAATCCCTCAAAGCCCATTTCTTTATCTTTAAATTGCTAGATTTACTTCCTCACAGAATTGTTCTATAGATTAACTACAATGATGTGTAAAACACCTAGAATAATGTATGGCATGTAAATGATGTTTAATAAATGTTAGCTCACTCTTTCTCTCCCTCTAGTCTTCCTCTTGTCCCTTATATATCTTTCAATTTAAAATAATAGCAATAATAACAGTAAATATTTACTAGAGTAAATGTGCAATTAACATTTACTATATTATACTACATAACTTACTATGTGCCAGGAACTGTTCCTTGAATTTTATTATTTCACTTAATCTCCTAAATAATCCAATATGTAGGTGACCACATTTAGGTCAGTAGTTCTCAAAGTATGGTCTGCATACTCCGGGGGTTCCTGACACCCTTTCAGGGTAAAAACTATTTTCTTTGATAATCCTAAAACAGGGACTAAAATGTCACTCTTTTGACATTTTTGCTAATACAGCAAAAATGGTGGGTAAAATTGCTGGTACCTTGGTGTGAATCAAGGCAGTGGCTCTAACTGGTGCCAGTAGTCATTGTACATTTTATTGTAATGCTCACAGTGAAAACCCCAGGACTTAAGAATATCTTTGATGGCTTGCCGCCTATGGCTCAAGCAGCTAAGGCGCCAGCCACATACACCTAAGGTGGCAGGTTCGAATCCAGCCCGGCCCCGCCAAACAACAATGGCTGCAACCAAAAAATAGCCGGGCGTTGTGGCGGGTGCCTGTGGTCCCAGCTACTTGGGAGGCTGAGGCAGGAGACTCGCTTGAGCCCAGGAGTTGGAGGTTGCTGTGAGCAGTGAAGCCATAGCACTCTACCCAGGGGGACAGCTTGAGGCTCTGTCTCAAAAAAAAAAAAAAGAATATCTTTGATGAAGCAGTAAAAATTCATTTCATTAAATCTTTACCTTTGAATACACATCTTTTTAATATTCTGCACAACAACATGGAAAGCACACACTAAAACGTTCCTGTTGCATACTGAAGTTATAATTGTCTTGAGGAAAAGCACTGGTTTGAGTTGAGTGAGTGAGATGAACTAGCTTCTTTTCTTTACTATTCTTTTTTTTTCCCATTCTTTCCCCCCAGCTAATTCTTTTTTTTTCCCATTCTTTTCCCCCAGCTAATTGGGTGGTACTTAAAAAAAACTATCCTCCTTCTTCTTCACTATTATTATTATCATATTTCAGACAGACTATTATTATTATATTTGAGACAGAGTCTTGCTCTGTCCCCCAGGCTCAATCATGGCTCACTACAACCTTGGAACTCCTGGGCTCAAGCCTCCCTCCTTGGCATCTCAAAGTGCTGGGATGATAAGCCTAAATCAGCTTCCCTGGGCAAACTAGCTTCTTTTCTTGTGAAACACAAAAGGATGATTGACAAACTGGGGTTGCTGATACTTGGCTTTCTAGAAATACAAACCAAGTAAGCCTGTTGCTTCGAGAAAAGGTTTTTCTTGCCAAGGATAAAATTTTTGCATAATGCATTGTGTCAACATTTGAAAGATCTATGCAATTCAGTGAACCAAAATTTTCTAAATGACCAATGCATGATTGTGCATAGGTGAAAGATCCATTCAAAAGGCAAGATTTAAGATGAAAGAATTTTATTGTAATAGAATGTAAAGAGTTCACTGTGGATTCCATGTTGTAACTAATCTTTAAGAAACTACTGCTTGGGGTGGTGCCTGTGGCTTAAAAGGATAGGGCACTGGCCCCATATGCCAGAGGTGGCAGGTTCATACCCCATCCCAGCCAAAAAAAAAAAAAAAAAAAGAAACTACTGCTTGCTTAGTTTTGGCATGGTATCAAAGAGTATCTATAATGATCTAAAAAGCCTATGAAAATACTCCTCTTTTCTAACTACCTATCAATGTGAGGCCAAATTTTCTTCATATACTTCAAAACAATAACAGACTTCAGTTGCTTTCCATTAAACTGGAGATGAACGAGATTTGCAAAAACGTAAAACAATGCTATTCTTTTCACTAAATGAATCTTTTAGAAGTTTTTTCATAAAAATGTTAATTATATTAACCTATAATAGATTTTTATTATTTTAAAATGAATTAGGCAGTGCCTGTTGCTCAAGGAGTAGAGCACTGACCCCATATACTGGAGGTGGCAGGTTCAAACCTGATCCCAACCAAAAACTGCGGCTCGGCGCCTGTGGCTCAAGTGGCTAAGGCACCAGCCACATACACCTAAGGTGGCAGGTTCAAATCCAGCCCGGGCCCGCCAAACAACAATGACGGCTGCAACGGAAAAATAGCCGGGCATTGTGGTGGGTGCCTGTGGTCCCAGCTACTTGGGAGGCTGAGGCAGGAGACTCGCTTGAGCCCAGGAGTTGGAGGTTGCTGTGAGTTGTGATGCCACAGTACTCTGCCCAGGGGGACAGCTGAGGCTCTGTCTAAAAAAAAAAAAAAAAAGAAAAGAAACCAACCAAAAACTGCAAATAAATAAATAAAATGAATTAATAGGCTGGGTGTGATGGCTCATGCCTGTAATCTCAGCACTTTGGGAGGCTGAGGCAAGAGGATTGCTTGAGGCCAGGAGTTTGAGACCAGCCTGGGTAATATAGCAAGACCCTGTCTCTAAAAAAATAAATAGAAAAATTAGCTGAAAAAATTGACCAGGCATGATGATGTGCGCTATTCAGGAGGCTATGGTGAGAGGATCACTTGAACTCAGGAGTCTGAGGCTTCAGTGAGCAATGATTGTGCCACTGCACTCCAGCCTGGGCAGAGCAAGACTAAGGTGACTAGACGTCCCGCTTTTGGCAGGACAGTCCCGATTTTTAACAATTTGTCCTGTGTCCCGCAGCATTTTTAAAAAGTCCTGATTTTTGGAAAGAATGCACGACAAGCTAGGGAACTGCGGGACAACAGGAAGGGAATATAGGTTTTCGGCTGCTGAAAAGGTTAATGTAACTCCATTTGGGAATGAAGAGGTTAATGTAACTTCATTTGGAAATGAAAAGGCTAATGTAAACTCCCTACTCCCCTCCTGGGCAAGGTCGCCCAGATGGAATCAGTATCAGAAGGAGACTGGCTCCCTCCCTTGCTTCTAGGCAAGGATAATTAGCTCAGAAGGAGCCAAACTGTCTGGAACAAACAAGTAGTCCCCCCTTCTCTAGAGGGTCCCTAACCATAAACAGCTCAGCCAATTGCAGCCTGGCCCTATAAAACACCCGATGAAATTCCCCTATGCACTTTAAAAACCTCAGCTCACTTCATAGGGGGTCACTCTTCCTCCAGCCACGCTGAAGGGAAGAGTGGCCCAGGCATATGCTTGCAAAATAAAGCACTTTTTGTCTTTACATGTGTGTGGTGGTCTCTCAGTGGCAATTCTTGTCCCAACACTGCCATGTGGCTATTTTGCCAGGATATGAGTTTTATATTATTTTTGTTAATTTTATAATGTTAAACTTTAATAATAACAAATCATTGTTGAGAACTGATTATCAACAACTGCTTATCAAAGTTCGCATTGTTGATCAGTTGTCAGAATTCGACCACTATTGTTTGGACTTAATGAACAAAGGCATTTTGGGGCATTGGCAACGATGAAAACATTTTGTAACTGTCTCTCAGATGATACACATCGTACTGTACGTGCTAGTGCTAGTTAAACAAGTGATGTCAACAAATCAGCTATTCAGATTATTTAGGTAAGTAATTTATTTATTTATTTATTTCATGAATTTAGCAGACAGTACTCGTATTATTTATATTTTATAGTGGCAGCAAAAAGTCTAGCTCTGGCCTTGAAAGTGACACTTACGACTTACAAGGTATCATTATTAAAAAATATATTGATAAAGAAAAGGTTAAATCTTGGGCATGAGCAAAAATCACAATAGAGAACAAATGGTTAGAAATATTTCATCATTTTGAAATAAACCATGTTCCATACAATAATGCACTAAAAATTGTGGGATATGTACTGTCCTTACCAGCAACTAATGCTGCAACTGAACGTGTTTTTTCTTTGGTAAATAAAGTGTGGACATCAGAAAAATCACAATTAAGTGTTGAGACTTTGAAAGCCATTTTATGTGTGAAATATAATTTAACAAATTCTTGTGAAAAATTTCATGACCTTTTAAACGATAGCAATCTACTAAAAAAAATTCACTCAAATGAGAAATATGCCAAAGAATAAAATAATTTTTTTTTTTTTTTGGCCAGGGCTGGGTTTGAATCCGCCACCTTCGGCATATAGGGTTGGTGCCCTACTCCTTTGAGCCACAGGCACCACCCTATACATAATTTTTTTTCTAATGTATTATATTTGTAAATTGTACTTACGTTGAAATTAAAAATATATATATTGCAATACTATTTTTGCGTTCTATGAAAATTTTTGTTGCTCCATATAGACCAAATTTTTAATTAAGAACACCCCCCACCCCCACACTCCCACACCCCCACCCCATGACCGTCAATGGTGTCCCGCTTTACCAATGTTAAAATCTAGCCACCTTAAGCAAGACTCATCTCAAAAAAATAAAACTTTTTTTTTTTTTTTGAGACAGAGTCTCATTTGATCACCCTTGGTAGATTGTTGTGGTATCTTAGCTCACAGCAACCTCACACTCTTGGGGTCAAGTGATCCTCTTGCCTCAGCCTCCCAAGCAGCTGGGACTACAGGCACGCACCACAACACCTGGCTATTTTTTAGAGACAGGGTCTCACTCCGGCTCAGGCTGGTCTTGAACCTGTGAGCTCAGGCAATGTACCCACCTTGGCTTCCCAAGTCCTGGGATTACAAGTATGAGCCACTGTGCCCAGCAAAACAAATTAATTTTTAAATTTGTGTTTTAATTTCTAATATGGTAATTATGATACATACAATGCACATTAACAAAAGTTTTTGGGTTCTCTCTCTTTT
>NW_003852539.1:285151-300198 GCF_000181295.1 Otolemur garnettii | reverse complement strand
CGCCACAACGCCCGGCTATTTTTTGGTTGTAGCTGTCATTGTTGTTTGGCGGGCCCAGGCTGGGGATTCGAACCTGCCACCTTAGGTGTACATGGCTGGCGCCTTAGCCGGTTGAGCTATAGGCGCCGAGCCGGGTCTCAAACTTTTAAAAAAATTTTTATCACAACCCACAGGAAGAAATCACTTTTATATCAAATGCAGTACACATATTCATAAATGTATATAAACTTAAAGCAAAAGCATCACAAAACAATATCCTTACCATATGTGTATTATCTAATTTATTATTTCATTAAAAAGAAAAGCTGGTCACAATTTACTACACTGATTTACAACCACTTGCAGTTTGAAAAACTGCCCTCCCACAGCACTTCTCTAGGATGAGAATATACAAGGCTAAGACATATTAATATAACCACTTCCCAACTAAGGATAAGAATCTTTCCAGATGATGCTCATGTATTACTTAATTATTTGAATCTGAAACATTTCTCATGAAACAATCTAAAAACTGGCTGGGAAGGGAAGTAACATTTACTGAGTGCTATGGTTTGGATGCATCTACCAAAATTCATGTGTTAGAAATTTAATCCTCAGTGCAATAGTCCTGAGAGGTGGGACCTTCAGGAGGTGATTTCATCCTAAGGGGAGAGCCCTCAGGAATGATTAATACTGTCCTCACTGAGTCATTTAAAAAGATGAGTTTAGCCTCCCTTCTCTTTCTCTTCTGGGTATTCACTCTCTTGCCCTTCCACTTGATGACACAGAAAGAAGGTACTCACCAGATGCTGGCCCCTTGACCTTGGGCTTCCTAGCCTCCAGAACTGTAAGACATAAATCTCTGTTCTTTGTAAATTACCTGATCTGAGGTATTTTGTGATAGCAGGACAAAATAAACCAAGACAATGAATATCTATTACATACATTACTTATTTTTCAACAATAATGCTGAGAGAAAGAAAATAATATGTCGATGGGAAAGGTGAGGCTCAGAGAGGTTAACTGGTATTTGATCCCATGTTATTAGGTTTCAAAATTACTCTATCTTACTACAGCATTTCCTTATGTTTATAGGGATAGCTTCTTCTAACTCCCTACTCCTGTGAAAAAAACAAAACAAACTCCATTCAACCCAAATTTAGCTATAGGATGCTATAGAATATAATTACCATTTATGGGGCTAATCTATATAGAGATTGTCCTTAATTATAACTTGGGATCTCAAAAACATTTTCCATACTAGTAGCAAGTTTCTTAATGCCCCATTTTCTCCTCAGTTTACTCCTAAAATGTGCCACAGCAATACGAACGGTATTCTCTGCAACTTCAGAGGCAGTAGGGAGACAGAGGAGATGGGGATAGCTTGAGATATTCCCAGCACCTATAGGGAAAACAGGCATTTCCAGCTTAGAGTAAAGGAGGTAGCAGGGTGTGACTCTCGAGAAATATCATCTGAGCAATCTGCCTCATTTCCCTATTCATTCAGCTCTCTGAAATCCTTCTCCCCTGCCTCCCAAGGAATATTTGGAAATAAAAGATCCTGAGAAAACAATCTCTTCCCCTTTTGCTTTGCATTAAATAACTCTGCTGCTAATGTTCAGTTACGAACTACCATTCCTAATGCAAATGCCTGAAGTAGAAACAACTTTACATTTCTACACCTAAAAATGGCAGTAGGATGGGTGGGTGACTGGTTTCTTGGGGACCAGACTTAATATTCTCATCACAAGTCTGTTTCTAGGCCTGATGAAGTAGCCTCCAAAATGCAAAACAAAAAGCACTTGCATGCCATTGTCCCTGTTAGCACAAGTCTGCCAGCTTGCCACACATCACAGGTGCAAGGAATCCTAGTCACACCCGAAAAATAGCTAGAAGTTCATCTGGGAGTAAAGGGGTCATATGTTTATATTTGTGTGTCTAAAAACAGGGTCAGCAGGGTCTGGAGACCTTTAGCTCCAGGAAAAGGACTCCTAGAAAGCAGTCATGTTAAACGAGTGATCCCATCTCAGGGTGGGCAAGGGATTTGAAGAGAAATTTCTCTAAAGAAGATTGGTGCACGGCCTACAGATATATGAAAAAATGCTCACCATCCCTAATCATCAGAGAAATGCAAATCAAAACTACTTTGAGATATCATCTAACTCCAGTGAGATTAGGTTCTATCACAAAATCCCAAAACCAGAGATGCTGGCATGGATGTGGAGAAAAGGGAACACCTCTACACCAACCAAAAATCGCATACAACAAAGATATTTGTATCAGAATGTTTACTGCAGCCCAATTCATAATTGCCAGGCCATAGAAGAAGCCCAAATGCCCATTGATCCACGAATGGATCAACAAACTGTGGTATATGTACACCATGGAATACTATGCAGCCATAAAGATGGAGACTTTAAGTCTTTCATGTTCACATGGATGGAGCTGGAAAATGTTCTTTTAAGCAAAGTATCACAAGAATGGAAGAAAAAGTATCCAATGTACACACCCCTATTATGAAACTAATTTATACCTAATAACCTAATAACAGCCTAAGAATACGGGAAGGGGGGAGAGGGGAGCGGGGAATGGGTGGAGGGAGGGGGATTGGAGGGATCACTTCTGAGGTTTATCTTACAAGGGTACAAGTGAATCTTTCTAAGAGCAGAATGTGAACATTTTAAAATAATAACTAAGAAAATGACACGAAGGCTATGTTAACCAGTTTGATGGAAGTGTTTCGGAATGTGTGTGAAAACCCCACACTGTACCTCAGAAGTGCATTAATGTACATAGTTACCATTCAATAAAAAAAAAAAAAAAAAAAAAAAAAAGAAAGCAGTCATGTTCTCTCTCCTTCCCACCTCACTCCTGAAGGACAAAGAGTGCCTCTGCTCACCTCCACTTTCCTATTATATTCTTCTGTACTCCACTTTTTGTGGTTAGGCACTTGCTAAGGTGTGAGGAAATGAATGTTTTATTAGTACTTTATTTGCATTTTTAGAGAAGATATACAGTTTCAAAAGAAACACTGATTTTTCTCAAACAATAGAAAAAGGTTTTTTAAAAAACAATCTACTGTTTTACAAGAAGAAAACAAGTCTCCTCACTAAGCAGGAGGCCAATTCAGAATGGAGGAACCAGTGAAATGGAAGTTACAAATGTAAATTCAGATTTATCCATAAAGTTCTTCTTGTCTAGTTCAGGGAGGCTCCAAATGGGTGGTCTCAGGTTAAAACTGGTAATACGCTCACAAAGCTTTCAGGGTCCCATGCAGCTTGAACACAGCAAGGGGTGGGGGTCACTCTCCAGGAGGCTGCATCTGTTTACAGAACTCATCGAATTGCTGCTGCTCCAGCTCTGTCATGACTCTGTTCAGTGCATAGATCTGAATGGGAGAAACAGACACATCTGTTAACAATGGAAGCAACATCTCTCTGGGTACAACAGGCTGTATCATCTGAAAATGCCAGAACAACACGAGTAATGGTAATGCAGGGATAGTGAGTGGGAACAGGAAAGGTAGACAACAATTGCATCTAGGGAATCAGGAAAGAAACAGAGAGGCAGGTGGCTTGATTTGGTTTTTAAGGGACTGAATAGGTAGAGATGAGGGATGGAACATGATAGGCATTGAGAGAGGACATTCCCCATTCAGTGTTAAAATATAATGGAAAAGTATAGAGTCAGTTCTGGAAACTTCAAGAATGGTAATATGAAGGATACTATAGAGTGTGGCTGGACAGTTGGAGAAGATAAAAAAAAGTATGTTGGGGTCTTAAATGCCATGCTGGCTTGGCCTGTACCTCAGTGGCTAAGGGCACCAGCCAAATACATTGGAGCTGGCAGGTTCAAATCCAGCCTGGGCCTGCTAAACGACGACAACTACAATTAAACAATACCTGGGCAGGCACCTGTAGTCCCAGCTACATGGGAGGCTGAGGCGAGAGAATCGCTTAAGCCCAAGAGTTGGAGGTTGCTGTGAGCTGTGATGTCATTGCACTTTACCCAGGGCAACATAGTGAGACTCTGTCTCAAAAAAAAAAGTAAATGCCATGCCAAGGAATCTGGACTTTGGCAGAATCTAGAGAGCTAGTAAAGATAAGCATGGGCAACTTGAATATATCTGTGCTTTGGGAAAAATAAATGGAGGCCACAAGAAGGATGAAGTGAGGGGAGGAGAGATTATAAACCACTCAGGAATCTGATCCAACAGTCTGGGAACGATGTAGTAGGAATATGACCTAGGGTAGCCAGCAGGGCTGGAAAGAAGATGGCAGGACACATTCTAAGGTGATCTTTCTTTATCCCTTTTTTGAAGATGGAGTCTCACTATGTTGCCCTCAGTAGAGTGTTGTGGTGTCACAGTTCACAGCAACCTCCAACTCTTCAGCTTTAGGAATTCTCTGTCCTCAGCCTCCCAAGTAGCTGGGATGACAAGCGCCTGCCACAAAGCCCAGCTATTTTTGTTGTTGTTGTTGTTGTAGTTGCAACTGTCATTGTTGTTTTAGTTGGCCTGGGCCAGGTTCAAACCCACCAGTCCCGGGGGAATGTGGCTGGTGTCCTGACTATTGAGCTTAGCCACCTTTCTTTTCTTTTTGGCAGTTTTTGGCCGGGGCTGGGTTTGAACCCGCCACCTCTGGCATGTGGGGCCGGCACCCTACTCCTTTGAGCCACAGGCACCTCCCTGAGCCACCTTTCTTTATCCTTGTAGTAATCTATCTTCTAAGAACAGAAACAGATCATAAAACTTCTTAATTTGTAGAAGAAAAGTGGAGGGGTATGTGTGTGTAGAGGAAATATGACTTGATGATCTGAAAAGATAAGGAAGGGGAAGAAACCAAATGAGAAGTGGGACAAATAGAAAATACAAAATAAAGGCAGAAATTAATGAAAAGATACCCAAACCTACAATAGGAAGGATCATCAAGGCTGGGCATAGTGGCTCATGCCAGTAATCCTAGCACTCTGGGAGGCTGAGGCGGGTGGACTGCTTGAGTTTATGAGTTCGAGACCATCCATAGCAAAAGTGAGACCCTAACTCTACTAAAAATAGAAAAACTGAGGCAAGAGGATAGCCTGAGCCCAAGAGTTGGAGGTTGCTGTGAGCTATGACACCATGCATTCTACCCAGGGTGATAGCTTGAGACTCTGTCTCAAAAAAAAAAGATCATCAAAATTTCAAGATTGTTCTTTGAAAATACTAAAACACCCCCACAAACCTCTGACATGATCAATATAAAAAGGGAGTGGGCCCAAACAAGTGTTATTACAAACTAGAAAGAACAAGCAACTACTGAGATAATAGAAAGGAAAACAAATGTGAACTTGGGCCAAGACACCTGAAAAAGTAAAACAATCAAAACTGACTAGAAAGCTTGAATGATCTTTAAGGAAGATTCCTTAATCTTTAAGGAAAAGAGAATTCCACATAGTGATGAAAACACCACCACAAATAATTCTCAAAAAACATGATGCTGGCCTCAAACTGGCATCAAAGGTGAAGAGGAAGCTTCTGCCCTCCCATAGCAAAAGCCAAAGCCAAGATTTAGAAGGCTAAGAAGTCAGTGCTGAAAGGCATCCTCAGTCACAAAAAAAAGATGATCCACATGTCACTCACCTCTGGCAGCCCAAGACACTGTGGGTCCTGAGGTAGCACATATCCTCAGAAAAGTGCTCCAAGGAGAAACAAGCTTGACCTCCATGCCATCATCAAGTTCCCCCTAACCACTGAGTCTGCCATGAAAAAGACAGAAGGCAACAACACACAGAGGCTGTGAAGAAGCTTTATGACATTGGTGCGGCAGGGGCAATAGCCTGAGTAGGCCTGATGGAGAGAAGGCTCCTGACTACGATGCTTTGGGTAGTGCCAACATTGGGATCATCTAAACTGAGTACAGCTGACTAATTCTAAATATAGATCTTTTCACCATTTTTTTAAAAAAGTATAATTCTGATGATGAAAATAGTAAATTTTATGTTATGTATGTTTTACCACAACCATTCAAAAATATATATGAATGGCTTAAAAAATACCAAGTAAATACAGTAACATATAAGTTTAGAAACACACAAAACTAGATAATATATTGTTATGCTACAAAATACCATTTAGCGATACATAGAGAGGTAGTAAATTAATATAGAACAAGAGAATGATTAGCATAAAATTAAGGAAGAGGGTACCACTAGTGCAGAAAGTCAGAAACCCAACCAGAATGGGACACACAGAGCTTCCAAGTTATGGGGTGTGTTCCATTTCTTTAGTAGATTGGTAGATAACAACGTGTTTGTTTTATTCTTCTCTTTTAGCTGCACATACACATTATATACATACTTTTAACATATTTATTTATTTGAGACAAAGCCTCAAGCTGTCACCCTGGGTAGAGTGCCATGGCATCACAGCTCACAGCAACCTCCAGGCTCAAGCACATCTCCTGCCTTGGCCTCCCAAGTAGCTGGGACTACAGGCGCCTGCCACAATGCCCACCTATTTTTTGGTTGCAGCCATCATTGTTGTTTGGCAGGCTGGGCTGGATTCGAACCTGCCAGCTCAGGTATATGTGGCTGGCACCTTAGCCCCTTGAGCCACAGGCCCCGAGCCCTTTTAACATATTTAAACCTTCTGCTTCATTCAGTAACTATTTAAAGAGCATTTGTAATCTGCATATTACTGTGCTAGGGATTGAGAGGAATACTAATTTCTTGGAGACCAAGAAGGCAAGATGGTAAAAGAGACTCAAAATGGGTCAGGGTGTCCAAGCCTAGAAATGAAAAGACTTTCAGTCAAGAAGGAAAGGGTTTCTAGCAGAGTCAAATGCTGCTTCTACTGACAAATGTGCCTCTTGCTCCCATTCATCTATATCTCTCCTTCACATCTGATTTTCTGTAATGTGGCATCTTTGTAGAGCTGAATGAAAACTGTGTTGCTTCCTCTCAAGGGATCTTGTCACACCTCTATTGCAGGAGACTATATTCCAGGCAATACAGATCAAACAGCAAGGAAGCTGTATGACAAAGCAAAGAGCAGCAGATAAAGGTCAGAAGATCTGTTTAGACTGCAGTCCTGACCCTCATTAACTACAGGACTCCAGCATATCACTTTACAGTGAGGATAACACCTCTTACCTCAGAGGGGCATATATTTTATATATCCCTACTTTATTCTAGGAAGGATTTGCCAAGGTTAAATGAGAGGAATACTAATACCTGCCTTGAAGTCCTATTGTGAGGACTACATGTGGGCCTGTGTGTTCAGGCTCAGCCTGGGCAGGGCACATATGAAGAGCTCCACAAGTGCCAGCTGCTGCTAGATGGCAAATTCAACATCACATTTCAGCAAGTCAATACCAGCAATTGTTCAATTTAGAGCCCACACAATAAAAGCAAGCTTGCTGCTTGGAAGCACAATGATTCCTGATCATAATCACTGCTGTTCAATGAATGCTTTCCCTGTGCCAGGCACTGTGATAAATACTTCACACATAATATTTCTATTCCTTTTAATAGTCTTGCAAGGTAGATATTACCATCCTCATTTTATCAAGGAGGAACTGAAGTTCAGAGAGGTTATGTTATCTTATCTAAAGTGACATGGGAAGAACTGGGATTTATGGAGAAAGTGGGATTTGAAGTCAGAAAAATAAACTTAGGCTCAGCACCTGTAGCACAGTGCTTACATAGCCAGCCACATACATGGAGGATGGCAGGTTGGAACCCGGCCCGGCCCCGGGCCAGCTGAAACAACAATGACAACTGCAACAACAATAACAAAAAATAGCTGGGCATTGTGGCAGGTGCCTGTAGTCCCAGCTACTTTGGAGGCTGAGGCAAGAGAATCGCTTAAGCCCACAAGTTGGAGGTTGCTGTGAGCTGTAACACCACAGCACTCTACCCAGGGTGACATAGTGAGACACTGTCTCCAAAAAAAAAAAAAAAAAAGGAAATTTAATCTATGGAAACCTGACATGAAAGGTGTTGATAAGGATGTAAACAATGTCCTCAACATCTATCCTCACAGTATACACAGAGGCCAGTTTCATACAACGGTTTCTTTTTTTTTTTTTTTTGAGACTGATTCTTACTATGTCACCCTGGGTAGAGTGCCCTGGTGTCACAGCTCACAGCCACCTCCAACTTGTGGGCTTAATCGATTCTCTTACCTCAGCCTCCCAAGAAGCTGGGACTATAGGCGCCCGCCACAATGCCTGGCTATTTTTTTGTGTGTTGCAGTTGTCATTGTTGTTTTAGCAGGCCTGGGCTGGGTTTGAACACACCAGCTTCAATGCATGCGGCTGGCACTGTAACCACTGTGGTTCAGGTGCTGAGCCCATACAATGGTTTCTTAAAACAATTCTCAAATTGTTCACCAAAGCACAAGGCAGTAAAATCATCAGGGGGCTGGATCCAGTGGGGATGGGGAGGTAAAGGATCAAACCTAGGCCTACAGTTCTCAGGTGGTCTGCCTTAATCCAAAAGAGATTTCTGCTTACAGATTAACTTCAAGCACACCATTAAGTTTAGTTATTATGTTTACTGTCCCCTCCCCTTGGAATGCAAGCTTCATGAAGGCAGGGGTCCTTCTCTGCTCTATTTTGTCATGTGTCTCAAATTTCTGGATTAAGGCTGGCATCAGCAGCAGCTATTTGTTTAATGAATGGATCAGATGAACAAAAAAGATTAAAAGTTGATAATTATCAAGTGTTGGAAGAGAAATGAGGAACAAGAACTCTCACACTGCTAGTAGGAATGCAAACTTATACAATCCCTTTGAACGTACTTTAGTAATGTCCAGTATTGAAAATGTACCCAGCCAGTAATTCTTCTAAATACCCTACAGAAATTTGAGCACAGGTGCCAAAAGAGATAACCGAAAGTTTTTCACTAAAGCAATGTCTGCAATAGCATAAAAACTATAATTTTTTCTTTTCTGGAGACAGAGCCTATGTTGCCCTCAGTAGAGTGCTGTAGCATCACAGCTCACAGCAACCTCCAACTCTTAGGCTTAAGTGATTCTCTTGCCTCAGCTTCCCAAGTAGCTGGGACTACAGGAGCCCACCACAACGCCTGGCTGCTTTTTTTTTTTTTTTGGTTGTAGTTGTCATTGTTGTTTGGTAGGCCTGAACTGGGTTCGAACCCACTAGCTCTGGTATATGTGGCTGGCACCCTAGCCGCTGAGCTACAGGCACTGAGCCAACTATAAATAATTTAAATAACCATCTTTGGAATAATGGATAAATATACTAAATAAAATAGATTCATAAAATAGACTACTGTAAAGAGTAATGAGAATAAACTAAGGCCAGGTACGGTGGCTCACACATGTAATCCTAGCACTCTGGGAGGCTGAGGTGGGTAGACTGCCTGAGCTCACAGGTTTGAGACCAGCCTGAGCCAGAGTGAGACCTCATCTCTAAAATACCTGGGCGTTGTGTTGGGCACCTGTAGTCCCAGCGACTTGGGAGGCTGGGGCAAGGGGAACGCTTCATCCCAAGAGGTTGCTGTGAGCTATGATGCCACAGCACTCTACCAAGGGTGACAAAGCGAGACTCTGTTTCCAAAAAAAAAAAGAGAGAGAGAATAAATGAGATTCTCATATTAATGGTTCTAAAACATACAAGGTAAGCAAAATGCAAAATACATTGTAGGAATTTTATTAATGTAAAAATTTAGAATGCAAAAGAATATTGTATGTTGTTCAAGGATATCTATTAATATATTTGAGTATAAACATAAAGTAGTTGCTCGTGGGGAGGGAAAAAGGCAGGAAAAGGACAAAGTGGACTTAAAAATTTATATGTAATTTTTATTTATCCTACTTTTATTTATTTTTTATTTTTTTTAGATGGAGCCTCAAGCTATCCTCCTGGGTAGAGGGCCATGGCATCACAGCTCACAGCAACCTCCAACTCCTGGGCTCAAGTGAGTCTCCTGCCTCAGCCTCCCAAGTAGCTGGGACCACAGGCGCCCGCCACAACGCCCGGCCATTTTTTGGTTCCAGCCATCATTGTTGTTTGGCGGGCCCGGGCTGGGGATTCAAACCTGCCACCTTAGGTGTATGTGGCTGGCGCCTTAGCCGCTTGAGCCACAGGTGCCGAGCCTATTTATCCTATTTTTAAAAGACTCCAGATAAATAGGACAAAATGCTAACTACTACCAGTCAGGGGTTCTGAGTACCTAAGTGTTTGTTTTAACAGTCTAGTTTTCTATATTTTAAAATTTCTCAACAACCATATAAACAAATAAGTAGACAAACAAATAGCAAGCTTTTTCTTGATATTAAATAAATTGCTCATGTCTGGATGTGGTTCAACATTGCAAATGGAAAGTTTAAACCTTTTTATTCTCAAACTCATTTTATGTGTTAAGATAACAAAGGAACACATTGGTGGGTTTAAAGCTTGGTCCTTTACCTGGTTATGAGTAGCTATTTTCTATACCAACTTTAGGAGGGGTTCCTGGGGGGGACACTGTTTAGAGGCAGAATGGTGCAGTGTTTGACATACCATTTTAGGCTTTTCTACAATACAGCCTCTAACAAAACCAGGCTGTCTCAAACCCCTGGTAATAGAATTGTTTACCTTTATACCAAGAAGGTTGGGGAAACACCAAAATCTGCATGTGGCATGTGCCCAGGCAGACTTTGAGGGGTTTGCACTATGAGACCTACAGTTCTCATGGGGTTGTCTAAAACAAAAAAACATGTCAGCAAGACCTATGGTGGTTCCATGTGTGCTAAATGTGTTCGTGACAGGATCGATCATGCTTTCCTTATTGAGGAGCAGAAAATCATTGTGAAAGTGTTGAAGGCACAAGCACAGAGTCAGAAAGCTAAATAAGAAAATGAAGCTTTTTTGAGTAATAAAAGTTAAATGACTTAAAAAAAAAAAAAGGGGGTGCCTGACACGTGTTCTCTTTCTCATTCTGAACCTTCTCTCCCTTTATATACCGCTTCTTTTCTCCTTTCTTCTTTCTCTCAGGTCCCTACCACAAGAGCTCTGTGCCAGGAGTCATCTGGAGGCCTGGTACAAGCTGGGGTTCTGACACGAACTTGCATGTATTCTGGGCTGCCACCTCAACATTCTGGACCTCAGTGAGCTCTCTAAACCTGAGAGAATACCTGTCTTGCCTGGAGGCAAGTAGGGCTTCCCATCACAGTTCTTTCTACTATTCTCTGATCCAGCATCACCTCCAGTGGACCACAGGATAGAGTCTCCAACTTAATCTCACCTCTGCTCTTTGTCTTTGCTTCAGCTCCTGCTGGGCTGATTTCTGCTTAGCCTTCTCAACTCTGCTGACGGGTTCCTTAACTTTGGGTTTTTCTTTACGTGCAGGTGGATCCATGGTTTGGCTTCTTAGACAGGTTTGACTTGGATGGTACAGAAAGAGGCAGATCTTAAAACAAACAAAACAACAAAAAACCCACACCTGCCAGTCACTCCTCCAACTAATCCCTTAGCTCAGCCCTTCCTTTGTCAGGTGAGGGAGATGAAGTGGTCTGGTTGTCACTGGATTTTGGTGAAGTATGACCTGAGTCCCAGTGTCACATCCTAGCTGAGTGTCCTTGGCAAGTTTCCCCATTCTGAGCCTTAGCTTTTTTTCTTTCTTTTTTGAGATAGAGCCTCAAGCTGTCCCCCTGGGTAGAGTGCTGTGGCATCACAGCTCACAGCAACCTCTAACTCCTGGGCTCAAGCGAGTCTCCTGCCTCTGCCTCCCAAGTAGCTGGGACCACAGGCGCCCGCGACAACGCCTGGCTACTTTTTGGTTGCGGCTGTCATTGTTGTTTGGTCCGGGCTGGATTCGAACCCGCCACCTTAGGTGTATGTGGTTGGCGCCTTAGCCACTGGAGCCACAGGCGCCAAGCCTGAGCCTTAGTTTTTTGTCTGCAGAATGGGACTATAGTCTCTTCCCTGGCCTTCTCCCAAGAACTGCTGTGTGAGCATCAAATAAGAAGACCCAGGTGAAATCGTCTAATACACCACGGCGTGCTGTACCCAGAGTGGGACTGATATAATTGGGACACTGAGGCTCGGAGGGAGAGGCCAGATGAAGTCTCCCACCAGTCTCTGGGCTTCGGGCCAGGACGTTCCTAACACTGCAAGGCCTAACAGCGCCCCACCTAATTCCGCTCGCAGTCACTCCCGGGGCCGCCACAGGGCCCGGAGCCCGCCCCGGCCCGACCCCGCCCCGGCCCAGGGGACGGCTCCCGCCTCCCGGTCTCCTCCCTCCCGCGGAGCAAAATGGCGACGACGGCGCCCACCGAGAGCTCGGGAACTCATGCCTTTGCCTACCAGACCTCGGAGCTTTGGGGCTTCCGCCTCGTCGCAGACAACGCCCCACGAGGGGGCAATCCTGGGCCTCTCCCCGCCGCTGGATCTACAGTTCCGAGCCCGCCGCCCCTCCGACTGGGCGGAGCCGGAGGCGGGGCGCGGGGCTCCGCGCCTTCTGGCTTCCGCCGCAGAGCGGCCGCGCGTGCGCAGAGAGCATGTAGGGAACGGGCGGAGGGACGAAATATTTTCCCCATAGGCTGCTAGGTTTTGAAGGGTGACATCTGAATTTGGGGATTGGAATTCTGAGCTTCGGAAAAGTGGGGATAGGTTTGGCTGGTCCGATGGTAGTGGGTTCTCAGAACTGAGTAACGTTAGTAATACAAAAGTAGGTATAATTCCGCCACCCCCCCCCCGCCACTGCTAAATTTGGTTTAAAAAATTACAAAAATAAAAGTGGGGAGTGGTGATGGTTACCTTCTTGATTCACCAGTTTTTTAGAAAGATTAAGTGAGATACTGTTGGCCCATGCTTTAAAAACGGAATATTGACGAAGTACAGATAGCCAGTATAAACGCAGAGAAACATTCAACTTCCAGTAAGTATTGAGATGTAAATTAAAATAATTGGCTGTCATTTCCATTTATTATTATTTATTATTATTATTTTGTTTTAGAGACAGAGTCTCACTTTGTCACCGTCAGTAGAGTGCGTGGCGTCGCAGCTCACAGCAACCTCCAGCCCTTGGGCTTAGCGATTCTCTTGCCTCAGCCTCCAGAGTAGCTGGGACTACAGGTGCCCGCCACAGTGCCTGGCTACTTTTTGTTGCATTTTGGCCGGGGCAGTTCGAACCCGCCACCCTACATATATGGGTCCGAAGCCCTACTCACTGAGCCACAGGCGCTGCTGTATTTCCCATTTATTATATTAGCAAGGATTGACAAAAAAATAATAGCTACCTCTCTTTAGGACTTACTATATTTCAGGCACTGTTTTTATAGCTTTGATGCAGGAAAATGACGTGTAATGCTGGGAATCAGTTGAAGTCCAACTAGATCCTTGGATTTGCTCAAGAAAGAATTCAGGAGGAAGTGAACAAGTGAAAGCAAATTTTATTTAGAAAATATAGAAAACCTTGGGCAGCGCCTGTGGCTCAGTGAGTCAAGAGAAGGCAAGAGAATCGCTTGAGCCCAAGAGTTTGAGGTTGCTGTGAGCTGTGACGCCATGGCACGCGACAGAGGGCAAAATAATGAAACTCTGTCTCAAAAAAAAAAAGAAGGGTGGCATCTGTGGCTCAGTAAGTAGGGTGCCAGCCCCATATACCTAGAGTGGCAGGTTCAAACCCGTCCCTCGCCAAACTGCAACAAAAAAATAGCTGGGTGTTGTGGCAGGCACCTGTAGTCCCAGCTACTTGGGAGGCTGAGGCAAGAGAATCGGCTAGGCCCAAGAGTTGGAGGTTGCTGTGAGCTGTGACGCCACAGTAACGAGGGTGACAAAGTGAAAAAAAAGGAAACTATTATTTCCACTACACGGAAAGGAACAGAGGCTTTGAAAAGTTGTGACTTCCTCAAAGTGTAATTAAAGCCTTTCAGGGCAGGTGGGGTGGCTCATCCTGGCATTTTGGCAGTCCAAGACCTGTGGATTACCTGATCTCAGGAGTTCAAGACCAGCCTGAACAAACGGAGAGCCCAGAGACCCCATCTCTACTAAAAATAGAAAAACTAGCTGGCCATTGTGGTGGGTGCCTGTGTTCCCAGCTACTTGGGAGGCTGGGGCAATAGGATTGCTTGAGCCCAGGAGTTTGAGTTTGCTGTGAGCTTTGATGCCACCAGGGCACCCTACCCAGGGTGACAGAGTGAGATTCTGTCTCTAGCAAACAAACAATAAAACCTTTTTGGAGGCCAGTTTAGCACTAGTTCATGAGAAACCTTAAATATTTCTAAGAAAAAGCTGGAAAAAAAATTTTTTTTTTGGAGACAGAGTCTCACTTTTTCACCCTTGGTAGAGTGTGGTGGTGTCACAGCTCCCAGCAACCTCCAGCTCTTGGGCTTAGGTGATTCTCCTGCCTCAGGCTCCCAAGTAGCTGGAACTACAGGCACCTGCCTCAACGCCCAGCTATTTTTTTGTTGCAGTTTGACCGGGGCCAGGTTTGAACCTGCCACCTTGGTATGTGGAGCTGGTGCCCTACTCACTGAGCCACAGGTGCCACCCAAAACCCAAAATCTTTATAATAGGGGGTGATTAAATAAATTATAGGATAGCTATAATGAAATTCCATGCAGCTATTAAAATGACAGAAAAGGTGGGGCTGGGTGGTTCACACCTGTAATCCTAGCACTCTGGGAGGCTGAGGTGAGTGGATTGCTTGAACTCATGAGTTCATGACCAGCTTGAGCAAATGCAAGACCCATCTCTATTAAAAATAGAAAAACTGAGGCAAGAGGATTGCTTGAGCCCATGAGTTGGAGATTGCTATGAGCTATGATGTCTTGACACTCAGGGTGACAGACAGCTTGAGATTCTGTCAAAAAAAGACATCGAAGAGTATTTACTGACATCATAAACTGTTTGATATATTAAAGAGCTACCAAGAGGTATATACATTCAGTCTAATCACAGCATTTTTTATAGTTTCAAAATTATATATATATGGAATAGAGAGGAAATGAAAACACTTTAGAATGTTAAGAATAGGGGTTATTGGCTCAGCACCTGTGGCTCAAGTGGCTAAGGTGCCAGCCACATACACCTAAGGTGGTGGGTTCGAATCCAGCCTGGGCCCACCAAACAACAATGACG
>NW_003852539.1:283996-285034 GCF_000181295.1 Otolemur garnettii | reverse complement strand
AGCCCAGGAGTTGGAGGTTGCTGTGAGCTGTGATGCCACAGCACTCTACCCAGGGGGACAGCTTGAGGCTGTCTCAAAAAAAAAAAAAGGAATAGGGGTTATTTTTATTTTCTTTATGCTTTTTGTATTTTCCAAAATTTCTGTAGTGAACCTTTATACTTTAACAATCATAAGAAAGTACAACAAATGTTATTTTTAAAATCCTACATAAATGCTAATTGGATTATTATTAATAAAAGTAAGCCATGCTGGGCCTTATGGCACACACCTGTAATCCTAGCACTGTGGGAAGTGGAGGCAGGAGGAACAGTTGAACCCAGGAGTTTGAGGTTGCTGTGAACTAGGCTTATGCCACTGTACTCTAGCCTGGGGAACAGAGTGAGACTGCCTCAAAGAAGAATAATGGTAACCAAACCAGAGTTGATTTCAGAAATGTTGGCATAATATTGGTATTTTACATCTGTGTCACATTGTATAGTTTATAAAGTTCATATAAGCTATCAACTACATTACAGCTGGAGATGGAGCAGGGCCTTTGGAAGGCTTTTAAAGCCTGCTAAAAGAACCAGGTATAGGGAATGGTAGAGGGGAAAAACAAAAGCAGAAGACTGAAAAAATAGTGGTGTCACTGAGCCACTGATAAAAATAGATGAATTAGGTTGGGAAAGGGTGAAAAATAGGGTAAGTTAGAGGAGAGAGACACAGAGAGAGAGAAATTGATTTTACACCTAGAGTGGCAATAGGCAAGAAGAGTTTTCCAGTAAGCAATTATAAGATTCCAGAAAGGCACAGGACTGGAGATGCCAGATTTGAATTCTTCATCAGGAATGAAGCTTGGCTCAGTGCACAGTGGTTACGGCGCCAGCCACATTCACCGAAGGTGGTGGGTTCAAACCAGGCCCGGGCCAGCTAAACAACTGCAACATTAAAATAGCTGGGTGTTATGGCGGGCGCCTGTAGTCCCAGTTACTTGGGAGGCTGAGGCAAGAGAGTCACTGAAGCCCAAGAGTTTGAGGTTGTTGTGAGCTGTGATGCCAC
>NW_003852539.1:275359-283638 GCF_000181295.1 Otolemur garnettii | reverse complement strand
CATCCTTAATCATCAGAGAAATGCAAATCAAAACCACTTTGAGATATCATCTAACTCCAGTAAGATTAGCCCACATCACAAAATCCCAAAACTACAGATGATGGTGTGGATGCGGAGAGAAGGGAACACTTCTACACTGCTGGTGGGAATGCAATCTAATATGACCTTTTTGGAAAGAAGTTTGGAGAGCACTCAAGGAACTAAATGTAAACCTACCATTTGATCCAGCAATTCCTCTACTAGGTGATCAAAAATCCCAGATGATCAAAAATCATTTTACAAGAAAAACATTTGCACCAGAATGTTTATTGCAGCCCAATTCATAGTAGCCAAGACTTGGAAATAGCCCAAGTGCCCATCAACCCATGAATGGATTAGCAAATTTTGGTATATGTACATCATGGAATAATATGCAGCCATAAAAAAGATGGAGACTTCACATCTTTTATGTTTACCTGGATGGAGCTGGAACATATTCTTAGTAAAGTATCTCAAAAATGGAAAAAAAATTATCCAATTTATTCAATACTACTATGAAATCAATATATAACCACCTACACACTCATACAAATGGCAAAACATAACTATAGTCCAGAAAAGTAGAAGGGGAGGGTGGATATGGGAGGAGGGAGGGTATTTGGGGGGATCTCACCTAATGTGCATGATGCAATGGTACATTTCAAAACTATTTAGAAATGAGTATAATTGTGATAGATGTGTTACCTAGTTCAATGTAAGCATTTCACTTTGTATATCAAGGCAGTACCTGGAACCCCATAAATGCATCAATGTACAAGGTTATGATTTAATAAAAAATAAAATAGAAAAAAAAGAGAACGTGGGAAGGAGTGACTCTTGGGGCTGAACACCACCTATCAAAGTCCCCTTCCTTTTTTTTTTTTGAGACAGAGTCTCACTACATCACCCTTGGTAGAGTGCTATGGTATCACAGCTCACAGCAACCTCAAACTCTTGGGCTTAAGCCATTCTCTTGCCTCAGCCTCCCAAGTAGCTGAGACTACAGGCACCTGCCACAATGCCCGGCTATTTTTTTTGTTGCAGTTGTCGTTGTTTCAGCTGGCTGGGCCAGGTTCGAAGCTGCCAGCCTTGGTGTATGTGGTCCACGCTCTACCCATTGAGCTAGGGGCGCCACCAAAGTTCCCTTGTTTGATGCTAACTCAAGCTGGCAACAGAATAAGACCCTGTCTAAAAAAAAAAAAAGCCCCCTTAAAACTCCAAATGCTTCCTTTTTTTCCTCCCTGATTTTGTCCTTTCTCTTTCTTTTTTTTTTGTGACCATGAGTGGACTCCTGGCTTAGTCAGTGTCTACATTAATATAACTGTGGAATATTTTCACAGTTGAGGCATATACTCTGCCAGGATTATATTCACTTTATGGAATAACTTCTTTTTTCTGGTGCTAAAAATGGTCTTTTAAAAATTTACTTAATTATCTATGGAACTATTGTTAATTCTTTTACAGACACCCTCAGAACTATAAAATACCTCTTGATCTGGTCACGTGAACCTGGTGATCTATCAGTGTCTTTTTTGTTTGTTTCTTTGAGACAAAGTCTCTCTCGTTCTGTCTCCCTGGATAGAGTGCTGTGGCATCATTATAGCTCATAGCAACCTCAGTCCTCAGCCTCTCGAGTAGCTTGGACTACAGGCACCCACCATGATGAGTTTTCCATTTTTAGTAGAGATGGGGTCTTATTCTTGCTCAGGCTGCTCTCGAACTTATGAGCTCAAGCAGTCCACCTGCTTTGGCCTCCCAAAGTGCTAGGCTTACAGGCATGAGTTGCCATGCCTGGCCTGTCATGCCTTTTCCCTTGATGACATGCCTCCTTAGATTCATCCTCCTCTTGCTCTAAACTATCTTCTTCACCTTCCTGCATAGCTCCTGTCCTAGGATTTCCCCTAACCACATTCTAGGGGTTCTCTTCTTAGCTCTCCTGTGCCAAATCCCTTGCTCCCTGGATCTTTTGTCTTTCCATTTTCGGGTTATTCTCTCATTTTAGAGGAGTACATTCTCCATTAAATACCCAGGAGTTTGTGTAAGGTAAATTATCGAGTCCTTCCTTGTCTAAAAATGGCTTTATTTTTCTCACCCTTACTTGATAATTTCCAGGTTGGAAATTATTTTTCCTCAAAACTTTTTCCCTTGGCTCGGCGCCTGTGGCTCAAGTGGCTAAGGTGCCAGCCACATACACCTAAGGTGGCAAGTTCGAATCCAGCCTGGGCCTGCCAAAAACAACAATGACCGCTGCAACCAAAAAACAGCCGGGTGTTGTGGCGGGCGCCTGTGGTCCCAGCTACTTGGGAGGCTGAGGCAGGAGACTCTCTTGAGCCCAGGAGTTGGAGGTTACTGTGAGCTGTGAAGCCATGGCATTCTACCCAGGGGGACAGCTTGAGGCTCTGTCTCAAAAAAACTAAACAAACAAACAAAAAAACCTTTTTCTCTTTTTAGAGACAGGGTCTGGCTCTATTGCACAGGCTGGAGTGCAATGGTGTTATCTATCATAGCTTACTGTAACCTCCAAGTCCTGGGCTCAGTTGATCCTCCTGCCTGTACTGGGACCACTGTACCACCACACCTGGCTAATTTTTTTTTCTAGAAATGGGGTCTCACTATGCTGCACAGGCTGATCTTCCCTCAGAATTTTAAAGGCATTGATCCATTGTCATCTAGCTTGCCATGTGGTTAGTTTCCTAAGGAGTCAGATTTATTCTGATTTCTTTTACTTCCAATATAGATTTTGTTTGTTCATTTGTTTCTGGAAACTTTAAGGATATTTTTTCCCTTTATCCTTGATGTTCTGATCTTTCATAGTAATGAATTTTGAAAGGCTTTTTCATTCATTGTGCTAAGCACTGGGTGGCCTCTTTCAATGAAGAAACATAATCTTCAATTCCAGGAACTGTTCTCCGCGAATAATTCCTTAATTTTTTAAACTTTTTTTCTCTCATGTTCATTACTTGGTTTTGTTTATTCTACTCTCCTAGAGAGTTTCCTGAACTGTATCCTCTGGTTCTTCTACTGAATTTTTTTCATTTCTGGTACAAAAATTTTAATTTCCAGGAGTTTTTCTTTGTTTCTTAACTTTCCTTTTTTGTTTGTTTGTTTTGTTTTGTTTAAGACAGAGTTTCACTTTGTCACCCTTGGTGAAATATTGTGTTGTCATAGCTCACAGCAACCTCAAATTCTTGGGCTCAAGCAATCCTCTTGCCTCAGCCAGGGACTACAGGCACCTGCCACAATCCCCAGCTACATTTTTCTATTTTTAGTAGAGACTGGGGTCTTGCTCTTGCTCTTGCTCAGGCTGGTCGTGAACTTGTGAATTCAATCAATCCACCTGTTTTGGCCCTCCCAGAGTGCTAGGATTACAGGCACTAACTATTGGGCCTGGCCTGACAGAAAATTGAATTAATTTTGAATTGACATATGATGATTATACATAATTATGGGGTGCATAGTGATGTTGCAAAACATAAGATGTATAATGATCATGTCAGGGCTACCGACACGTCTATCATCTCAAACATTTATCATTTCTTTGTGTCAGGTACATTCAGTATCTTCTTTTCTAGTTATTCGAAAACGTATTGTTAACTGTAGTCATTGTATGATAAACACTGGAACTTGTTCCTCTTTTCTAGCTGTAATTTTGTATTCTTTAACAAATCTCTCCATAACCTCTGTCTCTCCCTCCCTTTTCTCTAACCTCTGTTCTGTTTTTCCTCCTATGAGATCAAATTTTTTAGCTTATGAATATGAGTGAGAACAGATGTTTAACTTTCTGCTCCTGGTTTTTTTTTTTTTTTGTCGAGACAGAGTCTCACCCTGTGCCCCTGAGCAGAGTGCAGCGGCTTGGTAGTTCACTGCAACCTCTGACTCCTGGCTTGTGGGCATCTTGCTGCCTCAGCCTCCGGAAGCCGCTGGGATTACAGGTGCTCGCCGTGGCGCCCGGCTGGTTTTTTCCATTTTTTTTCATGAGTCGGGGTGTCACTTTCGCTCAGGCAAGTCTCGAACTTCTGAGCTCCAGCGATTCTCCCTCCTCAGCCTCCCACAGTGCTGGGATTACAGGCGTGAGCCACCGCACCCGGCTATTCCTGGTTTTTTTCACTGAACATAATGTCCTCTAGTTCCATCCATACTGCTGTGAATAATAGAATTTCGTTCTTTTTTTATGGCAGTAAATCTTTTGCATGTCTTTTAATTGTAGACAGCTATATCTTTCAGTCTGCTGCAGTATGTTGTGTGGTTAAAGTATATGTGATTGAAAAAGCAGCATTTCAATGGTCTTCAGATAATCAGGAATATTCTTCTTTGATATGACACCAAAACTCAACAAGTGGTAGTTTCTTAAAGGTTAGTTGCAACATAGTATCTAAAACCACAGCAATGAACTTTTTATACTCTGTTACAATAAAGCCTACTCATTTACCTTGCCATATTTATTTATTTTTGAGACAGAGTCTTACTCTGTTGCCCTCAGTAAAGTGCTGTAGCATCATCATAGCTCACAACAACTTCAAACTCCTCTTGCTCAAGTGATCCTCTTGTCTCAGCCTCCCCAGTAGCTTGGACTGCAGGCATGTGCCACTGTGATTGGCTAGTTTTTCCATTTTTAGTAGAGATGAGGGTCTCACTCTTGCTCAGTCTGGTCTCAAACTCCTGAGCTGAAGCTATCCACCCCCCTTCAGCCTCTCCTAGAGTTCTGGGATTACAGGCGTGGTGGTAGGTGCCTGTAGTCCCAGCTACTCAGGAACCTGAGATAGGAGGATTGCTGGAATCCATGAGTTTGAGATTGCAGCAAGCTATGATGACACCACAGCACAGTACTTTAACCGGGGTGACAGAGTAAGACTCTGTCTCAAAAAACCAACAAACCCCAAAACACATTCCTTAATATCACTACCAAACTCTTCGGACAAGTCTTTTGCAATTGGGAAGCTATCAAGATCACAATAGCAAATAAAAGTTTTCCAAAATTGTAATTTTCACTCAAAAGATTAAATTATCTTTGGAGCCCTGTCAATTGTTTTTCTTGAAATGACCGGTACACTATATTCATTTTGGAGAAAATGCCTGCCAAATACTCAAGTCTGAAATCTTAAGTTTGTCAGTTGTACTTTTAGGTAACAGTGGTGGTCCATGAGTCAAGTGACCACTTCAGCTGACAACTTAAATACGTGAGTGCTTTTCCTCAAGAAAGTCATCATATTTTGAACTGTATCAGAAATGCTTATGTGTCCTTCCAATTTTGTCACATAGGATATTGGAAAGATATGTATCCAAGATTTGATATTTAATAAAATTACTAACTTTTACTGCAATTTGGTGCCACTCAATGATTTGTGCCAGCTATTTTACCCATCATGGCTTTTAGAGTGTCTTTGAAAATGTCAATACTGTGAAAAAGGCAAATAACATCTTGGAATTGTTATGAATAAAGATTAAATCTGACTGGTGGGTGTCTCAGGGACTCCCAGGGTTCATGGACCACAGATTGAGAACCATTACTCTAAAGAACTCTTGGCACAGAAGCTTATGCCTATAGTCCCAGCATTTTGGGAGAATTGCTTGAGGCCTGGAGTTTGAGACCTTGAGCAAAAGCAGACACCGTTTCCCACCAAAATAGAAAAACTATCTGAGTGTGGTGGTGGGCACTCATCGTCTCAGCTACTCAGGAGGTTGAGGCAGGAGGATCACTTGAGCCCATAAGTTTGAGGTTGCAATGAACTATGATGACGCCACCACTCTCTAGCCCAGGTGACAGGTTGAGACCCTGTGTCAAAAAAGAATAAAATGTTGAAGGAGAAAAGGAATCTGTGGGGAATTATGACAATGAGCTCCATCTTTAAGAAGTTCAAAAGACATAAAAGTATATCTAGGTGTTGTGGTGGGCACCTGTAGTCCCAGCTACTCAGGAGGCTGAGGCAAGAGAATCACTTAAGCCCAAGAGTTTGAGGTTGCTGTGAGCTGTGACGCTATGGCACTCTACCAAGGGTGACATAGTGAGACTTTGTCTCAGAAAAAAAAGAAAGGCATAAAAGTATATAATGCATTGTTAAAGATGCAAATATGGATATTATGAATATATAATTATAGATATTATGAAAGTAAGAAAGGGTTTATCACATATTGGAGAAGAGTAAGCAAGGTTCCTTGTCAGAAAGCACATGTCAGGGTGTAGCTAGAGATAAGGGTAGTGAGTTAAAGCTGGCTACTTGGTGGGTGTCTTTGAAAACAATCTTCCAATTTGCTCTGATTTAAAAAGTAAAAGGGAGCAAACTTTTCAGGAAGTGGCTGATAGGATCTAATTATATCAAAGGGAATTACCATTGGTAAGCTAGCCCTGGCAAAAAGGGAGGCTGAGGGTAAGTTCCTTGTACCCAGTGGCACTTGGTGGTTTCCTCGCTTTGGGGGAGCCTCTTCTTTGCTCTGTTCCTTTATCAAAGGCAGGCAGGCAGGGTGTGGCTTATTAGTTTTTAGGAACAGATAGAAGGGAGCCTCTGGGGCAGAGAGAGTTCTGGCTCTGGTCTTTGGGCTTTAGAATAAAATATGAACTTTCCCCAGGCCCACATTTCTCTACCTTCCTGATGCTCCTGCCTGATGCCTCATCTGTCTGCACTGGGCAAGGGAGTGTTTCCAGCTCTGCCAGTGAAGGACAATGATCCCTGATGACAAAGGTGGTGAGTTCTCTTCCCTCTCCCCTCTCTTCACTTTGTTCAGTTATTCAACTTTCTTGGAATCCTCAGGATTGGTAGAGAAATAATTCTCTTTCTTCTTAGAAGAACATTTCAAAAGATAAAATGGGGCAACTCTTAGCTGTCACCTAAGGAACACAAAGACAGCAAGTGACAAGAGGCCTGTATGGGTTTTGTTGAAAGATTCCTATTTATTAGTATCATTATCATTAATATTATAGCTAACATTTATTTAGCACTTACTATTTGCCAGATACTGGGCTGTGTGCTTTTATACTGATCATTTGTAGATTTGTAGGGTCTACTCAAACCACTTGGGATTGTCAAGGGAACATCTGTTGCAATCTTTTCTCTGATTCAGAAATACTAAAAATGAGGCTTGGCCCCTGTAGCACAGTGTTTATGGCACTGGACACATGCACTAAGGGTGACAGGTTCGAACCCAGCCCAGGCCACCTAAACAAGGACAACTGCAAAAATAACAACAACAACAAAAATAGCCAGGTGTTGTGGCAGGCGCCCGTAGTCCCAGCTACTTGGGAAGCTGAGGCAAGAGAATTGCTTGAGCTCAAGATTCTGAGGTTGCTGTGAGCTGTGCTGCCACGGCCCTCTACCAAGGGCAACATAATGAGACTCTGTCTCAAAAAAAAAGAAAGAAAAAGAACAAGAAATATTAAAAATGAAACTATTTAAAAACTGAAATGTAAATAACTATGTGGGGGAAAACATTTCCAACATGGGTAGTAGAAAAAAAAATGGTTGCTATACAATTTTGCAAGCCATTAAGAGACAAATGTCCTAATAGAAAAATGAACCAAGTACATTGGCAAAAGGTGATTGGCAAAGTCCAAATAACAAATGAGTAATCAAATAAATACAAATTAAAATGGAAAATAATCAAATTTTTAAAATTTTATTTTTATTTATTTTTTAAAGACAAGAGTCTCACTTTGTTGCCCTGGGTAGAGTGTTGTGGCATCATAGTTTACAGTAACCTCAAACTCTTGGGCTCAAATAATCCTCTTTCCTCAGTCTCCTGAGCATCTGGGACATAGGCATCCACTACAATGCCCAGGTTTTTTTTTTTTAGAGATGAGGGGGAGGTCTCACTCTTGCTCAAGCTCGTCTTGAACTTATGAGCTCGCTCCATCCACCTGCCTCAGCCTCCCAGAGTGCTAGGATTACTGGTGTGAGCTACCGAGCCTGGTCATACTTCACATTTGCCTGTGAAGAAGGTTCCCTCCTGATAGATTAAGAATGAAAAGACTCAGCGCCTGTCGCTCAGTGGCTAGGGCACCAGCCACATACATGGGAGCTGGCAGGTTCAAACCCAGCCAGAGCCTGTCAAACAACAATGACAACTAAAACCAAAAAATAGCTGGGCAGGCTCTGCCTGTGGCTCAAGGAGTAGGGTGCTGGCCCCATATACTAGAGGTGGTGAGTTCAAACCCAGCCCCAGCCAAAAACTTCAAAAAAAAAACTCTGGGCATTGTGGTAGGCACCTGTAGTCTCCGCTACTTGGGAGGCTGAGGCAAGAGAATCACTAGAGCCCAAGAGTTTGAGGTT
>NW_003852539.1:273596-275171 GCF_000181295.1 Otolemur garnettii | reverse complement strand
CCCCGCCTCTAAAAATTAGCTGGGAGTTGTGGTGGGCGCCTATAGTCCCAGTTACTTGGGAGGCTGAAGCAAGAGAATCTCTTGAGCCCAGAGTTTGAGGTTGCTGTGAGCTATGATGCCATGGCACTCTATCCAGGGTGACAAAGTGAAATTCTGCTTCAAAAAAAAAAAAAGAATGTGAAGCCCAAAGATGTTACGAAACTTTCCTAGGGACACAGGGCTAGAAAATCAGCAGAGCTAAGACTTGAACCAGGTCTTTCTAACCGCAGACCCTGAGTTTGCAAGATTAGTGCCTTCAGGGTGAAATAGAGGGATCTTACTGCTTTGGTTCTTTGGTTTGTTATTTATCCAGTGAAATTTGGAATGCTGCCAGGGAAGAGATGCAGGCTACATTATGGGTGAAGACTGGCTTCAAGCAGGCACTTTTGGTGCCTATACCAAATGCAAAAAGAGGGCATTACTCTGGTGTTCACTTACTTAGGTCTATGCATAAGCTCTTGTTTTTTTAGACTCCTCATTATGCCATCTAAGGCAGACTCAGAGGCCAGGCGCAGTGGTTCATGCCTGTAATCCTAGGTCACTGGGAGGCCAAGGTGGGTAGATTGCTTGAGACCAGCCTGAGCAAGACCAAGACCCCCATCTCTACGAAAAACAGAAAAATTAGCTGGGTATTATGGCAAGCACTGGTCCCAGCTACTAGGGAGGATGAGGCAAGACTATTTTACTTTACCCTAAGAATTAGAAATTGCTGTGGGCTATGATGCCATGACACTCTAGCCAGGGCGATTGAGTGAGACTCTGTCTCAAAAAAAAAAAAAAAAAAAAAAAGGAAAGAAAGAAAGAAATCACACTTAGTATCTTACCCCCAGATCCTCATTCATCTCATCCCCACTACCTTCCTCACAGACTTAAGTAAGATGCCAGTCTCTGTGTGAGCACTTAACCTTCTTCTACCCTCATGATAATTCTGCAAGGAGGCACAGTTATTGTACTCATTTTAGTTATTTATTTTTTTTGAGGCAGAGTCTCACTATGTTGCCCTTGGTAGAGTGTTATGGCATCATAGCTTCCAGCAACTTCAAACTCTTGGGCTTAAACGATTCTCTTGCCTCAGCCTCCCAAGTAGCTGGGACTACAGGTGCCCACTACAATACCCGGCTATTTTTTTGCTGTAGTTGTCATTGTTGCTTAGCAGGCCCAGGCCAGGCTCCAACCTGCCAGCCCTGGTGTTATGTGGCCAGCATCCTAACCACTGAGTTACAGATGCCGAACATATCGTCTCAAAAAAGTTCAGTCATAGTGTCACAATGGCAGTGGCAGAGCTTGGATAGGAACACCAGTCTGTGTGATTCTACAGGAGGGGCAATGGAGCCCCCAACTCAGCCCTGGCTCCAGGTTAAGCGCTCTTACTCCAAGCTCCTCAGCCCTTTTCTGAGGTCTCCCTCTGTTGTCCTCCTAGATCGAATGGAGATGGCAAGTTCCTTTGGCTCCCAGCTCATCACTCTCATCTTTCTCCAGCTCCAGCTGCCTGCTGGCCTGTCAGGTAGGAGTTTCTTTTTCTTTTTTTTTTTTTTT
>NW_003852539.1:270735-273500 GCF_000181295.1 Otolemur garnettii | reverse complement strand
GCTGGCGCCTTAGCCACTTGAGCCACAGGCGCCAAGCCAGGTATGTCATTTTAGAGACAGATTCTCACTCTCTTAGCCCAGGCTAGAGTGCCTGGGCTGGGGATTCGAACCCACCACCTTAGGTGTATGTGGCTGGCGCCTTAGCCGTTTGAGCCACAGGCGCCAAGCCAGGTAGGAGTTTCTGAACCTCTGCCTGGGACATCTGACAATGGCATCTCCAGGAGGCTTGGCCAGAGACCTTATTTATTTGTGGGTTGTGTTCTTCCCCCATTACTCTCTGTCCTCCTTATTTATTTATTTTTGGTGGGGGCGGTCAGGCTCTGGGTCCTTCTCCAAGATATGCTGTTCCTCATTCCTGTTCCAGCTTTTTCTCCTGTATCCCTCCCACCCAGATTGCCTTGTCCCTTTCTGTCCACAGGCATGGGGGATGCCAGCACATTCCACCCAGTCCCACTGGGAGGCACAGCCAACCTACTCTGTCCTGTCTCTCTCTGGCCTGGGATGGTGCCAGAGGAGGTGAGGTGGTTGCGGTCCCCACCACCACAGAGCTCTCAGGTTGTTCACGTGTTTCGGGATGGGAAGGAATGGGATGAAGATCTGATGCCAGAATATAAGGGGAGGACGGCACTGGTGAGAGACACCCAAGAGGGAAGTGTCACTCTGCGCATCTACAGCGTGAGCCTTGAGGATCGAGGGGCTTTCCGATGTCTAGTCCGCATTGGAAACCAGAGCAGAGAGGACACTGTGACCCTGCAAGTTGCAGGTGAGGATGGGTTTGCGATGCCCAGGGTCTTCTGAGGCAATCAGATAAGCTTAGTCAGTACCTTTCATTTTACTCGCCCTGTTGGCTTAGCCTTTCCCAGCTGATCCATTGACCCCAGAGGAGTTTGTGACTGTGGCCCAGGCTTTCTGATGAGGAAGGAACCCCAACTTTGGAAAACTCTACACAATGCAGGTCTGGCTAAATGCAATCAGTGGCCAGTAGGGCTTAGTGGCTCAGATAATAGCTTTTCCTCTCTGGGCCATCTTTCTTTGCTCATTTATAAAGGAAATCATAGCCATGGCTATAAGGAAATGTCCCCAAGGGCCAGATTCCCAGTGGTGACAAGGATTTACTTACTGGGTCCTCTCCTGAGGTTCCCGAGTACTTAAGGTAGAGATAGTGTTTGTCAAACTAGCTTCAATATTTGAAAAAAAATGATCTATCAAAATCCTAGCCCAACCCATGTCTTTGCATCTGCTTGAATGATACTGGCTCCATGTGGTCACAAGCTGATTATCTTTTGGTCATAACTTAGAGCCACACACTAAAAGGTGAGGAGTCAATTACTTTGAGACACAAAGGAGTTAGTAGACAGACTTTACAAACATGGAGTCATTTGGGGGTAGAGTATTTTTATAAACGGGAACTGAGGAAAAAACATACTTTAAAGATCTCTTGAGCCTAAGAGTTTGAAGTTGCTGTAAGCTATGATGATGCCATGACACTTAATCCCAGGATGACTCTGTCTCAAAAAATAAATAAATAAATAAAAATAAATAAGTTGGTCCGAGTGCAGTGGTGTTTACAACTAATTGATCATAACCAGTTACAAATTCCTTTGTTCCTTCTCCACTCCCACTGCTTCACTTGACTAGAAAAAATAAATAAGTAAATAAATAAAATGGAACTGAAGTGATTGCTTCAAAGAATATGAATCATGCGATGATGCAGTTACTACTAGGGATGGGTTTTGAGACATCTGAAGATAAAGCTAGAAACTGGCTCATCCCATTAGGAGGAGCATAGTTGGGAGGGTTGGTGGAGGGCAGATATTCCAGTCCCATAACAGCTACCCCTGTTCATTAGAAGAAACTGTGGGGTAAAGAGGGCTTAGGCTGGGACCACATCCTTGCTGAGGCCCTGCTGGTCTGTTTCTGGGCTGATTCATCCAAGCAGTCTCTCCTCTTCAGTTTTAGGTTCTGATCCTTATATCCATGTGAAGGGATATGACGCTGGATGGATCCTGCTGGTGTGTAGATCAGTGGGATGGTTCCCACAGCCTTGGGCTGAGTGGAGAGACCCTCAAGGCCTGGTGCTTCCGTCCCTGTCAGAGGCCCACTCTTTGGACAACGCTGGGCTCTTTCAAACAGCAGTGTTCAGTAGAGTCAGGGACAGTGCACTGGGGAATGTGTCCTGCACCATTCACAACACAGCCCTTGGCCAAGAGAAGGTTGCAGCCATGGTCATCGAAGGTAAAAGCTGAGGCTTGAAGCTCCTGGTGATTCTGAAGGAAACTCCTACCCTAGGAGAAATTTCATAAAGAAAAATTTAAATTCTTTAAATTCTAAGAATAAAGCATGTGAGTTATAGAAAACTTGAAAAAATATAGAATATTTTATAGAAACTAAAAAATAGCCTATAATGTCATAAATTCCAGAGAACTGCTGCTAAAATTTGGTATATTCTTTCAAGACTTTCTTGCATGTACATATCTTATGTATCTCTGAGTGTGTGTGTGTTTATGAATATGTCCTCTGAGGGTTCTTTTACACTTAATATCATAAGTATTTTTCTTTTTTTTGCTCATGTCCATAAGTAACATATTAAGGGCTGTGCAGTATTTCACTGTATGGCTATAGGATAATAAAATTAACCAAATCCCTATTTCTGGGCATCTGGATGTTTCCTAATGTGTCCTTATAGCTAATGGTATAGTGAACGTCTTTGCACATATTTTGAAAAGTGATTTTGATTATTTTCTTTTTTCTTTTTTTTTTTTTTT
>NW_003852539.1:261946-270533 GCF_000181295.1 Otolemur garnettii | reverse complement strand
ATTCGAACCCGCCACCTTAGGTGTATGTGGCTGGCGCCTTAGCCGCTTGAGCCACAGGCACCGAGCCTGATTATTTTCTTAGAAAGTGTTTCTGCAGGTAGAATTAATGGGTTAAAGGGTATGAACTGTCTCAGCACCTGTAGCTCAGCAGCTAGGGTGCCAGTCACAAACATCAGAGTTGGGGGGTTTGAATCCAGCCTGGGCCTGCCAAACAACAATGACAGCTACAACCAAAAAATAGCCAGGCGCTGTGGCAGACAACTGTAGTCCCAGCTACCTGGGAGGCTGAGGCAGGAGAATCATTTAAGCCAAGCGTTTGAGGTTGCTGTGAGCTGTCACGGCACCCTACTGAGGGGGACAAAGCAAGATTCTGTCTCAAAAAAAAAAAAGAACCCAAACAAAAAAAAAAACAAAAAACTATATGAACCATTTAGAATCCTTTGAAACATGGAGTCATATAGCAGAAAAAGGTGGTTCTGGAGTCAAGAAAGATAGACTGGGGCCTGGGGTGGGAAGGAGTCATAGACCTCTGCTAATCCTGTCTTTTTTTCTCTGTGTGCCCCTCCTTTCTTCTTTTACTGCTGCCACTGACCCTCACTAAGTGCTATGTGCCTTACATGACTGGTCTTTTTATTTTTATTTTTATTTTTTGCTACAGCGTCTCAAGCTGTCACCCTGGGTAGAGCGCCAGGGTGTTATTATAGTTCACAGCAACCTCAAACTCTTGGGCTTAAGTGATTCTCTTGCCTCAGCCTCCTAAGTAGCTGGTACTACGGGTGCCCATCACAATGCCCAGCTATTTTTTTTGCAGTTGTCATTGTTGTTTAGCTGGCCCGGGCCGGGTTCAAACCCACCAATTTTGGTGTATGTGGCTGGCACTGTAACCACTGTGCTATGGGCGCCAAGCCTGGTCTTTTTAAATATCCCTAAAACCTAAGGAGACAGGGATTCATCACCTCTATCTTACACATGAGACAAGCCAGGGTTGGAGGTGCTCAGTCTCCTGCCTAGGGTCACACAGTGTTGAGTAAGGACATACCCAGCTTGGGCTCTTACCCACTTCTGCTTATTTTTTTTCCTTCTCTATTTCTTCTTCATTTTCTCCTTTCTTTCCCACCTAGGCTTTAGGCCTGCTGCTGCAGCACTATAGAAATTGTTTTGCCCTGTGATAGTGCTCAGGGCAGGGAGGCCACACAGACTGCTATTCCAGAGCACAGTGAAAATCTGAAGGGGGCAGCCCAAGAGCAACCTCCAGCTCTTGGGCTTAAGCGATTCTTTCGCCTCAGCCTCCCAAGTAGCTGGAACTACAGGCGCCCACCACAATGCCTGGCTATTTTTTGTTGAGGTTGTCATCATTGTTGTTTAGCTGGCCCAGGCCGGATTTGAACCTGCCTCACCTACCTTGGCTGGAAGTCTCTCCCTAGAGGTGATGGAGACAGTGGGACCGTGCCTGAGCTGTCTGCTATCTCAGGGGGTCATTGGTGGTTTTTGTTGCAGCCCCATCTCCTGGAAGGGTCTCATCCTTAGAAGTGGTTCTTACTGGGATCCTTTTTGTCCTGCTTCTTCTCATCGTGGTATGCATTTGGCTTATCTGGAAGCAAAGAAAATCAAAAGGTAAGCTGAGCTGACATACCCTCAGTATTCACTGATCTAGATTCTATACCTGAATCTGGGGAGCTAAGGCTGGCAGCAACTAGGAATAGGACTGCTCTGGGAAAATGCTGGATGGGCATAGATATAGACATGATACTTGTCCCTAGGTTTAGGGAGAAAACCAGAAGAGCCATGCACTGGGGACACACAATGCAGAAAGAATTCAATAAACTGCAGAAACACCCTTGGGCAGAGGTGTGAATTCCTATCCTTTGAGAAATTAGAAAATAACTGATTATGCCAGTCTTCTAATTAACTAAGAAATTAATTAGAGCCTTCTAATCAGGAAATCCAATTATATGCATGGGATAAAATCCTCAGAAAAATGGTCAAAGGTTGGAAAGGACTTTGATCACATAATATAATACTCCTCCCCTTATCTGATGATTTGAAGACCCCCTACTCCTTTCAAATAAATGGTCACACATCCATAGTGGCAATGAGTCAGTCCCACTGAGGCAGCTTGGGGAATCTTTGGACAACTATACCTATTAGAAAAAGCCTTTCCTAGGGCTGGGCATAGTGGCTTAGGCCTGTAATCTTAGCAGTCTGGGAGGCCGAGGTGGATAGATTGCCTGAGCTCACAGGTTCAGGACCAGCCTGAGCCAGAATGAGACCCCCACCTCTAAAAATAGCCAGGCATTGTGGCAGGCACCTATAGTCCCAGCTATTCAGGGGGCTGAGGCAAGAGAATCACTCGAGCCCAGGAGTTTGAGGTTGTTATGAGCTATGACACCATGGCACTCTACTGAAGGCGACAAAGTGAGACTCTGTCTCAAAAATAAATAAATTAATTAATTAAGGAAAAAACCCTTCCTAAGCTGAGCTGACATCTATTTTTCTCCCTTTTAGAGAAGCTTCTCTATGAACAGGTGATGGAGGTAGGTAAGTGTCCTGGGATGGGGGTGGAGAAGATGTTTCTTTTTTCATTTCCATACCCCCAGTGTTCACTAATCTAGATTCTGTACCTGAAAATTCCATCCATCTGCTGTTCTTGGTGATGGTGGTGGTGGAGGTGAAATCTGTTGCTTTCAATGTTTACTGACTCTTACTTGTAACAGTGTGCCTTCTGGTATTTTTGGTGATTATGCACTCTTATTTTGTGGGAGCTGTGTGGATTGAATGCAAGGGACATTTTTATTTGTTCAACAAATACTTGATAATTATCTGTGAAATGCCCTGGACTATACTAGATTTTGGGGATACAATGGTGAGTAAAAGCAGACACAGCCTGTGCCTTCCTGGAAGTTTTAGTCTGGTCAGGGAGATTATGCAAATTAAATACTACACAAATAAATAAGTACAAATGCCACAAAAGCAAGCTGCTAGGTCTGTGAAGAGTACCATATGACCAGGAAGACCCAACAAGCTGAGGGCGTGGGGATGTGATGTCTGACTTCAAGGACAGGAAGTCCTGAGTGAAGAGGGAATGGAAAACCATCTACCATAGAAGGAACAGTTTGTGAGAGAGGCATGGTGGGGAAGGGCAGCACACATTTGGAGAGCAGAGAAGGTGCAAGAGCAAGAAGTGGCAAGGACAAAAATGGGGTGGTGGGCAGGGTTTGGGCCACCTGAGGCCTTGCAGACCACATTGAAGACAGTCCTTTCCCTGAGAGCAGTGATAAAGCGATGCACAGGCATATCCATTCAGAATCGTGCTTTGAAAAATTCTCTCTGGCTGTAGTGTTGAGAAGAGACCAGAGAAAGTATGGTAGGGTGTGGGCAACAATTTGGGCTGCCAATCCTGCCGTCCAGAGAAGAGATGTTCAGGGACTGGATCAGGGAGGTATTGGTGCAGATAGAGAAGGGCAGGACGGAGAACAGCAGGTGAGATCAGTGGGAATCAGGGCCCCTCCCAGTGATGGCAGAGACTCTCATGATCTTATCCTTTCCTTTTTCTAGAAAATCTTCTCTCAGAACATGCAAAAGAAAAAGGTAATTACACGTAAAGGGTAATGGGTAGGAAACAAATAACATGTTCTCTCTCTTCCCCCCTTACATGTCCTCCAAGCTGGGGCAGGTATGGAGTGCACACTGTAGGCACTCTGGCTGTTCTGCCCAAGAGTGGAGGGGAGTGTAGTGTAATGATGGTGGGGGCTTCTCAGGAGTCAGACAGACTTGGGTTTAAATCCTGTTTTTTTAGCCACTTTCTAGCTGAATGACCTTGGGCAAATTTTATGTCCTTCTGAGCATCAGACCATACCTCAAGAAAATGGAAATAATAATTTTATGTACCTCATATTGTTGAAAGGATTCTGTGTTTACCTCAGTGTAAGTACAGGACAAAGTAATTAGAGCCATTAGTAGTGGAAATGCTAACACTGAACCATAACTTCCCTTGGAGCTGGGTCATGTGTCAGGTGTCATGTTCAGCTTCATTGCTCTGACATCTGACACACACATGCCTGGCCCTTAGGGTCTGGTGGTAGACTCAGACATATAACTTTAATTATCTGGCAGGGTCAGTGCTGGGGGGGAGAAAATGTGTGCCGCCTATGTTCCCAAACCTTCTGGGACTTCTGTGTTTGTGAAATTTATAATTTCAGGGGAGCAGGCCGGGCACAGTGTCTCACACCTGTAATCCTAGCACTCTGGGAGGCTGAGGCAGGTGGATCACCTGAGTTCATGATTTTGAGACCAGCCTGAGCCAGAGCGAGACCCCATCTCTAAAAATAGCCCGGCGTTGTGGTGGGTGCCTGTAGTCCCAGCTACTGGGAGGCTGAGGCAAGAGAATCACTTGAGCCCAAGAGTGTGAGGTTGCTGTGAGCTCATGGCACTCTACCAAGGGTGACAAAGTGAGACTATATCTCAAAACAACAACAACAACAAAACTTCAGGGGAGCTACAGTAGAGAATAATGAAGTCATATCAACAAGTTCATGTGAGGACTTTAGATTTACACCTTAGATACTATCATAGCAGACTACAAAAGGACAGCAAATCATACACCCAGGCACTGCAGTTACAAACATACTGAAACACTCATACAGACTGCGGAAATGAAACCAGACAGACTGGGGAAGGAGGAATCGCAGTTTTGGGCAAGCTGGGTCATTGGGAAAGTGTTACCAGGACCATCAGATTCTCCTGGGACATGGGGCCCAAGTCAGGACTGATAGAAATATCAGCATCCTTTTCTTCCTAGAGGGTGGAGTGATGAGGCTTCCAGGGACCTAGGATAAAGGGGCAGGATCTGATCACTCACTCCTCTCTCTCTCTCTCTCTCTCTGGTTTTTAGGAAGACTCCATAAAGCCTTCAGTAAGTTCTGCTCCTCATCTGTGGCGCCTTCTGCTGAGATCTTTGCTTTAGAATGAGTGTCTGAGTTCACTGACTGGAGCAGAAGGGAGAGGGCAAGTGCTGTGCAAGCCGTGCAAATTGGGGATTTCTTGGCTCTCACGGCCTCTTTTCTCAAGTATTTCCTCTTCCTCTTTCTTGGCCAAATGTTACCTAGTCTCAAATGGGAACTGTTTTTACCAGCAAGAGATGTACCTGCATAGGTGAAGCCATCTGGAAGTCCCTTTTATTACCCAGGCATGACATTTCTTAGGTGGGATCCATGATGGACAGATCCTTACTAAACTAAAAGTGCTGGAGCATTGCTTCTCCACCACTTCATGTATGAGGACCTCCATCTATCTATCTATTTATTTATATTGGTTCAGGTTCATTGAGGGTACAAAGAATTAGGTCCCACTGCGTTTGTTAGGTTAAGTCCCTCTTTAATTGTGTGACGACCCCAAGAGGTGTGCCATAACTCTCCATTCCCCTCCCTCCTCTTCTCTCCCCTCTATTTCATTCCCGTGCCCCCCACCTTGAATTCATTTGAGTTTTTCTCTTATGTGGGTATGTATTAGATTGTCTACTGGCTTCATATTAGAATGTGGGAAATTTGAGGTTGCTGTGAGTGAGGTTGATGATATACCACAGGTTGCTAGTCCATTACCATTCCTGGGTTGATGGGCATTTTTAGGCTGTTTCCACATTTTGGCAATTGTAAATTGAGCTCTAGTCTAGTGAAAATGTCCTTATGACAAAATGATTTTTTTCTTCTAGGTAGATGCCTAGTAATGGGATTGTGGGATCAAATGGAAGGTCTAATTTGAGTTCTTTAAGGACTCTCTATACTTTCTTCCAAAAAAGATTGTATTAGTTTGCAGTCCCACTAGCAGTGTAAAAGTGTTCTCTTCTCTCCACATCCACCTCAGCATCTGAGACAACCTCTTTTTAACATTTAAAAAAACAAACAAAACCCTGCAGTACAGGGGTGGTGGCTCAAACCTGTAATCTTAGCACTCTGGTAGGCCAAGGAAGGAGGATCCCTTGAGCTCAGGAGTTCAAGACCAGACTGAGTAAGAAAGAGACCCCATCTCTACTACAAATATAAAGAAATAGCAGGGCATCATGGTGGGCACCTATTGTCCCAGCTACTTGGGAGGCTGGGGCAGGAGGATCCCTTGAGCCCAGAAATTTGAGGTTGCTGTGAGCTAGGCTGATGCCACGGCACTCAGCCCAGGGCGACAAAGTGAAACTCTATCTCAAAACAAGACAAAACAAAACAACTCCCCCAACAAAACCCCCTGCAGACATTTAACATATCCATTTTGTTTTATACTGAGATAGTATATATGATAACAAAATCTAATAGAGACTCAGTTGTTTTTTTTTTTTTTTTTTTTGAGACAGAGCCTCAAGCTGTCCCCCTGGGTAGAGTACTGTGGCATCACAGCTCACAGCAACCTCCAATTCCTGGGCTCAAGTGAGTCCCCTGCCTCAGCCCCCCAAGTAGCTGGGACCACAGGCGCCCACCACAATGCCCAGCTATTTTTTGGTTGCAGCCATCATTGTTGTTTGGTGTGCCCAGGCTGGATTCAAATCCTTCACCTTAGGTGTATGTGGCTGGCACCTTGGCCACTTGAGCCATAAGCGCCAAGCCAGAGACTCAATTTTAAATGAACTTGTATTTTACTCTTCTCTCGTGCACATACATACATTTACATTCACTACCTGTTGGTATGAAATGTTCAGTCTGCATAAAGTTTGGCTCACAAAGGAATTGTCTGATCATCTGCAGTAGTGCTGAGGCCCATGGCACACAGCTGGGAGCTATTGCCATCGTGAACACTCTCATAAGGATGTTCCAGAGTATAGCCATTGAGGATCTGCTCTAGGGCTGTGGTTGGGATGGGATTATAGCACTATGGGAATATAGAAAGCCTCGTTCTGATTTGCCCAATTTTCTTATTTTTTAGAGAAACTCCGAAGTGAACTAAGTAAGTTTCCCATGTTCTTATAACTTTCATGCCGAGTTATCTCCTGTTATCCTGAAATTCACAGTGATAGTTCATCTTCCTTGGTTCTTTTTTCATAGAGTTGAAAAGAGCTGCAGCAAACTCAGGTGAGTTGCACCTTCTCTGCGTTTAACCCCCACCTCTGTGAGTTCTTGATCTCTTTAGTGCTTTAACAACTAATCCCTTCTATGTCTTTCAGGCTGGAGAAGAGCACGGCTGCATTTTGGTAAGTTATAGCAATTAAATAGATCCACATTTCTCTTTTTTTAAAATTTCAGATTAATATGAGGGTATAAACCATTAGGTTACATTGTTTGTGTTTGTTAGGTAAAGTCCAAGTTGTAGTTGAGCCCTTCACCTGGGGGTGTCCTGTATACCCTTACACTGTGCACATTGGGCGAGAGCTCATCAATTCTCTTCTCTTCTCCCCTTGCCCCCACTTGAATTTATTTTGTTTTTCTCTCTTGTGAGCACGTAGTTATTTATCTATTGGTGTGATGTTAGGATGGAATACATTGGATACTTGTTTTATTTTTAAAAATTTGATAACAATAAAAGAAATTACAGTCTGCATTTCAGGGGAATGGAGCATGATCTAAAGTTACAAAGCCTTCAGGAGGATGGGCTCTATTAGATTCACATTTTCAGAGCCCATCCACCTTAAGGCTTTGTAACCTTAGATTGTGCTCCATTCCTTTGAAATGCAGACTGTACACAAGAATGGAAGAAAAAAAATTAAATTTTCCAAATGGATTGGAATGGATTCTTATAAGAGCTTTGACAAATAAGAAGCCAAATCCTTTATATACAAAAGGATTATACAAATTTGGAAGAAAATCAGTAAGACCACCATGCATAAGAAAAGGTAAGAACTGACAGGTAACACAGAAGGAAATGCAAGTGGCTTAATAATAAACATTTTAAGATCTTTAATTTCACTAGTAATGAAAAGTGAACATGAAGACAGTAATACAACTACATTTGGTCCAGTTAAGCAGCATGGTTAATTTTTAAATTTTTTTTAATAATACATAATCCATGTAAAAGTATAAATTTAAATTAGCCAAACAGTTTTGTAAAGTAGTTTATAAATATGTGTGAAGGACATTTGAAATATGATCCTTAGATTTCTACTCTGAGAAGATATTCTGAAATGCTAGCAAATATTTAAATATAAAGGTATCCTTTGCAAATATTGTTGTATAAACTAAAAAAGTCAAGCACCTTAATGTCCTCAAATAAGTGCATATGAAGACCATTTAATGACATTGGAAAATAAATTGCTGTGACCTAATAATAATAGCTATAAAATAAGCTATAAAGCTATGTTCTGTTGATATCAGTGATAACAATGGTTATCTTTGTTTATGTGAATTATTATTTCCATTTGTTTTGCTATGTTTTTCTGTATTTTTCATGCCTACTTTCATAACTATTAAAAATAAATTAAAAAATACAAAAAAACCAGAAAAAAAAGAAATACAGACTGTAATTTCTTTTATTGTTATCATATCTATTTATCAAATTTTAAAAAATCTTTGTGATCTTTTTTAGGTCACAGATTTAGAAAGTCTTCTTTCTTTTAGAGTACTGATAATTATTAGGTTTTCCCTTATTATTTTTTTAAAGATTTTTTTTTTTTTTT
>NW_003852539.1:258320-261779 GCF_000181295.1 Otolemur garnettii | reverse complement strand
GGCCTGGGCTGGGGATTTGAACCCACCACCTTAGGTGTATGTGGCTGGCGCCTTAGCCGCTTGAGCCACAGGCGCCAAGCCTTTTTTAAAGATTTTTGAGATTTTTCTTAAGTTAATCAGTTATTTGTGTTTCTTCTTTGTGACTTGTCCGTTCCTGTCCAATTTGGACTACTTTTTGATTTGCAAGGATTCTTTCTAGATAAAGTATGTTAACCCTTTGTCATATTTGCCACTGAGTATTTTTCACTTGCATTTTAATTTCCTTACAGTATTTTTTGATGCATAAATGTTTTATTTTTATGTAGTCAAATTTGTTAATCTTTTCCTGTGCGGTCTTTCCCATTTTCTCAGGTTTGAGAAGTTCTTCCTATCCCACAGTCATATCAATAGCCCCTGCTTCTGACTCTCCATGCATATGCCATTTTTTTTCTTTCTCTGCAAATGAATATTCCTAGGAGATGAGTATGATTCTCAGAGAAGAAAGGAATGGGTGGGGCATATGCCCCAATAGCATGAATCACAAAAAAGTTTCATAGTTTCATTGCAAAATGATTTGCACATGTCTCTTTTTAATTTATTCCTAAATAGTTTGCATATTTTGCTGCTGTTCCAAAAGGATCTGGAGTTTTCACTGCTTCGGGACCCTTATCAATTTTCTAGGTTCTTCATTTCCCTCCCATTCATACTATCTTCCTTCAAGCAGAGTACAACGGAATTGATCAGCTGGCCCCTTGAGAGGGTAGCAGATCATCTTAGTTGGCATTCTGAGTGTAACAAACCCTTCCATCTCACACTGACAGCCTGGCTTACTGCTACTTCTTCAACTAAGTCTAATTTCATGGACTTCATTCTCCAAGAAGAGACCGTTTCCCGTATTTGGGGGATGAGCAAAACTTACTGTGGCACTCATAATCCACAATGTTAAGGAAGAATCCGCTTTAAATTAACATTTAAAAATGATCATTATAAGCAATAATTTTAGGGAACAAAATGAGCATCATGCACTCACTGCAGCAGCGAGGCGCCATCTCGTGCATGGGTTCATCAAGTCTTCATGATAGCTCTACAACATAGGTTATTATCCCCATTATACAGGGGAGGAAACTAAGGCTTAGTGATGAATAACAAGCCCAAGGCTATGTGACTAGCAGGTGGCAGGGCTGCGACTCAAACATCCTATGTGTCTGCAGGGTCTAACATGAAAGCCTATGTTTGCTATCATATTTGATAATTTGCTTCCTTTGAACATTGAAGACAAAAGTAATGTCTTAGTTCATTTTCTGTTGCTGTAACAGAACACCCAAGATGGAGTAATTTATAAAGGAAAGAGGTTTATTTACCTTACAGTTCTGGAGGCTAGGAGGTCCAAGATTGGGTGGCTATGTCTGGTGAGGGCCTCATGGTGCTTCATGAAAAGTGGCAGGGCAGATGAGGGCATGCAAAAAGGGGAGACAAAGCAGAGCGACCTGCCTTATTATTAATACAATCTGCTTTCCAGAGAACTATCCCATCCCTGAGAGAACTGCATTAATCCTTTTATTTTTTTTGAGTGAGAGCCTCAAGCTATTGCCCTGGGTAGATTGCTGTGGCATCACAGCTCACAGCAACCTCCAACTCCTGGGCTTAAGTGATTCTCTTGCCTCAGCCTCCCAAGTAGCTGGGACTACAGGCACCCACCACAATGCCTGGCTATTTTTTGGTTGTAGTTGTCATTGTTTGGCAGGCCCGGGCTGGATTTGAACCCACCAGCTCTGGTATATGTGGCTGGTGCCTTAGCTGCTTGAACTACAGGTGCCAAGCCATGCATTAATCCCTTTGTGAGTGTAGAGCCTTCATGACCCAAACACCTCCACTGCTCCCACCTCCCAACACTATCTCATTGTCCAAAACATGAACTATTAGGGAACACATTCAACCATAGCAAGTAGGATTTCCTCGAGATTAAGACAGCTTTGCGGACAGGTGAAGAAGTTCTTTCTCTTTTACTTAGTACTCTACCAGGATACCTATTCTTTGAAAGACAGTATTATTTGGTTCCAGCGCATATGTGGGGTGAGACCCATTAATTAAAATGGGCCAATAACAGTGATTGCAGACCTAAAGATTATTTTTCCCTCCAAAGCTACTCAAAGATCCCTTCAGACCTGTGCTTAACAAACCTCACCTCTCTATGACTCTCTGCAGTGGTTGTAACCCTGGACCCAGACTCAGCACATCCCAAGCTCATCCTGTCTAAGGACCGAAAGTGTGTGAGGCTTGGAGACAGAAGGCAGCCTGTGCTCGACAACCCCCAGAGATTTGATTTTGTGGTCAGTGTCCTGGGCTCCGAGTACTTCACAGCTGGCTGTCACTACTGGGAGGTGTGTGTGGGAGGCAAGACCAAATGGATCCTCGGTGTGTGCAGTGAGTCTGTGAGCAGAAAGGGGAAGGTCACTGCCTCCCCTGCCAATGGACACTGGCTTGTACGACAGAGTGGTGAGAACAAGTATGAAGCTCTCACATCCCCGCAGATCTCCTTTCGTCTTAAAGAGACTCCTCAGTGTGTCGGGGTTTTCCTGGACTATGAAGCAGGGGTCATCTCTTTCTATAACGTGACTGACAAATCCCACATCTTTACTTTCACTGATAGTTTCTTGGGCCCCCTTCGCCCTTTCTTTGAGCCTTGTCTTCATGATGGAGGGAAAAACACAGCACCTTTAGTCATTTGTTCAGAACTACAGCAATCTAAGGAATTAGTTGCCCCCAAGCCAGAAGAAAAATTCAGCCCCAATGGAGATGTGTGCCTGAAGGCGAACTCTTCCTTACTACCTACTCCGGCCCCAGTTGGGGATATGCTCTTGCCCTTTCCCTCTGATCTTGGCCCTGCCCTTCAGGGGCTTAAAGCTCCTTCTTTTTAGGAATGTGCCTGGTTACCTGCTCCCAAACCATGGTCCAGCCTGGATTTCAGTATCCTGGCCCAAAATCTGATTCTGGAAAATCTCCTCTTCTTAACCCAAGTGCTGATCCTTTTGTGGTTTCTCTTTGTACACTTTTCTCCCAGGGGTGGGTCCTGAACCCTGCTTTTCTTTAAGGGACTTGAAATTCCCATTGACGTAGAGGGAGAATTCCTAAAAATGATACAATCAGTTTAGGTTCAGGTGGACATGCTGTGTGTACAGCTGAAGTACAGCACAGGTGCAGGGGAAAGGGTTCTCCACTTTGAGGGATACATATAGATGTATTTTGAGACAGAGTCTTACTTTGTTGCAACAGCTTAGACTGTCATGGCATCAACCTAGCTCACAGCAAACTCACTTCCTGGGTTCAAGCAATCCTCCTCCCTCAGCCTCCTGAGTAGCTGAGACTACTGGTGCCTGCCACAACACCTTTTTTTATTTTGAGACAGAGCCTCAAGCTATCCCCCTGGGTAGAGTGCTGTGGCATCACAGCTCACAGCAACCTCCAACTCCTGGGCTCAGG
>NW_003852539.1:247565-257003 GCF_000181295.1 Otolemur garnettii | reverse complement strand
AAAAAAAAAAAAAAGAATGCTGGTGGAGAGGCAGAGGGGTAAATATGCCATACTTTTCTATTTTCTTTCTTTCTTTCGTTTTTCTTGAGACAGAGTCTCAATTTGTTGCTTGCCTAGAGTGCAGTGATGTCATCATATCTCACTGCAACATCGTACTCCTAGGCTCAAGTGATCCTTCTGCCTCAGCCTTCCAAGTAGCTGGGACTCCAGGTGTGTGCCACCACACCTGGCTTATTTTTCTATTGTTTTGTAGAGATGAGGTCTCCCTCTTGCTCAGGTCTCAAACTCCTGACCTCCCAGAATGCTGGGATTACAGGCATGAGCCATTGCACCTGACCCTTTTTTATTTCTTTGATGCTGTTTACAACATAATTTGGTGACATCTGGAACTAACTGTACATGTTTTCAAATAGCTAATTTACCTGTTGATGATAACCAGATGAAGGAACTTAAAGCGCAGTAGCTATAACTCTAAAAAGCCTTAGGAGGAGCAAGTCAGGGATCTGGGAAGCACAACTGAAAATAAAGATCTCAGCTGTGTATGGCCTTTAAAAGAGGGCAGCAGAAGAGTTAGTCTGTTGTGCTGACCCTTTTGAATACCTTTCTGAGATTTAGAGAGGCCCAGCTAGAAAAAGTAGTGTTTCTTTTACAAAGTTACAAAACCATCACCACTATCTAATTTCAGAACATTTTTATCATCTCAAAAATAAATCTGATATCCACTAAAAAAAAAAAGAAGAAGAAGAAAGAAAAAGTAGCGTTTCTATGGCTCAGCACCTGTAGCATGGTGGTTATGGCGCCAGCCACATACTCCAAGGCTGGGAGGTTTGAACCTGGCCTGGGCCAGCTAAACAACAATGAGAACTGCAACAACAACAAAATAGCCAGGCGTTGTGGGAGGCTGAGGCAAGAGAATAGCTCAAGCCCAAGAGTTTGAGGTTGCTGTCAGAGTAACCGTCATAGCACTCCACCCAGGGCGACATAGTGAGACTCTGTCTCAAAAAAAAAAAAAAAAAAAAGTAGAGTTTTTATTTTTAACCACCAGTGTAGAAACTTTTTTTCCCCCACAAGACCATTAGACTGAAAGATTCAACTACTTGTGAAGTAAACAGCCTCTTCTTAGGTTAGAGAGTGTTGATTTCAAGTAAAAAGTTAGTAAACCAGTTGTGATGATAAAGTAATAAACCTGAATTTGGGGTGTGGATCACAGAAAGAAGCCTAGTCACTTTCAAGTCACACCACCTATGTGATCTGGCCTATTTGTGGAGATATTGGCTCTCTATTTGCAGATGGTTATACAGTTCTACCCAACAGAAACTGGACCTTTCTGTTTGTTAGAAATTCTCTCTGTTAGTGCCTGTTTTAGAGTTCTCCAAAGAAAAGAACCAATAGGATCTGAGGATGTGTGTGTGTGTATGTATTTATAGATATATATATATAGGTATATTATAGAGACATTGATTTATTATAAGGAAGTGGCATGCATGATTATGGAGTTGGCAAATCTCAGGATCTGCAGGATAAGTCAGCAAGCTAGAGTCTCAAGACAGTTGATAGTATAGTGCTAGTCTGAAGGCAACAGGCTTGGGACCCTGGAAGAGCTAATGTTTCAGTTTGAGCCTGAATGCAGCAAAACAGCTGAAAACAGCTGATACATCAATGCAAAGTCTGGCAGGAAATAAGAATTCTCTTTTAGTTAGGAAAGTGTCAGTGATTTTGCTCTATACAGGCCAATTGGATGAGGGCCATCCTTATTAAAGAAGGCCATCTGCTTCACTCAGTCTACTGATTTAAATGTTAATCTTGGTGGTCCCTGTAGCTCAGTGGGTAGGGTGCTGGCCACATACTCAGCCTGGGCCAGCTAAACAACAATGACAGCTACAACAAAAGAAATAGCTAGGTGTTGTGGTAGGCACCTGTAGTCCCAGCTATTTGGGAAGCTGAGGCAAGAGAATTGCTTAAGCCCAAGAGTTTGAGTTTGCTGTGAGCTATGACGCCACGGCACTCTACTCAGGGTGACATAGTGTGACTCTGTCTCAAAAAAAAAAGTAATCTTACCATTTAAACTTCTGTTCTAAAAGCCTTTAGTTCAATAAATTAAAAAAAACATATTTAAAAAAAGTAAATGTTAATCTCATCCAAAAACACCCTCACAAACACATCCAGAATAATGTTTGACCAAATATCTGGGCATCTTGTGGTCCAGTCAAGTGGATACATAAAGTTAACCATTACAGCAGCTGAGTAGAATTTTTTGTGTGCTTTTGTACAGCTTTAAAATAAAAGTTTGATATTCTTTGTTTGGTATGATATTGTTTTCACTGTGAATGAGAAGTTGTAGGGAAAGGCATTGACTGCTGAGAGAACACATTATGGGATTGGTTTCCAAATAGCTCTGAGTCCAAACAGCTTTAATCATAGCTCATAATAAAAAGCCATAGTTTTATTCCTGAATTTCCCCTCTAGTATTTTTTTTATTATTTTAAAATCAATTTATAAACTAATAGTGTTCATCAGGTAGTTACATTTCATTCATCCATATTCAGTTCTACACATTCTTTTCTGAATATCCCAATCTTAAAACTAACTCACATTGTCCACATTGGCCCCACAGAATGGGAAGACTTACTTTACCAGCAGGAAAGAGAATTGACATTTGTGGGGGGCAGAAGATGTATACCAGGACTGCCTGGAAAGTATCTGGCCACTGTTAATATAAGTTTCCACCCATGTTATATTTTATTGTTACACTGGTAATGGCTGGATGCCTTCCAGACAGCCCTTATATCTATATACATATATCTCAACTCATTTAATACTTACAATAATTCTGCCAGAGATTTTATAGGGGAGGAAACTGGTTCTCCAAATGGTGGGGTGATAGAGCTGGAATTATACTTGCGTACCTGGTTTATCTAGCTCCGAAGGCAGTGTTCTTTGTTCTTCACACTGAAATACCATGCAGATATGAGAAGCCTGTACTTAGCCTACATATTCAATTAGCCTTTATTTTTATTATTTTGAGATAAGGTCTCATTATGTTGGCCAGGCTATAGTGCAGAGGTATTATTATTCCTCACTGCAGCCTCAAACTCCTGGGCTCAAGCCATCCTCCTGGCTCAGCCTCCTAAGTAGATGGGACTGCAGGTGCATGCTACCATGCCTGACTGTTTTTTTTTTTTTTAATTTTTGGTAAAGACTGGGTTTTTCTAGTTTGCATGGGCAAGTCTGGAACTTCAGGCTTCAAGCAATCCTCCTGCCTTGGCCTCCTAAAGTGCTAGAATTACAGTCATGAGCCACACTACCTGGTTCCTTTATTATTTTTCAAAAAAGTATACAAAAATAAAAAAAATTCCTAATCCTAGATCTTTAGTGGTCTCGTGTCTGGATTGATGAACAACTGTCAGGTTTAATGAGAGGTACATGTAGAACCCAGAAAAATTCCTTGCACAGAGACGTTGTAAATTTGGAGTTAGCTCCTTAAACAAGGGACATTTAGCTTCTCCGCCAGGGGATTGGGTTACTTTATATATAAACTTCCTTCCAATTCTACACTCCTCTGATTTTAAATTGTAAGCTAGAGTGAAGGGCCCTGAATGTCTACAAGACCTGTCAAGGACCACGAACTCAAGTTTACTTTAACTAAATGACTGACTCCTTGGAAGTCATGTGGGTTAGCTATGCTAATTCTACAACTTCCCCGACATATGGCCTTGCCCCGCGGGGTTGATCGCGGAAGGAAATCCGACAACCTTAGAAGGGAACCCAGTTCTAAACTTTGCAAATGTTTTCTGAGCCTACCTCTTTCTCAGGACTACAACTCCCAGCATGTCACGCCCACGCCCTAAGCTTATTGGCGGTCCCTTCTGGGACTCTTACGTTGTGGCACCCAATATAACCAATGGGGAGGAAAGATAATCCCCAGAAACCAATTCTAGGACAGTAGGGCGGATCTTTCCTGGGTTCCGGCTCCGGCCCCTTTCCCCGAGGACCGAAGTGGCGCTGTCCCTGACTGAGCGGCGGGAGCAAGGTGGGTCCCGGTTGGGCCTGAGGTTGTGGGGTGGGGGTGGGGGGTAGTGCGGGAGGGAGGCGGACACGACTTTGCGGGGAACTCCGAGCACGGCCCTTTTCCTCTTACCGAGGAGTTTGAGGCTGTTGCTTTCCTCCCCAGACCCAGTGGTAGGCAAAGGGGCCCTGTATTCCCTCCGCTGCTCCAAACCCTGTCCCTGTTCCCTGGTCCGCGCGGCGCGTCTGATGCCCCCACCCGCCTGTCTCCCGGCCCTTGGGTTGGCCTGTGAGTACTCCACTTCCCCCGCCCCCGCCCTCCTTTCCCACCCCTCTGGTCCCAAGCCCACCGGCCTCCCTGAATCCAACTCCTGCCCTCCAGAACGCTGTACTGTTGGACTCCGCCATTGGCTTCTTCCCGCCTTGCATCACAAAACTCAGCCTGTTGTGCCCTGGTTTTCTGACATCTCTTATGGCAGCCTTTGCCCCGTATGCCCTGCCATCTTCTCTGACCCTCTGACTCCTTTGGTCCTCCTCTGTCTGACCCGTTATCTAGGCTCGCTGTGAGTCCCTGTTTTCATCATTTTGCCCATAGTCTTTCTAAGCTCCTCTCTCCCCAGCCCTGGACTCTGAACTTTGGTCTTTCAGACGACATTCCAGCTTGACCTTCTTCCTCTAACCCAGACCCTTCGCTTTCATCTTCTGTAATTGCTGGCCCTACCTTCTTGACCCTTACTTCTTAGACCTGGCTCCCTCTCCACTGTGTCAAAAACCCCTTCCACCATTACTTCCATCCATGCTGTTGAGCCCCTAGGAAAACAAGCCCCATAGGTCCCTCTATCCTTTAAATCTCTGAGAAGCGATGTGAAAATGCCTCTGTACTTTAGCTGCACTGTTTTCTCAGTAGGTAGTGGGCTCCCTATCTCTGCAAGTCCCAGTCTTGCTCGCCCAGCCTGCAGTTCCTAGCTCAAACCTCACCTCTTCCATGGAGCTGCTCATCTCTGATCTTGTCAGAGAAAGATGCCTGTGTCATTGGAATTCCTGTGGCACTGTCTTTTATCTCTTTTCTTTCTTCTCTCTCGTCCTTCTCTCCTCTTCTTGCTCCAATACTAGTGTAATGGTTAAAAACCACTTACTTTGGAGTGATGGGCAGAGGCCTCAGTTCTGTCACTTATTTGCTATGTGCCCTTGGGCAAGTTACTTAATTTCTCTGACCCTCAATCTTCTCATCTTTAAGGTAAGGATGATGTGAAATTAAATGACATGATTGTATGGCTCTTAGTTCTATGCCTCACGCTTGGTATGAGCTTAAAAAAAGTTAACTATTATTTGTTTCTATATAATGTGCCAGATACTGTACCAAGCACTGAGGAGTGGCCTCCAAGGTGACTAAGGCACAATCCCTGTCCCCTGGAATTTAACCTTCTGCATTGTATGACAGTTTCTGGAGTTCATGGTCTGTTACACTACATTGTGTCATAAACTCTTGGAAGGTGGTCATAATCCTAAAACTTTCTGCTTTTATAGTGACACATCATTCAGCCTTGGATTAAGCTAGAGCTTAGTAAATTATAGCTTCTCAGAGTCAAAGTTTTGGAAGTGAGTGAAGGCCATGTAGCTCATTGCATACAGAGAGGTGCTGGAGCCCTAGACCAGGTAGGTGGTGGTAGGGAGTGACTCATTAATTTAAAACACAGTTGGACATCCAGCCTTGTGCTGCAGATTTCTAAGATGACCCAGTCCCTTTCCTTAACTTGCATATAAACTACCAATGGAAACAGACATGCAAACAGGTTAATTGCAAAAAGCTATAAAAGCAAACATGATTCTGTGGGTGCATAAAGGAGACTGCTGAGGAACAATGGGTGAGAATAGACACAAGCATGAAATGGTTCTGGAGACAGGTCTGGCCTGCCTTTATTCAACTCATCGAACACTTTTAAGGATCTACTATATATGCCTCCCACTACTCTCTTTTTTCCCCCTTTTTTTGAGACAGAATCTCACTCTGTCACACTGGGTAGAGTGCCATGGAGTCACAACAACCTCAAACTCTTGGGCTCAAGCGATCCTTCTGCCTCAGCCTCCCAAGTAGCTGGGACTATAGGTACTTGTCATGATGTCCAGCTAGTTTTTCTGTTTTTTATAGAGACAGAGTCTTGCTCTTGCTCAGGCTGGTCTGGAACTCCTGATCTCAAGCAGTCCACCTGCCTCAGTCTCCCAGGGTGCTAGAATTATAGATAGGCATGAGCCACTGTGCCCCAGGTTCCTCCCATTACTCTGGAGAGTTTGGGTTACATAAATGAATAAAACAAAACAAAGATCTTAGCTTTCATAGAACTTATATTTTAGCAGGGGTAGGTAGACAACAAATAATAGACATAAATAAATAGAATGTCAGAAAGTGGGATGTGCTATGGAGCAGGGGAACTGGGAATGTAGAAGGGGCTTATAACTTTTGAAAGGATGGTCACGGAAGAGTGAACTTAAATATCAAGGAATAAATAGTTTATGATGTTTACTTGCATTTTTCAAAGTGAAGCAAAGCCTATTGTTTCATGTTGCTTATTTAAATTCTTCAAGAAACACTAACAAAAGCTAGTAACTTATAGCTTGCCTCCTATTGTTCTAAATAAAGTTTTATTGGAGCACAGCCACACTCATTGCCTTATAGGTTGTCTATGGCTGCTTTCATGAGACAGTGGTAGAGCTGAGTAGTTACAACAGAGATTTTTATGACCCTAAATATTTATTAAATATTTATTATCTGGTCTTTTACAGGAAAAGTTTGCCGACCTCTGCTCCTTAAAGAGTTGAGGTTCTGGCTCGGCACCTGTGGCTCAAGTGGCTAAGGCGCCAGCCACATACACCTAAGGTGGCGGGTTCAAATCCAGCCCAGGCCCACCAAACAACAATGACGACTGCAACCAAAAAATAGCTGGGCATTGTGGTGGGTGCCTGTGGTCCCAGCTACTTGGGAGGCTGAGGCAGGAGACTCGCTTGAGCCCAGGAGTTGGAGGTTGCTGTGAGCTGTGATGCCACAGCACTCTATCCAGGGGGACAGCTTGAGGCTCTGTTTCAAAAAAAAAAAAGAGTTGAGGTTCTGTCTGTATTCACATTTTAGAAGTCATGTACAGTCTTGCTTGTTATTATTATTATTTGAAACAGAGTCTTACTTTGTTCCCTTGGTAGAATGCCATTGCATCATAGCTCACAGCAACCTCTAAGTCTTGGACTCAAGTGATTCTCTTGCCTCAGCCTCCTGAGTAGCTGATACTACAGATGCCTACCACAGTACCCGGCTGTTTTTTGGAGACAGGGGTCTCAGTATTGCTCAAGCTGGTCTTGAACTCTTGAGCTCAGGCAATCCACCTGCCTCGGCCTCCTATAGTGCTAGGATTATAGATGTGAGCCACTGTGTCTGGCTTATTGTATTATTTTTTAATTACAACATTGTTTTTCTCTCCTAAGAAGATCACTTAAAGCAGTAGTCCTCAACTTTCCTAATGCCACGAACCTTTAATACAGTCCAAAGGGGTTGCAACCCACGGGTTGAGAACCGCTGACTTAAAGGATCTTTTTCATTCTTGTATTCTTCACAGGGCTAGGACATAATGTCCTCACAATCGTGATAGCACCTGTCATTTGCTAAATATTTGCTGAATGGCCAGCATGTGTCATACACTATAGTGAGGATTATAGGCATTTCCTCTCATACAAAATCCCACAGTGTGGCTGGGAGTCACAATTTTAGTGATCAGGGAGTTGCAGCTCAGAATAATTGAATGATTTGTGGAGAGTTAAAAAGATAGTATGTGTTACCATTGTACTCCAACCCTAGCCATAGTTAGTACCCTTCCTTTATTCTATGTCGTTTTTTTCCAAAAATACTTGTTGACTTGAGGGAATTATCAGTCTTTCATTTTCTATCCTCAGTGTCCTATCATGGTTCGTGCTTCCCTCCCTTATCCCTTTGTTCATGTCATTGTGGGCACATCTCCACCATTGTAGGCACTGCCTTTTGAAGTGTTATTATTTCTTCAATGCCTAGAGAAAATACCAACACTCTTGTCTTATCAAAAGTACTTTTTTCTTCTCTGCCTTCCCTGTCCTTGGCTGCTGGAACCCTAAAGAGCCTATGTAGCTTAGCAGATTTTACTGATGTTTGTGCAGGAGTGGGGGATAGTGTGGCTTATACATCTGTGCCTATGTGTATCTTCGTGTATATTTGGTGTGTGAATGTGTGGCTGTGTGATGTGAGAATATGGCTGTAGACAGGTGTGGTGTGTGAGTGTCTAGCTATGTATATGACTGTATGTGGTTGGTGTGGCATGTGTGTGTGGTAGGAGCATGTATGGCTGTGTGTGTGTGGCTGTTTATGTGTGACTGTGTGGTATGGTTGAGTGTGTTTGGCGGTGTGTATGGCTGTGTGTCATGTGGGAATGTGGCTGTATGTGTGTATGTGTGAGCCTGTGTATATATGTGCATGCGTGTGTGGGGCTTAGTGTGGTGGAACTTAGCACTGACTAATCAGAATAGACACAGCTCAGGTCCCACAGTAGCTCTTGGAGGTCCCAGATGTTAACCCCTTTGTTGCTAGATTATTGTGAGGTCTGGAGAGGAGAGGGTAGCAGAAATCTTAGGATAGTCAAAGGTGGATCTTATAAACCACTAGGAGAGCCTCAGCAATATAGGTTTTGTTCAATTCATTTTGGAAGCAGGCAAACATATGTATACTTTTAAAGAAGGTTTTTCAAAAAAGAGTAAACATAAAAGGAATTTTAGTTAACTTATAGTTAGGCAGAAAAACTGAACTCATTCTGAAATGGAAGCTCCTTTACTTGCGTACAAATTGTAGTCTAGATTGTCATTTTTAGTGGTATTAAGAAGAGAGATATTAGGCTGGGTATGGTATCCCAATCCTAGGATGCCCATAATTCTAGTACTCTGGCAGGCTAAGGCAGGAGGATTGCAGGAGCTCAGGAGTTCCAGATCAGCCTGAGTAAGAGCAACACCCCTACTACTCTACATCTCTACTAAAAAAGCAGAAAAATTAGCTGAATGTTGTGATGGGTGCCTATAGTCCCAGCTATTTGGAAGGCTGAGGCTGGAGGATTGCTTGAGCCTAGGAGTTTGAGATTGAGCTGAGGCCATGGTACTCTAGCCTCGACAACATAGTGAGACTCTGTCTTTAAAAAAAAAAAAAAAGATTTTTTATAAGACAGAGTCTCACTATGTTGCCCTGGGTAGAGTGCCGTGTTGTCACAGCAACCTCAAACTGTTGGGCTTAAGTGATTCTCTTGCCTCAGCCTCCTAAGCATATGGGACTACAGGCGCCCATCACAATGCCTGGCCATTTTTTCTTTTTTTTTTTTTTTGAGACAGAGCCTCAAGCTGTCCCCCTGGGTAGAGTGCCGTGGCATTACAGCTCAC
>NW_003852539.1:233534-247456 GCF_000181295.1 Otolemur garnettii | reverse complement strand
GGCGGGTCCGGGCTGGGGATTCGAACCCACCACCTTAGGTGTACGTGGCTGGCGCCTTAGCCAGTTGAGCTATAGGCGCCGAGCCTGGCCATTTTTTCTGTTGCAGTTGTCATTATTTTAGCAGGCCCAGGCTGGGTTCAAACCCACCTGCCTTAGTGTATGTGGCCCATGCCATAACCACTGAGTTATGGGCACTGAGCCAAAAAAAAAAGATGTTATTTAAATTGCACAAATATCATCTGTTGGTGGTGGGCAAAATCAGTGCCTTCTTTTTGCATTGGTGTATAGCTTTAAATATGTGTGAAAGTTTGTCTCTTGAAAGTTAGTAAGGAAAGGTATTCTGTCCAAGTATTCCAGTTGACTGAGGTTATTTCTGATGGATGGTTCTGTGGGGAAGGCATACATCCCTTCAAAAAGAATAAAAGATTCCCTGTGGTCTGGCCTGACCGATGGAATAAAGGTATTGGCCATTTGTGTTCATTCCCAGGGTTCAGAGATGGGCAGTGAGAAGGAACAGAGTCCAGAAGCACACCTGCCTGAGGAAAGGGAAGGGGGTAAGCCTTGGAGAGTGGATGACTCAGAACGTCCTTGTGTCCCACCTGGGGAGAAGGAGCATGGGCAGGAGAGCCTATCTGAAGAACCACAAGAAACCTCTCCAGAAAAGCCATGGCAGAAAGTCACTGCCCTAGCTCGAGAGCCAGGGGACCTCATTATTCATCCAAGGCCGGAGGCAGAGGAGAAGCCCTTTATATGTGCCCAGTGTGGCAAAACCTTCAATAATACCTCCAACCTGAGAACACACCAGCGGATCCACACTGGTGAGAAGCCATACAAGTGTTCAGAATGTGGCAAGAGCTTCTCTAGAAGCTCCAACCGCATCCGGCACGAGCGGATCCACCTGGAAGAGAAGCACTACAAATGCCCCAAGTGTCAGGAGAGCTTCCGCCGGCGCTCAGATCTCACTACACATCAGCAGGATCACCTGGGCAAGCGGCCATACCGCTGTGACATCTGCGGCAAGAGCTTCACCCAGAGCGCCACACTGGCTGTACATCACCGGACCCACCTAGAGCCAGCTCCCTACATCTGCTGTGAGTGCGGGAAGAGCTTCAGCAATAGCTCCAGCTTTGGCGTGCACCACCGTACTCACACAGGCGAGAGGCCTTATGAGTGCACTGAGTGTGGGCGGACCTTCAGTGATATCTCCAACTTTGGAGCACACCAGAGGACCCACAGAGGGGAGAAGCCCTACAGGTGCACTCTATGTGGGAAACACTTCTCCCGGAGCTCAAATCTCATCCGCCACCAGAAAACACATGTGGGTGAGCAAACTGAAAAAGATTGCAGCTGAAGGACAAGCACAATGTAAAGTGAGGGAGAGAGAGAAGACCCCAACCTAGTAGGGGAAGAAAATCTTTGGATCTGTTGCTGCTACTTTGATCTCAAGCTATTTATCCTTTGGAGGGAGAATGGTCTCCTATTGCCTCTGAAGCCAGGATCTGCAGGAAATCCTAAGAAGGGACTCTGAGTAAAAATTCTTGCCTCTTTCCAGGTCAGTTTCTTATCTTGGGAAATCAGAGTACCCAGTTTTGGCTTCACCTCTTTGGGGTGAAAGAGAAATGCGGTAGACTTAGAACATGCTTATGTTATTAGGGCAGCAGTGTCCTGGCCTTTGAAGAAGTACCTGTGAGATGGGTGTCATTATCTAAAGTCCTCCAAATTGTTTATGAACTTCTTAGGGCACGCTGTAGTGGCCAGCTAGTTCTCATCTGCTGTGCTCCAGCTTTGCTTCTAGATCTCTGGGCTGGAAGAGAGTTGCCTTCCCTATGGAAGGGGCCTCTTTGATCTGGAGAAGAGATCTGAGGTCCTGCCTTAGGAATGAAAGGGAAGCCCTCAGGGAGCCATGATCCAGGGACATTCACGCTCCCCCATATTTGTTACTTTTCCTTCCCTCAACTTGCCTGTGTTTCCCCCTGAGTGATTAGCAGTAAAAACGTCTATGAAAAGGAACTGTGTACTTATTTGGGGAAGAGGGGAGCTGGGGAGATTATTCCACTGCAGTCACTCTGAAAGGGAGTTGAATTCCAAGAAAGACAGATGGATAGCCACTCTGAAAAGCAAAGGAAAACCAGCTGAGTCTCTGGGGGGCTCAGAGAGAAAAGAAAGGAACTAACATTAAATGAGCATCCAGTCCATGCTATCAATTCTAGTAGTCACATTTACGTTTCTTTATCTTACTTTGTTGTCACTGCAAAAGATGAGGAAACAGAAGTGAGGAAAGTTGAAATCACTTGATGTGAATCATGTAACAGGTATGGGTGGAGCTACAGCTCATAGCTGGGCCTCCCTGACTTCCAGCCAATGCTTTCACTCACTTTGTTGACTTCTAAAGGAGAAGATGCTTGGAAGGCTGGTCTGGAAGTGGGAATCAGTATAGCCTCTTGATATGGCTTTGGACCATTCACTCTATTGGAAGTCAGTACCAAGTATGAGAACCTTTTCAACTTTAAGTTATTAATTGGACACTTTTCTGTGCCTGGGGAAAATGGCAGTGGCAGGGAGTAGGGGTGAAAGGTGGGATAAAATAAGAGATTTTAAGATCCATAATTAGAGTCTTCTCCTTTAGTAGCAGCAATAGTTTAGTCTCCACAGCGGGGACAGGTTGGCAGGAATCATGCCTGGCATCCTGTCCTGGTTTAGGCCTGGCTCCGTATGGCACATTTCAGTGTTTTCTATATGGAAGTTTAGTGTTCACCCACTTTTCCTCTAACAAATACGTAAGACCCCTTTCTACCTCTCTTGTCTGCCTGGGGCCTTGCTCTTCCCCAAATAGTGAGAGACCGTCATCATTTGTAGCCAGTTGGCAGGATGTGATTCTGGCACCAAGCTTGGAACTGATACCACCCATGACCTTACCTAACAGATGGGGATCCTGCTGCTATTCAGGAATGGATGTGCTGAGAACTTTACACTCATTATCCTACTAAATTCTCACAATAATCCTGTGAAGTAAGAATTATCTGCATTTGCCATATGTTGAAATGGGTGGGCAGAGAGAAAATGACTTGGCCTATGATTACAGAGAGAGTAAATGGTAGGGCCAGGAATGAACTTCTGCTCAAGTCAAAAGCCTATAATTTTGAACTTTTGCCCAAATTGTAAGCCTATATTTTTTCTAATGCAGGCTTTAAAAGTCTATAAAAGAAGACTTATAAAATCATTCCTTTATATTTGTAGAGTACTTTACAAAGCATTTTTGTTTCACACACATTTTCCTATTTCTTGAGAATCTCCCCCAGAATATTTTATTTTCTTTATTTTTTTGAGACAGAGTTTCACTACATCACCCTCAGTAGAGTGCTGTGGTGTCACAGCTCATGGCAACCTCCAACTCTTGGGTATAAGCAATTCTCTTGCCTCAGCCTCCCAAGTAGCTGGTACTACAGGTACCTACCACAACACCTGGATATTTTTGTTGTTATTGTTGTTATTGCTGTTTAGCTGGCCTGGGCTGGGTTTGAACTGCCAGCCCTGGTATATGTGGCCAGTGCCCCAACCACTGAGCTATGGGTGCCAGCCGTATAGTCCCAGCTACTTGGGAGGCAGAGGCAAGAGAATCACTTAAGCCCAAGAGTTTGAGGTTGCTGTGAGCTGTGACAGCACAGCACTCTATTGAGGGTGACATAGTGAGAGTCTTTTGCTCTCAAAAAAAAAAAAAAGCCCAGAATATTTTAAACATATAGTCACCCATACAAGTCACTTGCTTGTATAATCAGCACATAACCTAATAATAAAGTACCTAATGAATGCCAGTTATTATACACTTACTATCTTTGATCTCTATACTATTTTTTAAGGCAATAATGTTCCCATTTTTTAAATAAGAAAATTCTGTGAGGTTGAATGACCTAACTTATTGGCAGAGCTGGGTTTTGGATTAGGTGTATCTGATCCCAACGCCAGACTCTTCATTTTACTCACTACCAAGCGAGGTCTACTGGTCCCCACTTAGTCTGAGAAGCTTAGAATGACTATCCTTCTAGACCTGAAATCTTAGTGATAACTACGGTGACTTTATGGACATCTCTGTTGTCAACTAGGCCCAAGACCAATGTACCAAGCACCTGCTTTGATCTTGGGACATGAATCCCCAAGCTAATGTAATTTGCTCTTTTTTGACCCTAATTTATAGGCTAGGGTTTCTGTTTTTGGTTCATGCTTTTAGTCTTGACTAGTTCATTTATATACTCTTTGACTTTCTTTTTATAACTCCCTTATTTTCTCTTTATTCTGTTTTTAATTTCCCTTTCTTCCTTTCTTTCTCTCCCTTTCTTCAGGCCTTTCTTCCCTCTCTTTTCTTTCTCTCTTCTCTTCCTCTCTTTCCTCTTTCCCTAGTAACTAGTAGTACTGACTTCAGATGTGGCCCCTGTGTTCTCTAGTGTAAGAGATTGGCACATAAACCCAGAGTTATGATGCAGCATGATAGGTGTCTTTGCAGTTGTACCCAGGGTGTGTGGAAGCCTAGGGGAGGGTCCTAACCTGGCCAGTACTGGACACTGGGGCCCAGAAGTGAATAAGAAATAGTCCATCCTACAAGGAATATAGAGGAAGAGAAATGTCTGGACAAATTACTGGGGAAACAATTCAAAATGGCTAACTTCAGAGGGGAGGGGAGGCTAAAAGATGATTGAATTTGGTTTGAATGAGTAGATGTTTACTAGGCAAAGTAAAGGGGAAGGTCATTTCAGATGGAAAGGAAGCTTAATGTGTTAGGAAACATGATACAGAGTGCCCTTTTTGAGGAGGAGAGAAGGCTGGTAAGGTACAGAATTGTGAAGGGTGTTGGATGCCAGACTAAGTTTTGAACTATGTGGACAATAGGAAATTTTAAAGCAGAGAATGACATGATCACATTCACTCTTTAGGAAAAACTCAGGCTAGTGTGGAGGTTGAATTAAAGGGGGACAAGTGATTTGGGAACATGGTGTATGTTTAAGAATCAAGTGCCAGTTGGAGATACCCTGATCCACAGAGAGCTCTGCTTGATTGCCTCAGGACCTTGCCAGTTCCACAGAATGGATAAGTCCAAGCTCTATACGCAATTTTTGTAGATTCCTGGGATTTATGACCTCATGGTCTTAAACTAAGGTTCCTATGATATGCGCAAGCCTTCTCTGTTTTGTCCCCATTATCTGTGTTGCAGAACTCAGCTCCTTCAGCAGCTTCCCCAAGAAATTCTGTCACATGAAGCATTTTGTAAGTTAGAATTCCTTGTAGAGGCTGGGCGCGGTGGCTCATACCTGTATCCTAGCACTCTGGGTGGCCAACGTGGGTGGATTGCCTGAGCTTATGAGTTCGAGACCAGCCTGAGCAAAAGCAAGACCCTGTCTTTACTAAAAATAGAAAACCTGAGGCAAGAAGATCACTTGAGCCCAAGAGTTGGAGGTTGCTGTGAGCTATGATATTGCAGCACTCTACCCAGGGCAACAACAACAAAATAAATAAACAAACAACAAAAAAGAAAGAAAAGAATTCCTTGTAGAGATTGGGTACCTTAGGGAGGAGTTATATCAAGGCATGTCACTAGCTTCCTATCTCATCTCTGCCTTTCTCCCTTCCCTTCTGGATTGCCATAACAAGACTGTGGTGCATCTTAGTATAGATAGTGTCTTACTATCACACAGATCATTTTCTTATATTTTAACATCCTTAACATAAAAATCTGTCTTAAAATTGATGTTTTATTTTTATTTATTTATTTTTGAGATAGAGCCTCAAGTTGTCACCTTGGATAGAGTGCGGTGGCATCACAGCTCACAGCAACCTCCAACTGGTGGGCTCAAGTGAATCTCCTGCCTCTGCCTCCCAAGTAGCTGGGACTACAAGCACCTGCCACAACACCCAGCTATTTTTTGGTTGCAGTTGTCATTGTTGTTTGGTGGGCCCCGGCTGGATCCTAACCTGCCAGCTCAGGTGTATGTGACTGGCACCTGCGGCTCAAGCAGCTAAGGTGCCAGCCAAAATGGATGTTTTAGATTAAATGAAATATCACATTATAAAAAAGAGACCTGAGGTAATCAGCAAGATGTTAGCCCCCGTTTCCAAACAGAGACACTTAACAACGATATACAGGCCCAAATAGTTCTTTTTTTTTTTTGAGACAGAGCCTCAAGCTATCCCCCTGGGTAGAGTGCTGTGGCATCACAGCTCACAACAACCTCTAACTCTTGGGCTCAAGTGAGTCTCCTGCCTTCGCCTCCCAAGTAGCTGGGACCACAGGCGCCTGCCACAACGCCCGGGTATTTTTGGTTGCAGCCGTCATTGTTTTTTGGCGGGCCAGGCTGGATTCGAACCCGCCAGCTCAGGTGTATGTGGCTAGTGCCTTAGCCACTTGAGCCACAGGCGCCAAGCCCCAAATAGTTCTTAGAAGAATTCTAAAAACCAGTTCAGCGCCTCTGGCTCAAGTGGTTAAGGCTCTAGCCACATACACCTAAGGTGGCGGGTTCAAATCCAGCCCAGGCCTGCCAAACAACAATGATGGCTGCAACCAAAAAATAGCTGGGAGTTGTGGCGGCGCCTATGGTCCCAACTACTTGGGAGGCGGAGGCAGGAGACTCGCTTGAGCCCAGGAGTTGGAGGTTGCTGTGAGTCATGATGTCACAGCACTCTACCCAGGGAGACAGCTTGACGCTCTGTCTCAAAAAAAAAAAAAAAGAATTTGAGAAACCAATTAAGAAGTTTTCATTTGCCTGTATCTGCCTGTCTCTCCAATTTGGGGGACAATGATTTTTCCATGTGACATCACATCTTTCATAGATACTGAAGAGATGATTTTTTTCAGTTTGTTCAAGCTTTTACCTATTGTTAGAACAAAGCAGTCACATGGAAAAATCATTGTCCCCCAAATTGGAGAGACAGGCAGATACAGATTCAATTTTGCCCAGGCAAGTGTGAAGCCAAGAAGAGCCACATTGAAGAGGATAAGGAGCCATTTCATGTTATCCATTGGTTGTTCCTTCCCCAATCTAGCAGAGCTCAGCTCAGGTTACACATTCCCTTGTGTATATGGGGGTGGGGTGGGGGTGGGATGAGAAGAGTGGAATATGTATCCAGTATTCTAGGTCTTCAGAGGGCTGCTCAAGGACGGGTTCCTCTCGTGTCTAACTTGAAATACTAATGCAACAGGGAATACTTTGGATGCCTGGGCCACTGAAAGCAAGGGAGAGTGGGAGGTATTGGGGGTAAGAGTGCAGTTTGCTGAGGCACAAGAGGCCTATGGTGCCATATACTTAGCCCAGTGCAATTGAGAGAAGGCTACCAACTTGTGGCCCCGCAGGAAGGGGAGAGAAGAGTAAGTATTTGGCTTTATTGGAGCGCTGTCCAAGAGACCATATTTGTTGCCTAATACTGGGTGCTAATGGGGAGCCAACATAATTTGAATATCTGGGGCCTCTGAGGACAAGAGAAAGCTCTGAGACTTGCAGACTACTAGAGAACTTGCAGTACCTCATATAGACACTAGAGGGAATAAGAGACTGTGAGAAGAAATTGGCAAACCTCTCTAATTGGAAAATTACAACCGCAGACCTAGAGAAGTCATATCCCATCCTCACTCTCCCATGCAAAAGGAGTCAAAGATAGGTGGGGCGCAGTGGCTCATGCCTGTAATCATAGCACTCTGGGAGACCTAGGCAGGTGGATCACTTCAGCTCACAAGTTCAAGACCAGACTGAGCAAGAGTGAAACCTGGTGTCTTCTAAAAATGAAAAATTGAGGCAAGAGAATCGCTTTGGCCCAAGAGTTTGAGGTTTCTATAAGCTATGACACCATGGCACTCTACCGAGGGTGATACAGTGAGACTCTGTCTCAAAAATAAACAAAACCAAAAGGATTCAGAGACCTCCAGAATCTAGCTGATCTGATTATTGAAGGTCTTCCCCTATATGAAACCAGTCTGTTCAAAATAAGAAATATATATATAAATAAAATGGAATATCAAGACAGAAACAAACACAAAACCAAACACATATTGAAACTGAAAAATAATATAATAACTGAATTAAAATATTCACTAGAGGGTTCAACATCAAGGTTAATCAAGCAAAAAAAGAGAAAAAAAGGATCAGACAATTTAAAGTCAGGTCATTTGAAAGTATTGAGTAAGAGGAACAAAAAGGAAAAAGAATGAAGAAAAGTAAAAAAAAATCCTAAAGGACTTATGGGACATCATCAAGTGGAGTTCCAGAAGGATAACAGAGAGACAAAAGGATTGAGAGTCTTTTGAAGATGATGGTTCATCTTAGCTGGATTTGTATCCTTTTTTCCTGCAAAAGGATATACAAATCCAGCTAAGATGAACCAAAGAGTCCCACTCTGAGAAACACCTCATTATGATCACACTGTCAGCAGTCAAAGACAAAGCAGAAATCTTGACATCAACAAGAGAAAAGCCAATCATGGCATACAAGGGAGCATGATTCCCAATGGAAACCTTATATACCAGAGGAGAGTGTGATGCTATATTCAAAGTGCTGAAAGAAAAAAAAACCTACCAAACAAGACTACTATATCCAGCAAACTGTCCTTCAAAAGTAAAGTAGAAATAAAGTAAATTGAACACCCAAGGGACTGTAGCTGGTCAAAATATGGAGGTAGTCAATAAGATACAGGCCTATGGCTCAGCGCTTGTGGCTCAGATGGCTAAGGCGCCAGCCACATACACCTGAGCTGGTGGGTTTGAATCTAGCCTGGGCCCGCCAAACAACAATGATGGCTGCAACCAAAAAATAGCCGGGTGTTGTGGCAGGCACCTATAGTCCCAGCTACTTGGGAGGCAGAGGCAAGAGAATCACTTGAGCCTAGGAGTTGGAGGTTGCTATGAGCTGTGATCCTATGGCACTCTACCCAGGGAGACAGCTTGAGGCTCTGTTTCAAAAAAAAAAAAAAAAAAAAAAAAAAGATACAGGCCTACTATACTGATACACACATTTGGTTTATGTCTCGTCTATGAAAATTAGGTAATGTGGTCAATGTAAGGAGGGGGGTCAACTATGGAGGTCCAACTGTACTTTCCAAGGTAAGCAAAAGCTGAGGGAGTTTGAGAAAAGCATAAAAACTATAATTATAAAGCTGTGTTAATACATGCAAAATATAAAAAGATGTAACTTGTGACATCAGTTACATAAAGGGGGAGAGGTAAAGGAATAGAGTTTTTGAATGTGGTTGAAGTTTTTAGCAGCTTAAAATAGATTGTTATAACTATAAGATGTTTTATGTAAATCTCATGGTAAACACAAAGAAAATATCTATAGCAGATACACAGAAAAAATAATAAAAGGATCAAAGCATGTCAACACAAAAAAATTGATACCACTTGGTTGAGTTTATGATAAAAAAAGATGAAATGCAAAGGAAGGCAGAAAAAAGAGACAAAATAACCAAAAAGCAGATATAAATAATTAAAATGACAATAGTAAGTCCTTTATAAGTAATTACTTTAAAAGGATTAATCTCTGTGATCAAAAGACATTGTGTGGCCAAATGGATATAAAAATTAAGAATTATGATTTCTGGTTCCACATATAAGGAGCTTGGAAGTCACTGCTTTGTTCTAACAATAGGTAAAAGCTTGAACAAACTGAAAAAAATCATCTCTTCAGTATCTACGAAAGATGTGATGTCACATGGAAAAATAATTGTCCCCCAAATTGGAGAGACAGGCAGATACAGAGAATCACAGTATTCCAGAACAGAAACCTCTATGGGAACCAGTATCAGGGTAAGAAAATCTAAATTGTAACTAATGAATTTCTGGAAGCTGGGTGTGGGTAAGTCTGACAGTTAAAAATTTCAGGGGGCCCTGCTGACATCCCTCCACATCCATCCAGAGGAAGCAGTGTCCTAGCACTAGCTGGGACCAATGTTATGTTCATGTCCCTGGCACCCAACTTCACTCAGAACCAGAGAGTCCAGCACATCAGGGACGCTGCCTCCAGGATATAGGGAGCCAAACTGTGTGCTTTCCGGAGACTGAAAGCTGCCTACCTGGGCCCACTGCAACTCTGTGGTCCCACCATCTGCCTACCTAGGTCCACCATTTGCAACTCTGTGGCCCAATAGGGAATCTGCATACTGGCCACAGGATTAGTAACAATGCATGCTACCCAGAGCCCTGTGGAATAGCCCACTGAGGGCTACTGTCTACTGCACTGCTGTTTTTGTGTGTGCGTGCACTTAGGACCTAAGGCTGGCTCACTCAGTATCCCTGTCTCTGGCAAAGCCTCACTACAGTCTCCACAAAAGTTTGCAGCCCAAGCCACTGAGGAACTTACTGACACCACTAGCATTGATGACAGATGAAGAAATCATATAGAGCAGGGGTCCTCAAACTTTTTAAACAGGGGGCCAGTTCACTGTCCTTCAGACCATTGGAGGTCTGGACTGCAGGCCCTGGGACAAGTTAGCTGCTAAGCAGGACAGGCAACAGCAGCAAAAACACCTGGCGGGCTGGCTGAATGTCCTAGGCAGGCTGCATGTGGCCTGTGGGCTGTAGTTTGCAGACACCTGATATAGACACTATACTGCTGTGCCCACCCAGAACCAAAGCCAAACCACCCTACCCAACTGGCACTACAGATACAGCACATAGGAAAAGTCTATTCCTATGAAATTTCTCCATACAATTGGAAAAGGTGACTGTTACTCACATGCACAGTTATGAATGTTAAGTACATAAGAAACATGAGAAAGGGCCAGGTATGGTGGCTCACACCTATAATCTCAGCATTCTGAGAAGCAGAGGCTAGAAGATCCCTTGATCTCAGGAGTTGGAGACCAGCCTGAGCAAGAGGGAGACACCAGCTCTACTAAAAATTGAAAAAATTAGCTGGGTATTGTAGCAGGCTCCTTCAGAGGCTGAGGCAGGAGAATGGCTTCAGCCCATAAGTTTGAGGTTGCTGTGAGCAAGACTGACAGCCTGGCACTCTAGCTTGGAGCAACAGAGTGAGAATCTGTCAAAGAAAGAAAAAGGAAGGGGGAAAAGAAGGGAGGGAGGGAGGGAGGGAAGGAAAGGATGGAGGGAGATAAAGAGGAAAGGAAAGGACAGAGGGAGGGAGGGAGGAAAGGAAAAGAAGGCAGGAGAAAGGAAGAAAGGAAGGGAGGGAGGGAGAAAGGCAGGCAGGCAGGCAAGCAACATGAAAAAGCAAAGAAACATGACATCCCCAAAGGAACATGATAATTCTGCAGTAACAGACTGCAAAGAAAAGGAAGTTTATAAAGTGCCTGGAAAGGAATTAAAAATAATGGTGTTATGGAAACTCAAGATACAAGAGCACACAGACAAACAGTACAAAGAGGCTTGGCACCTGTAGTTCAGTGGTTAGGGTGCTGGCCGCATATACCAGGCTGGTGGGTTTGAACACAGCCCAGGCCTGCTAAACAATGACAACTACAACAAAAAGAAAAAAATAGCAGGGCATTGTGGCAGATGCCTATAGTCCCAGCTACTTGGGAGGCTGAGGCAAGAGAATTGCTTAAGCCCAAGAGTTGGAGGTTGCTGTGATCTATGACGCCATAGCACTCTACCCAGGGTGATACAGTGAGACTTTGTATCAGAAAAAGAAAAAGAAATCGGGAAAACAATTTGTGACGGAAATGAGAAATTTGGCAGAAATAGATATGATTAAAAAAAACCCCATAGGCTCGGCGCCTATAGCTCAACCGGCTAAGGCGCCAGCCACGTACACCTAAGGTGGCAGGTTCAAATCCCCAGCCCGGACCCACCAAAACAACAATGACGGCTACAACCAAAAAAAAAAAAAAAATAGCCAGGCGTTGTGGCGGGCGCCTGTGGTCCCAGCTACTTGGGAGGCGGAGGCAGGAGACTCGCTTGAGCCCAGGAGTTGGAGGTTGCTGTGAGCTGTAATGCCACGGCACTCTACCCAGGGGGACAGCTTGAGGCTCTGTCTCAAAAAAAAACAAAAACAAAAACAAAAAACCATAAATCCTGCCACTGAAGAATTTAGTGAATAAATTGGGAGCTTCAATGACATAGTAGTTAACCAGAAAAAATAATTTTTGAACTTGAAAACAGGTCTTTCGAAATAACATAGTAAGACCAAAAGAGAAAAAGAAAGGAATAAAAAAGAATGAAGAGGGCGGTGCCCGTGCCTCAAAGGAGTAGGGTGCTGGCCCCATATGCTGGAAATGGTGGGTTTAAACCCAGACCTGGCCAAAACCTGCAAAAATAAATAAATAAATAAGAACGAATAGAACCTGTGTGACCTATAGAACACCATCAAGTGAATAAATAAGTGAATGAATAAGTCCCACAATTTGCGACTTCCAGAAGAAGAGATGGGGACAGGCATAGAAAATCTATTTAATAAAATAATAGCTGGGCACTTTCTAAGTCTTAGAGAAGTAGACACCCAGATATTAGAATCTCTTAGGTCTCTACTGGTTTAAACACAAAAATGTCCTTTCTGAGTACAATATAATCAAACTGTCAGTGGTCTCAGATAAGGAGAGAATTTTTTAAAAGGCAACAGAAAAGGATTGAGCCACATATAAGAGAATTCCCACTAGACTAATAGATTTCTCAGCATAAACCTTACAGACCAGGAAAGAATGGGGTGATATATTCAAAGCCCTGAAAGATAAAAGTGTCAACCAAGAATAGTATATCCAAGAAAACTGTACTTTAGAAATGAAAGAAAAATTTTCTAATGCATCATTAGATAGGTTAAAAAAAAAGAAATGAAAGAAATAAAGTCTTTCTAAGATAAGCAAAAATAGGCCAGGTGCAGTGGCTCACGCCTGTAATCCCAGTAGTCTGGGAGGTTGAGGCAGGCAGATTGCCTGAGTGTAGGAATTTGAGACCAGCCTCAGTTAGAGTGAGACCCTGTCTCTAAAAATAGTGGGTGTTGTGGTGGGTGCCTATAGTCCTAGGTACTCAGGAGGCTGAGGCAAGAGAATCACTTGAGCCCAGGAGTCTGAGGTTGCTGTGGTGCTACAGCATTCTACTGGGGTGACAAAGTGAGATGCTGTCTCAAAATTAATTAATTAATTAATTAATTAAGCAAAAATAGAGGGACTTCTTCATTACTAGACTGGCCCTACAAGAAATACTTAAGGGAGTCTTACATATAAAAGTGAAGGTACAATATCTACCATCATAAACCATGTACAAAGGTAAAACAATGTACAAAGGTATAAAATTCACTGGTAAAGCAGATATACACAAGATTTGAGAAAGGAGTCAAAAGCTTATTCCTACAGAAAACCACCAAATCACAAAGGCAAACAAAAAAGAGGAAGAAAGGAGCAAAGGATATACAAAATGATCAGAAAACAATAAAATGACAGGAGTAAGTCTTCACTTTTCAAAACAACCTTGAATATAAACTTTGTACTACCCAGTTAAAAGATATACTATAACTGAATAGATTTTTTAAAGAAGACCTAACTCTATGCTAACTACAAGAAACTCATTTCACCTTAGAACATAAAATAGACTGAAAGTGAAGGGATGGAAAAATATGTTCCATGCAAAGTGGAAACCAAAGGTGTGTAAAAGTAGCTGTCTTTATATCAGACAAAATAGGCTTTAAATAAAAAAAAATAATAAAAGAATAAAGGAATCAATTCAGAAAGAAGATAAAACAATTGTGAATATATATGCACTCAATGCTGGAGCATCCACATATATAAGGTAAATAGTACTAGAGTTAGAGAGAGAGACCTAAATTCAGTAGTAGTTGGAGACTTTAACATCCTACTTTCAGCATTGGAGAGATCATCTAGACAGAAAGTCAAAAAAGAGGTTTCAGACTTTAACTACACTGTAGACCAAATGGACCTAATAGGCCTGCAGTCCCAGCTACTTGGGAGGCTGTGGCAGGAGAATTGCTTGAGCCCAAGAG